>NC_046367.1:22215879-22563814 GCF_011125445.2 Fundulus heteroclitus
GTGTGTCATGCTTTCGTTCCTGTTCAAGATGGATGATGAATTTGATCCAGTGAATTCAAAATTACACTAGCAAATTCTGTGGCTAAATTTCCCAACACCCACCTGTGAACTGAATCTTTGCAGAAACTAACGGGTTTGTATACATTTAAAATTAAGATTTTTGTGGCCAAGGAAACAATCTCCAGTTTCCTTTGAAGTCTGACCTTATGACCTTCTTATTTTCAGATAAACAGATGCCACAGCTTATTTGACAGGGATCGTAGTTTTAAAGCCAACAGTAAATAAAGGAATTACAATATTACGTTCATCAAAGCATGTATCCCTGACCATCATCAGATTTACATTAAACTCAAAAAAGAAGTTGGGTTGTCTAGCTTGTGGAGAAAAAACTTTTTTTTCAGGTTTCAATAGCTCAGAGCTGATTTGTCAATTCCAATATGTGATCGATTGATTGGCACAGCTCTATTTTTTATACTTTCGAATGACTGATTGAAAGTCGTGACCTTATTCCAAGACAAATGGCTCTTTTCAATTAGCACCACTTGGCTCGGCTCTACTCTGCTTGTGGAAAGACACGAGGGAGGAAACCCACGAACAACCTAAATTTGAGTCTGTTCTACTTGGGAACTCCATACTGATACAGACGCAAGCAGAAATTTCATTATTGAATGCGCAAAATACTAAAAGTACTACAACTACTTTCTTTTCCCACTCAAAAACAAGTAGGATTAGAACATTTTTCGCAACAAATTACGAAATACAATATTTTTTTGTCAAAAAAGTATTTATCAGACTATTTTTTATCTTTAAGACTAATATAGACTTAGTCACAGTCTATATTGTTATATTGTACTAAGATAAAAGATGTTTAAAAGTTGCTAAACCATGGTTGAAGTTGATCAAATGGGTTAAATAATCCTGACCTTCCATTTTTTGTGTGTAGATTGAATTTTGACAAGACTAATAGGACAAAAGAAAAATGTTTTCAACATTTCAAAAGATCATGGATGTCCAATGTTTCATTTTTCTCTTTACGGCACTCATATTAAATATTATTTTGACTCTCTCATCAGGATACTCTGTTTTAATTATTGCAAATTAATGTAATTTATAAATTATAACAATATTGCTACTAACTAAAACAACAGGCAGGGTTTCAATAATGTAACTCAAAGTAGTTCATTTAACAAGGACTCGATAGAGTTTTTGTTGTACTGTATAGTTTCTTTATTTTAGTTTTAGTGCATGTTTGTCAATGCTAACTAGCATGTTATGTTTTTATTCGAACATGAACATGATACAAATATAAAAATAAAATAGTGCACAGTAACAAGAAGTGCATAAGAAAGAAGAGAAAATACAGTGATGTTCAGTGAGTCAAAAACTTTTTGATTAAAATCTATAAAATAATGAACCACTCAAGAAACCAAAAAATCTGGTATCACCCCGATCAGAAAGCATTTCAGTTCAAAAATTGTTTTTGCTGAGTAGGTGCAATGCTGAGCTGGTTGTGGTCTCAGATGTGCTGGTGTCAGAACATTTTGCTCTTTAGGAGTCATACTGAGCTGCAAACATGCAATGTTAAAGTGGGTGCAGGCGTTATACAGGCTCTGTGCAGATCATAGATTAATAACTGACAAAAGCGAATGTGCTAGTCATTTTGTGTGTGTGTGGTTAGGGCCTGCAAGCAGTGTGCGGACTTTGTGGTTCATGAGTGCATTTTGCAATGCGACGTTGTAGTATTAGATGTCCCATTTAAGATGGAAATGATAGATGAATTAAACTTTTCCTTTTTCCCCTCAGAGCACATTTCAGAAAACTTAAAACCACACTGCACTTTTGTGCAACATAGCAGAAAAACAGCAACTAAAAAAATAAATACATCAGAGCTTTATCTTTTATGATTTTGGAAATAACACACATGGTGTCATAAGGATCCACACGAAGTTGCGCTTTATAGAAGCTCTAATAATAGATTGTGTTTATTTTGCATATGAGCATCACAGGTTCAGCTGACTTTGAGCTGGCAAGCTTCACAAAAAAAAAAGGAACTAACTCTTCCACAGAATTGCAAAATCATGGTGGTTTTAGTCAGATTTGCTATCCAAACCATCCAAACCTAAAAATGGAAGAAAAACAACTAAAAAAGTTTGCATATCAACTTTGAATATGAAAAGAATGAGAATAATTTCTCAGAGTCAACATTGTATGCCCTTAAATATGCACTTGTGTGCACCGTTTCCCTTTGATAAGAGCAGCTTCCTGTTGAAGCGAAAATCAAGCGTTTTTAGATACCCAAAATAACTGCCTGCTCTGAAGGGTGAAGATATCAAAAAGCTGCGGAAAGTGAAGCAGCATGTAGACTTTTCACACTGTTTCTGTTTGCCAGTACACTGCTAAAAGGTTAGATGCACTCACCAAAATTATTTCCATTTCCTGAATGTCAAAATGATGAGCAAGACATTTGTTAAAGAATCTTTCAAACTCCTCAAACTACAAAAAAAAAAAAAAAAATTCTCTGCATGACTTGGGTCAAATGTTTTTACATCCTTCCCTAATCTTCTGACCACATTTTGCTGTAACTTTGGCCTATTCCTCCTGATGGAACTGGAAACACTGAGTCAGGTGTGTAGGCAACCTTTCTCAGACACACCTTTTCTGCTCTGCCTTTGAATTTTCTATAGGATAGAGATCAGAGCTTTTTGATAGGCCACTCTAACACTACAAAAAGGGAACTGAAAGTAAGTAAAATTTGCTTGAAATTAGTCTATTTGTCCTGTATTTGAGCAGGCACATTTAAATTATCTCATAAGATATTTGCACTTAAAATAGGAAAAAACTCATCTTATCTAATTATCTTATTTTAGGGGCCAAAATACTCATTCCATTGGTAGATAATCTAAATTACCTGCTCAAATGAAGGACAAATACATTAATTTCAAGAACATTTTACGTACTTTTAGTTCCCTTTTTTGCAGTGAAGACACCGCCATACTTTTAGTTACTGCGAGTTGTACCTGACTGGATATTGGGGTCATTGTCTGTTTGTAAAACCCATTTGTGACCAAGCTTTAACTTTTTGGATCATGTTTTGTAAGATGTTGGTTGTTATTGTCACCATATTTAATTGCTTTTGTGACGTGCGTCACTCTTTTCTGCAGCAGCAATGCGCCCTTACAACATGATGCCGCCACTAACCCCATTCTTTACGGTTAGAATGATGTTCTCAGAAAGTAACGACGGCTTTGCACATGAGTAACAACATTTTCCTCTTTACATGGCCTTCCAATTTATGTCAGATAGGCTTCATTGTGAGTAATGATACTGTCTTACCAGCTTCAGATAGCATCTTCACAAGGTCTTTAGATTTAGTTCTGGAGTTGATTCACACTTTGTACAGATGAACATGACACCTTCAGGCACCTGGAATTTGCACGCAGGGATTGGCCAGGCTTGTGGAAGTCCAAAATTATTACTAACATCTAGAGTCTAGACTGATTTAATTTATTTTTTCCCCCATTGTGACACAAGGAAACAGCTAGTGTTTTGAGTTGTTGTCTCCAGAGTTAGCTTAGGTTTTTTTATAGGTTCTGCTAAGTTATTATTACACTGTCAGCTTATTAACACACAACCTTTGATGTTGCGACACAACTGAAATAATATCCAGCAGTTTATACCATTTTTTGGCAAAGTTAGAGTAAATTGCAGAAGAGTTACAGCCAGCAGGCTCAAAGACCTTAACTTCACATAGAAACACAGATATTGGACAGAAGCGCACCGAGCTTAACAATGGCCTCTTGTGAAGTACGTAGCCTTCTATTACACTGAACATTATTAGTCTGAGGTGATTTCAAGTTTCTAAAATCAGCTGAAACAGGCAATGTATGTCTGTTTAGCTGTTAGCCTGTACTACATTTTTGTCACTGTGTTACACCATCTTTGCTATACTTCACAGCACACCTACGTCAAAGAAATCCAACTAACCCTTTGAAATACAACCACAAGTGTGCCCCAAGTTAACTCAAATGTCGTAAATTAACCTTTAATCTGGAGCATTGCCTTCACATCATATGATAGGCTTTCTTAAAATGTTCATGCCCAGAGGCTTTCAGAAGCAAATTCTGCCTGAAAATACACAGCTGAAATGAATCAAGAATTGCTCCATGATTATCAGGTCTAAATACAACCTTTGGAACCAGTGTAAAGGTAAGACATGACAGAATATTTGTCCAGGTGAACCACTATCACAACTTTTACTTCGTGATCAAGTAAAGGAAAAAAAATCTAAATATTTTTCTAAATAAATATTGGAAATAAAACTATGAAAATCCTTTTGAAAACCTAGGACACACCTCAGATTATATTTACCTTAACTGTAGCAAATTTGGACTGAACCAATTGAAGAGACAGCGACTCTCAAAAATTGGAGTTACCATCTCGGCCCAGTTCTGGGCCGGTCGGGCTTATTAACGCCAAAGTACCTTTAACAGAAGTAAACTTTTGAATTTAAATAAATTTGACGTTTTTTAAACAATTCTCTTGCTATTTTTTTGTGTTAATCTTTTCTGTTTCCAAATCATGCCAGGTTTAGTCTGATTTAGTACGACATTACATAAATTTCCTCGTTCTCTCTCCTCTCCTTGCTCCTACCGTGCTCCTCAGCGCCTCCTTTTCATTTCATCTAGGATTTGGAGATGTATAGCGGAAGTATTAATTCTTCAGTATTACCGCTGGAGAGGTTCTACAGGTGTTCCCAGAACAAAGCCAGCCTTCTTTATTAGCTGCTACCTCAACAGATCATGGCAGAGAAGATCACACTCTCCACAACATACTCATAGTAGATATGCAGCATTTTGCTGCAAAGCCCCTATTGTGCTCCTCTGCTGCCGACTACCTGGGTTGACACACTTCAGTTTCAAACTGTGGTCTGTTCGTCATGTAGTCTCTGATCAGGGCGATTGTTGAGGCCTTCACCTAAGTCTTCTGGAGTTCTGAACAAAATCAGGCTGAATTGTGTTAAGTGTACTGGAGAAATCAAAGAACATGATCCTCACAGTGCTGCCAGCAGGGGGTCTACCACAACACTGGAACCGTCTTAAATTTATGTCTGGACGTATGGTCAGGAAGCCCAGCAGAAAGATGCTGGAATTGGAGATATGATTCTGCAGCAATCTTTCAGTGAAGCACATAATTCTAAATTCCTGATATTCTGGCTGGGTCCTTGTTAGGACTTGGAGTTCATCCAATTTGTTTCCCAAAGATCTCAATTTGCGCATAATAATTGATGGGAGACATGTCTTGAATATCATCCTTCTGTATTGTCTCCTTGCTTCTGCTCTGTATCCTCAGCACCTCCTTTCCAACTCTAGGAATTAGGGATGTATAGTGGAAATATTATTTCAGCTTTAGAGATATTAACCAGCAGCTCTCAGTTGTAAAAACAATTAAAATGGGGGTGGGGGGAGGGGTGGTTGCTATGGTTTTGTAGCATAGCAAAGGTCTCAGAACAAATTGAAGATCATCCAATGCCAAAGAATTTTTTTTTTTTAAAAACAACTCTGGTCCACAAAAATAGGAAAATAAGTTCTTTAACCAGAATAAATCAGGTAGAAAACTAACTGAGCTTCTCGTGTTACATTACACCACATATAGACAAGATTCCACTGACACAGGCGGTCCAAACACGGCACTTCGCTTGATATGTAGCTCAGCCGCACGTCAAAACATACACCCATAATTATATACACATGACAACTAATCATATCCATATATTTAGTATTACACTAGTCACAATTAATTGAATTGTGTTTTATTTTAACACATTACGATAATCTCATCTAATAGATTTACATTTGATTATTTCACAATACATTACTCTCATTTTACGAATTACCTTTATTCTAACACATTCTGTTACATGTTTTAGTTTTTATTTGTTATAACACTCACAAAAGGATGATGAGTTGGAATAGACACATTTAACCTTTGACCTATAGGTTTAGGTTACCTTATGTTAAAAACAAATGTGTGCATAGTAACTGTAGATAGACGTTTACTATCTAACCCGAAATTGCAGATTAATCCTAAACCAATGATCTTGTGTTCTATATTAACTGTGATTTAAACTGTGTTATTTGATTTGATGGGAGATCACAATGATTATTATTACATGTTTCCATTAAATCTTTTCCAGCAAACTTGATTTACCCGGTTAAATGTCTTAACATGCTTATGTGTAATAGAGGCTTACCACACCTATGATTCATTTCACGACTTTTACTAGTGAAGGGGAGATATATGTGGGAGAAAAGAAATGACGCTTTTGTAAAACTTACAAAGAATTAATGGTCTGTTACAATGGCACAAAACTGGTACTGTGTTTGATGGATAATATGCTTCCTTCAGGTCGCTTTGGCCATGTGACTAACTTATGATTTCTGGAAGACGTGGCTGTAGAACAGCTGGACAAACAACGGATTGATGTCAATCTGGTATGTCATGGTCAAAATGTTTCACGTACACAACAATTGTTCAGAATCCTCCATTTATTTCCTTGTTTACATTTCATTCTTTGAGAGGTCTCGAACGTTCAGATGATGTGTTTGATTTATGTACGCAATTAAGGATCTCTTCTGATTGTGGGACAAGGTGTGGGGTTTGCCTGAGTCATCTTTGATAATATGTTTCTAGGACGAGATTTTTATGTGACTTCTACTTCCTCTTCCTCCACACCACCTTCTACAGTTTAATAAAATTGAATTATTTGGTTGGAACTGTGCATGATTAAGTGGAAACAGACTAATAAATATTAAGTGAGTTTAATTTTAAAAATGCATATAAATATACATATTTACAAACAATATATTATGCATTATATATACATATAAGCAACTATACAACTACCAATAAAAGCACTGACAACAGTGATTATAACAATAATGTTTTATGTATGGTATCCATTTATAATTCCCCTCGTACTGTGGTTTAAACTAGGACAAAGCTTGAGCTCCACATTCAGATCATTCCAGAGTTTCACCCCACACAGAGAAGCAAAAGGTTTTCCTTGTTGTTCTGATGATGGTTTTTTTTTTATGTTTTGTGTATTGTTTATTTCTGTTTCGCGCCATCCTCAGTTCCTGGGCTTAGTCTTTCCCCTAGCTGTTTAGTATTTTGTTGATTGTTACTCCCCTGATTTACAATCTGTTGATGAGAACTTGTTGTATTTAAGCTCTTGGTTTCTGTTTCTCCATTGCTGGATTCTCCTGTTGGTCTTCATGTTGCATTCCCGCGTTTGTAAGTTTTCAGTCATTTATTAAATGAGCCTCTCCTCATGATGCCATAACTGCTCTCGCAAACGGCAAATCATTATATAATATCGATGTATTCATCTATACATAAACTCTGTCCCTTTCCTTAGAAGGTTTTTGAATTTTTTTCTGATTATTCATGTATAGGGCTTTGAATATAATTATTGCTGTTTGTAGCTCAAGTTTATTCATGAATTGTAATCATTTTGAGTGTATAAATAGTGAGTTAGTGTGTTTTACTGTTAATTATTCTGATTACTCACTTCTAAGATATGATTAATCACCCTGTTGCAGTTTGGTAATTGTTTCCCCATTGATGCTGAACAGTAACCTAAGCATGTTAAGCCCAGCAGTCCCCAGTTCTGAGGAAGGAATTTATTTTTCCTAGGGTCATTACTATAAGTTCCCTTTATTAAACACAGCTAGTATCCACTGATTAGCTAAGATTAAAACAAGATTATTAAATTGAATACAGCTTGTTATTGTTGAATAAAATGTGATGAGATTCAAGCATGTTATTTTGAGCATAAATCCAGAAGAAAAAGGGGGAGGGGTGGCTGGTCTTAGGAGGGTAAAAAGGGTTTATGATCCAACCCGTGTTTGGCTTTGCACTTTACAGAAGTGCTTTTTGATAGGTTGTTTTGAATACATTTGATGAAAGCTTTATAGTTTAGTTTGTCATCCATATTAGCAAGAAGTTTGTTTTCATGTACCATTTTAATGTTCGCTTTATTTATTTGTATTCTGAGCTCCTCATTCAGTCTACACTTTTCAACATTATTTTTGTGTTTTTCAGATTTAAGGATAATTTCCTAATATCGAACCATAATTTGTATCTATTTATTCCTTCAATGACATTCATTGAAAAATTATTATTCCCAACATAGAAAATGCTCATGCAAACAATATAGACTTCCTTATTATATTTTACATATGTAATTTATATATACGTATTTTGAAGAACCTAGGACCCAGTACTGACCCCTGAGGTACTTCACAAGCAAAACACAAATCTTCCTGCTGTACCCAATGTTGTCTGTTTAAAAAACTTTCAACCCACTGTAACATAAGCCCCCTAATCCCATAGCACTATGTTATTTATCTGTACATTTATTGTATCAAAAGCTGTTTTTAATGTCTAAAAAAACCCTGACATAATTATTTATTACATGGCATTTTTCATGTAAGTTATTGTTTTCTCCTCATTTTGGAAAAATGGACTGTTTGAGAGTTTGCAAAATTTCACTTACCTACAACTTTGAAGATGCTTTTTGCATTGTGAAGCAAACAACAAATGTGACAAAATAACTGAAAATGTAAGTGTGGATTACTGCTCACCCCCACCAGGGCCACCTTTTGCTGCGATTACTACATTCAATAAGTTTCACTTTAACTGTGCAATTAAAATAAATTAACTTTTCACCGCTATTCTAGTTTGTGGATATGGATTTACAATTTACAATTTACAATTGTTTGTTTTAGAAGATATGATTAGTGTGAATTAAATACATAACTCAGGATGTTTTTTTCTCATTATTATTATTAATCCCTCCCTCAGAAGCCTGATCTGGGTGATAGCGGGTAAAGTTATTGCCTGGACAGTACATTTTTATAGTTACAAGCCTGGCATTGCCAACTAACATTAAACTACATTACCATCTCTGTGAGTCTACTGAAGGCACCAGGAGAGGTACCCACTGCCTTTAAGATCATCACTCTTCAGTGACTATTAACACAATAAACTGTCCAGGTAAGGAAAAAAACAGAGGGGTGATTTCATGGTCTACAAATGACAGAGTCTGAGTATGAAACACATGAATTAGCCTTTTAAACAGACCAAATTATTGATTGCTGGTGAAAAATGTCACAGTAAAAAGTTTCCATAGAGACACACAAATTTTCATACTAGTTACCCTTAATTTAATTGAGGCAAACGCACGTTCTGATTACAGCCGAGGCCCTTCTGCTTCACGGCAGACTCTTACTTTTATCAATGTGGGTAGGCTACTGAAGAAGCGAAGGGATAGAAACCGTTGTGGTTCTACAGATGAAAAATCTGAGGGGGCTGGCTTTTAAATTTTTCCATCCCATATCTTTACGGTAATCACTGTGAGCACCTCAGATACTGTACAGTGTGAAGGTATGTAGGATTGTAAAACATTTAAGTGTAGAATATTGTTGTTGGGGGACTTCATTTTTTTCCACATATACTGCTGTCCACCCTACCCTTTTCTGTCATGGGTGAGACAAAAGCGTTTGTCACCTCTGCTTATAGGAAGAGGTGGGAGGCAGACAGATACAGGCAGGTTTTTCATTACAGAAAAACAAAACCTAAAACTAAAAATTCTGCTGATTAGTAGCACAAAAAGAGGAACATAAATTAAAAAGACAGTGTCAGTGCGGTCCAATACCTAGGGAGATATTTGCAGCATTTGTAAGAATAGGACAGACTTATCAAACACAAATAAATACACAGGAAGCGAAACCTAATGAGTTATTGTGCTCCCTTCACAGTTGTTCACACCCTTAGCTAAAATCCTTTTTTAAACGTACATTATTCATTACAGAAATGTATTCTCACTCAGGAAATAAAATTTAAAACCTTTTAATTTAGTTTATATTTTGAGTACTCAAACCAGAGTTGAATCTGTACTTAGTTTTAGGTTTCTTGGAGTACTTAAGAACTTTGAATGGCTTCCTGTTTTCCTTTGGGTAGAAAAATGATGAAACAAAGAGACCTGTTTGTCATTTTTCACTGCTCTGCAGGCAGGATATGAACTTAAGTTTGTCTAGCCACCGCACAAAATAGACGAGGATAGGCAGGGGGTAAAGAAAGAGGTATTGTAGTGTCATCTTAGGATCATTAAGTCATCTTAAATACACACCATAACATACCATGGAGATGCTAATCAGTTTCTTGGAAAATTTAAGACAGAAAAAAAGTCATTCTTCATCCAATCAGATTCATTCATCTTACCAGGCAATCAAAATCCCAAGGTTCACTCAAACATATGAAGGCAAAAAGAAGAGTCAGAATGGTGCAGTGAAACAACATTCGGTCATTTATTTACAAATTAATAATTTCACAAGGTTTTTTTGCTGGAGGAAAACAAGCAGATAGAGGAATTTAGATCAGACTTAAAGATCTAGCAGCAAGCAACTGATGCGGACGGAGTTATATTTAGGCAGAGTTTAGCTAGCGAGGACGGCACCACAAAGACAAGAAATTAAAGAATCATCGAAGGAAGGGGTCAAGGGGGGTTATAAATAATTATCTGGATAATTAGAGGTGGGGTAGAGGTGTGGCCCTCACCCCACAAAACACAATTTATTGTGAATAAGTGTTGAATAAGGAATTAGCACCAGCTACCTCGGTTGATCATGTGGAGAATGTCCACTGTTAGGTATAGTAGAGGGTTTGTGATGCTGTGAGCTTGTTGGTCTTCCAAACCTTGATTTTAAATTAAAATACGGTGATCTTTGCTAGAAAAACTGAAGGATAATTATTAAAGAAAAACACAGTAAAATGATTCAGCAGACCTCTCAATACAAATATCAGTCCAAAGATCAAAACCCATACAAATTGCCACAATAACAAAAATAAGAAAAACAACTAACCTGATTTATAAATTGATTCCACCAATAAAAACGAATGCAACAGTGTGTGTTAAATCAGATTTTTTTTTTTTTATTAATCTGCAATAACTGATGATAGTGAATTTATGCTGTTGGAATGTTACATACTTAATTATAAATAAAAAAACAGAAAACAACTTAGTTTAGGCTAAACAAAATAATATTTGATGGTGTTATGCATGAACATAGTTATACTGTTTCCGTATTACAGCACAAGGAGGCAACTCTAGATCAGGGGTTACCAGCATGGTGACCACCAAGGTAGCCCTCGAGGACCACATGTGGTGTCCACGAGTGTGTTCCGAAAAAAAAGCACAATCCATCACCAAAACTTTATTTTATTCCATTGTTCTTCTTGTTTAATCACACTTGCATTGAAATAGATTTCAAAATGACAGTATCTATAAAAATGCCTGAAAACTGTATTTATTTTACATAAAGTTAAGGTAAATTTTGACTCTTCTAGTTCAAAGGGCAGTACTGGTAGCCCTTCATATGACACAACACCCATGAAGTAGTTCTCAGTTCAAAAAGGTGGGTGACCCCTGGTGTAGATTAACCCACAGAATTGACACCATTACTGCTTCATGCTTCGACTTTACCAGGAACACCAAATCAAACCCATGTTTTCTGCTTTAAACTTCATGAAATTGTTCAGTATCCATTGATAACTTCTTGCTTTTTGGGCAACCATTGCATGTCTGAAGTGTGTGTGTTTCTCCGGCATAAATAATATGCTGTCAGCATTCATAATATTAGCATTTTTTAGAAGTTATAAAAGAAAAAGAAACTGGAGATAATTTACTGAAATTGCTGTAATGCTATATTTTGATACTTATTTTACATGTATTTCTCTGTTTCCTTTTTTATTTTGATTCTTTCTCATATGAGTCATTGTTTGCTTGGCTGTTTTTCAGGTCATAATTACTCATTTGCTTTGAATGGAAATACTTATCAAACAAAATAAAGAGGAAAGAAAAAGACCCTGCATGGCTTTCAGCCAGAGGCCTTGTGTTACCTAAACTACTCTTTTCGCAATGTTATGCTTACAAATATAGACAGCAGTCAGTTGAATGAGCAGATCCTTTCCAGAGTGTAAATTAAAAAAGGAAACTCAATACAGCTGAGAACAACTCTTTAACTTTTATAATGTTATAAAATCTACTGCAGCAATATCTACTGGGATGAATGTGTCTAAAAACTGATCCTAAAGTTTTGTAGTTCCGTAAAGTTCAATAAATAAAACATTTTGTAGCTAGAAGTAGAGGATGTTCTTTTCATGTTTACCAGTGTAGTAAAAAATTCAGAATTCTTGATCTGCTTCCTCCTTTGTGTTCACCATCTTTACTGTGCCTGGCAGAAGTATTCACTCCCCTTTGCCTTTTTCATGTTTTGTTGCCTCACAACCTGGAAATGGATCGTTTGAGAGTTTGCACCCTTTAATATGGGGAACAGGCCCACAACTTTGAAGAGTATTTTTGTATTATTTTATTTATTGTCAAGCAAATAAAAACGTAACAGCATGAAAAAACCTTTAGGTAACATAACTGTTCACTCTCCCTCCCCTGCTCTGATTAAATTAATTTAGTCTCATCTGACTCCATACATTTTGGGAGTTGCCCACATGCCTTTTGGCAAACTCAAAACATTCCTTCTTGTTTTTAACACAAAGGTTTTTATCTGGCCACTCTGTCATGAACCCCAGCTCTATGGAGCGTACCGTTTATTGTAGTCCCATGGACAGATCCTCTAGTCTTTGCTGTGGAGCTCTGCACCTTCTTCAGGGTGACCTTTGGTCTCTGTGCTGCCTCTGATTAATGCCCTCTTTGCCTGGGTGCAAATTCTGGTGGGCTCACCTCTCTTGGCAGGTTTGCTGTGGTACCCCTTGCTTTCCATTTGAAGATGATGGATCGAATGGTCCTCCTGAAGAACATCAAAGCTTGGATTTTCTTTATAACCCCCTCCTGACTTGTACTTCTCAACAACTTCGTCCCTGACTTTTTAGGGGAGCTCCTTGGTCTTCATGGTGTGATGCCTCTTGCTTAGTGATGCTGCAACTTATGGGGCCTTTCAGAAAAGTTCTGTTTATACTGACAGATTGTGTGACACTCAGACTGTACACACACAGTTTCGCTAATTATGAGACTTTAGAAGGTAACTGGTTGCACCAGAACTTTTAGGAGCTCCATAAGATAAGGGGGGGGGGTACATATACAAATGTAATCGTACATTTTTTGTTTGATTTTTTTGGGATGGGGTTGTATTTTGCTACATATTTTTATTTTTCTTCACTAATTTTGACTATTTTGTATAGATCAATCTCATAAAATAAGGTTATAAGAAGTTTACATTATAGACTGGAATGTAAGAAAATAGATAAAAAGTCTAGGGGACATGAATACTTCTGCAAGGCACTGTACATACTGTACATAAATCAGAATGTACAGTACTCTTATATGCATCTTTACACAAAATGAATCAATTCACCATGAATGAACGCATAATGCGTTTATGCAGACGTGAAAAATACTTCAGGTTACTAAGAATTACAGGATAATACATTGTTGCAAACAGAAATCAAGTATGACTTAATGAAAACAGTATTCTAGTCAAGGTTTGATGGGCTGCTGACAATTCAAGGGTTTTATTCAGAGGTACCACTTTTGCTGTCATACTGCCCCCTTTTGGATATTTTCATCTAGTGCATCACCACGCTTAATTGATCAAAAATATTTTTTCTTTAGACATATCACTTTCACGCAGTGTTGTATAAAGTACTGAAATATCGGAGTCAAGTAAAAGTATAGGTACCTTTCCAAAATATGACTTTGGTAAAAGTCCAAGTCACTGACTGAAATGTTACTTGAGTTAAAGTCTTAAAGTATCTGAAATGTCTTGTACTTAAATATGAAAATTACTGTAAAAATATATGTACTGAAGTAATGTAATAAAAAGTATAAGTAAAAAGTAAAACAAAGCAAATGCAGTTTGAATGACATTTTTTAGATTTCGGTGATATTTGAAAGTCAAATTCACTTGAAATAATATAAACAGCCAAGTGCAGGAATACTTTAGACCAAGTTTAGACAGAAAATACAACTTTTTTGTAAACTTTCAGTTTTCCTTCTTCAAGTAAGGTCAGTGCGATGCACTTTAAAATTGTACACAACCAAGTGCAGGCAAGATTTAGACCAGGGGGTGTATACTAAGAACATGGTTAAGTGATAAACCAGGCTTAGTTAACCTAAAGGAAGTGTTAAACCTGCTAATAGATACACCTGCAGGTATCATTTAGTTAAGAAAATTAGGACTCTCTGCTATTAGATGCTTTACCTATACCACAAGGTTAATTTAACCTGCTTTACTACTGAACCAGCTTCATATCCTGTTGGTGGTGATGAACAAGACCAGGCAAGTCCCGACTTTGTCGCAGTCAATCGGTAGGTGGGGTCAAAACACTTGTGTGCGTGAGTCTCTCTCTCTCTCTTTGTAACGAGTAACTAAACCAAACATTAAAAATGTATTGGAGTAAAAGTATGTAATTAAGTTCAGAAATATAGTGAAGTAAATGTAAAAGTTATCAAACAATGTTACACTGAAGAAAAGTATAAAGTACTCCAAAATATACTTAAGTACAGTAGTGAAGTATTTTTACTTCGTTACTATACAACACTGCTTTCACGTGATACATTTTTCAGTATAATAAGCATAGATTTTTTTAACATCCATCCATCCATCCATTTTCCGAACCGCTTTATCCCTCATGGGGTCACGGGGGGTGCTGGTGCCTATCTCCAGCGTTCACTGGGCGAGAGGCGGGGTACACCCTGGACAGGTCGATTTTTTAACAATAAACAATAATTCTACCAAGCAACAACTAAGCAAAAAGCTATAATTCTACTTTATGTCACTGAATGGTTGAGAAGTCGGAGAGACCACGTTGTTTAAACTATATCATATTTAAAAATTTAATTTATTTATTTTAACAATATAAAGTCTACATTTGGTTATGGAAAGATACTATAATCTCACAGGGATCTCAAATAAAGTTAACACTAATGTAACGTTTGCACTTAGCAGTAAAAGGAGTTAAAACTATTGCTAAAACTGCATTTGTTGTCATGTAGAAGCATAAGTAAATGAGCTTGTTAACAAGTATAGCCCACGGTATGCAAGACTTAAACATGCTGTTTTTGACACAACAAACCTAAATTTAGATCAGCTCAGCTCTCCTTTGCTTTAATTAAACGTACGGTTCCAGGGAGTGAATGAAAGCTGTAAACTGGATATTTTTAGGACTTTTTAAGAAAAGCTCTCTTTACCCTCAAAAGCAAGAGCTTTGTGATAGCTGCATGTTGTGTAGAGACGAGTCTTTGGGAAGTCATTGTTTTTGATAAAGCATTTTTTCTTCCCTTGCTTTAAAATTGTACAATAGAAGTTAACGGCCATCAAAAAGAAACAGAGTTTGAACCCAGGTTATGTTGTGATTTTACAGAAGACTGCAGCTGGCGTGCGGCGAGCTTAGTTATGGGTCTACAGGTACAGCAGAGACAATCAGAGGAACTTGCAGCTTAATTCACCCTGTCACCTGTAACTAGTTTTTCAGGCTTTTGTATGGATAAGCACAGCTAAAGTAAAAGCACACACCTTTAATTACCATCATTATATTGTTTTGGTTTTTTTAAAGAAAACACCAAACTAATAATGTTTGAGGGGTGGTTGCAAATAAAGAATATAGTCTCACTGGCCAGCTTTTCTGTTAGAATTTCATAATCAGTTTGCTTTTTGACAAATGAAGCAGAGAAATATGTGAATAAAACAATTTTATTGGGAATTGAGCAACATCAAAATATAGTTTATGTGAGCAAAGAAAGCAGGAGAGAATTCAACAGCTGTATATCAGCTGGCAAAGGCCAGGCTGCAAATATGCATAATGTGCAAAATGAGATAATTGTTGGTTGACATCGTGACCTTTAAATGTTTTATTTCCCCTTTATGTATACAGGTAAATCTCACTGAGATATAAGCTCTCCTTTGCAAGAGCACCCTGCTTTAATCAAACGTACAAGATGCAAATATGTTTAAACAGATAATGGTTGTTGGAATAAATACCACAATTTAGCTAAAAAGCATAGCAAAAAATAAACAAATAAAGGCAGCAAAAGTAAAACATTAGAAACGGTTATTTGGTGATGCTTTCTCCAAATGTCTGTTAAAATGTATCTGCACATCTTCATGATCATTTTAAAATTTTTCCAAGTTATGTCTTTTTGCCAAGAAAATATTTAACTACTTTTATAGACTCAATATTTTCTAAAAGGAAAATGCTAATGAATATGATCTAGTTTATGTTAGAATTGTAAATTTAGGACAAAATGTTTAATTGGTGAACTGTGAACATTATTGAACTGAGTTTTGACCTGAACGTAGCACATTTTGTTTGCTAAGCGTGAACTTTCATATTCAGCAGATGAAAATATTCAAAACCTAAAGATGTCTTTGTTTTAATTTTGATTTAATTCAAGCTAGTGTGATTCAAGCTAGCCATTAGTTCTCCCTCTCACGTTAATTTAGTTAAAACAGGACTGGCTTTGCTGTAATCACATTATTTAACTCAGTATTTAACTTCATTTAGAATTAGGATTGTCCTTACCCTGAATGGTTAAAAAAAATCAAAGCATATTAATTTGTAGCTGACATATCTTCCTGGTTGGAACAGCCAAAAAATACTGCTATGGTTTGTGTTTTAGCACAAAAGAAAGAAATATATGGATTACTATAGCTTTTTATGCTACTTACAAAGGTTTGCTCAATAACTCTCTACACCTAACCATTTTAAAGATATATTATTAAAAATGGGTGGGCTGTAAAATTGTATATTTCTGAACTTACATTGCAAACGTTGGACATAAATCAGAAGCAGGACATAATAAAAAAATATTTCATCTACTATTCTGTTCACTAATCAAATAAAGAATAAGACGGGCAAACAATTGCAAAGCCATCAGTATCTTCAACTTGTCCACACTTCAATAAAGTCAGATGAGCTGAAACTTTTTCTATGTATTATGGTCCAAATTTGACTTGAATGAGTTAAAGTCCTGAACAAGGGAGGAGGATGAGGATTATTCACAGAGACGTTTTAATCATTGGCTTTGGAATGTAAAAATTAATTATTAACACAAATGCTTTGGTCCTTACCAACAAAACTGGACCCTAATCAAATATTTCTACCTTATTTAACACTCTTACCAACACATAAAGTGACACCTACTGGTACACACAGGGTAATAAGCAAAAACACAAAAATGGCTCCTGTGACATGCTTCCCGGTGATGAATTGGTTTGTAACGTCTCACTTTTGACATATCCTGCCAAAAAGTTATGAAAATGTAAGAAAAAGTGAAAATGTATAATTTATTTCATGTGAGCACAGTAAGGCATTGAGATAAATCACTCACCATTTTTTAAAAGCAAAAACGACTATAGCTGAAATCATTATGATGAGGACCAAAACGATACGTATCCACAGCTTTGAAGAATTAGCTGTTGTGAAAGAATGAAAGTTTTTATTTATATTATAATGGCCACCACCACTGGATAATGATTTGCAAAGAGTAAACATGACTAAAGTAAAGAATAAATGTTAATTGATCAGCTAACTATCATATCAATAGAAAACATTGTATTTTCATGAGGTAAATTTAAAGAAACCTGACCTTCTCTGAGTTTTGGTACCAGATTCTTCTCCTGGTCCCAGAACTGGTGCCGCACTATACAGGTCAGGTTTTCTGGATCCATGTGTTCAGGGATCTCCAGCTGACTCTCCACTGTTACTGATCCATCTGGGTCATGCTGCTGTGTCACAGAGTCATTTCCTGCAGGACTCCAGCTGATGTTAGCAGCAGGTTTCCCTCTTTCTGCTCTGCACACCGCCACCATATTGTTGCTCCGACGTTCTAACCAGGCAGATAATTCAGGAGGAGCTGAACCAGCACAGACAGAAATGGACAGATATTGTACCTCCATGACGTATGAAAAGGTTAATCACATCACAATAATACAGATGTGTTATTAGTTTTTCATATTTAAGGATTTACAAAATAAATTGTGCTCCTGTTATATGCCAGTCATAAAATGGTACATGGTAAGAAATAAAAAATAAGAATAATATGCATTGACTTTCAAGTCTACTTATGTAATCCTTTTTCTGATGATAAATTTCATATAAGAGTTCTATATTCAAAACATGCTTTTAAGGATTGATTTAAAGTTCCTACCTGTGACATCCACTTCAGTGATATAATTGTCATTTCCTCCGGTGTAAACTAATTCACACTTGTAAGCCCCAACATCACTGGCTGAAAAGTTTGGGATGTGCAGGAATAAATGACCATTTGAATTATTTTGGATAGACTTTCCATCGTTGCAGGAGTCACCTCTTTGGCCGTCATCACTTAAGGAAATCTTACACTTTTTGTGTTTCAGTTCAATGTCCCAGATAACAAACATTGTCTTTATCCACGTCCTATTACTGCACTGCAGTTCCACAGTGCTCCCAAGATTGTAAACTGCCTTTCTGTTGACTGCAAGAAAAAAACATTAGCTCACATTACACTTGGTAACGGTGGCAATTAAATGTTTATTTGATAATTCAAACAATGTATATGGATTCCATTATCGAAAAATGCTAGACAACATAATTCACAAATATTGCTTCCAAAATGAATTACAAAATTAAACAGAAGTAGATCAAAACTCATGATGTTAGTTTTCAATTTGCTGTAGTCAGTGTTTCACAGAATGCAAATTAGCATGGAAAAGCATAAGAAAATCCATTTACCATAAACTTTTGGAGGTGAAGCAGTTGAGTTTGAGATAACAGAGGTATTTGAGTTAGTATTTCCTGTGAGAAAAAAAGGTGGATGTTAGGAAACGTACACAGTACGTACAAAGTACAAAGATTTACAGAATCATTCATATTCCTTAATTTCTTTTTATAAACAAAGACACCTTCAAATGTTATATCATTTGTTAAATGAAGGTCAGCTGTGTACCATCAAAGTGTCAAATCATCTGTCAGTATAAGCACACCTTTTCTGAAAGGCCCCAAAGGCTGCAGCACCACTAAGCAAGAATACATCACACCATGAAGACCAAGGAGCTCTCCAAACAAGTCAGGGATAAAGTTGTTGAGAAGTACAAGTCATGATGGGTTTATATAAATATATCAAAGCCTTTGATGTACCCCTAGAGCTCCATCAACTCCAACATCTTCAAATGGAAAGATCGTGATACCACAACAAACTTGCCAAGAGAGAGCCATCCTACCAGGACTCATAAACCAGGTGAGGACATTAATCAGAGACAGCACCCTAAGAACACCATTCCCACAGTGAAACATGGTGGTGGCAGCATTGTGCTGTGTGATGTTTTCTCAGCAGCAGGGAGTCTGAGTCAAGGAAAAGATGGATGGTGCTAATTACAGGGACATTTCTGAGCAAAGCCTGTGTGACGAGCCCTTCAGACAGGACGCGACATGTGCTGCCCTGGTTGGTAGGCACTGCGCTGGCTGGGTTGGCGGGTTTAGTCATTTGTTTGTTGTCAGCAGCAAAGTACTAGCACCATCTTTGCCAATTAGAAGAAAAAGAGAAAAGGAAGAAGAGGCTGTGGGTGTACTGCACACAAAACCCTCAGATTCAGAGAGCAGCTTGGGGAGTTCCTGCTTGTGAAAGAGCTCCTTTTACTCAGCGAAAACAAGCACAGACTATTGGCCAGCGAGGTTTATTGCTGCTCGACGCAGCAATAATCCTCGCTGGCACAATGCAGGCCATTGAATATAATGATTTTTACAGCAGAGCGTGTCGCTTCTTGTCTGAAAGGCCAATCAGTCTGCCTGTGATTTGAGACTAGTACAGAAGTGCATTATTCATTATTTTATTTAGATGGAAGGTGGGCTTCACTTCATAAACACACTAAGGGCCTGATTTTAAAAAGGTTTGAATGTATTAAAACAGGTACAATGTGACTCATTTGTACAAAGCAATCTGTTTCTAAAATGAGCAGAACAGTGAGAACAAGCTTTTTTGCCGGAGAGCTTTCATGAATATGCAGATCACATGCTCATGACCAAGTCGCGCAAACTCGCATGCATGCAATGTCTGAGGTCCTTGTGGCCAGAAAGGAGACACTGGTATAAGGAAAGAAGAAGGACAGAGAGTCTCTTTGCAAGTGAAAATACTTGAGCTGTCAGAATAACAACAGTAGAATCATTTTAGTGGGGAAAAGGACGGCTGCCAGATGCAGACACTTGGAAATACATGGTTAAATTAGCCAACCTTTACTCTGTTGTTAAGATTAGCTTTGCACATACATGGTGGATTACGGTAACAAAGCAGCAGGGGTGGCCATGCAGGGAGAAAAGGAGAAGCACAACCCCCAGAAAATATATACTTGTAAAAAAAAACGATTACTTTCAGACACATACAAGGTATATTACCAGGTAATATTTCATTATTTTACTGCTGATCTTTGAAAGAAAAGTCAAAGTTCCTAACAATGCCCATTCAACATATTCATTCGTCATTTTCAGTACATAAAGGTGACAACAAACTCACATTATGTTAAAGGGTTACTTATACTTCAACTAGAATAAATATTTCATAATTTTACCATAGATTTCTGGAGAAATACCAAGTTAAAGTTACTTACGATGCCAATTCTGGATGGGTTAGTCTCGTTTTCTTTTTCATTTATTTCTCCACAATTATATAAGGTGACAACAAGGTATCTTCATACTGTGTTAAAGGGTCACATATATAATAACTAAGATAAATATTTCATAATTGTACTGTAGGATTTTTGGAGAACCCAAGGCATAATTCCTCATAATGTCCATCCAACATATTAATTTGTGTAATTTTCAGTCATTAATTTCTCCAAAACCATAAGTGACATGACACTGGTGACAACAACCTCTCTTCATATT
Organism: Fundulus heteroclitus; assembly: GCF_011125445.2. Lineage (NCBI taxonomy): Eukaryota > Metazoa > Chordata > Actinopteri > Cyprinodontiformes > Fundulidae > Fundulus > Fundulus heteroclitus. The sequence goes on from NC_046367.1 coordinate 22,236,811, forward strand.
ATGTGAAAGGTCACCTATACAATAACTGCAATTAATATTTCATACTTTTACTGTAGATCCTTGGAGAAAAGACAACTCGAACTTCCTTATAATGCCCATTCTAAATGTGTTTGTCTCATTTTCAGTAATTTATTTCTCCAAAAACCTAAAAGGTGACAACAAAGTATTTTAATATTATGTTTAATAATTCACTTATAATATAACTAGAATAAATATTTCAAAATGTTACTGTAGATTCTTGGAGAAAACCCAAGTCAAAGTTCCTTATAATGCAAATCCAACATATTAATTTTTAATTTGCAGTATTTTATTTCTCCAAAACCCTAAAACATGACAAAAATTATTCATATGTTAAAGGATAACCCAAAGGTGCTCATTCAATGTATTCAGCTTGTTTCTATCTCCAGTGCTCAATGGGGAAGAGGTGGGGTAAACCGTGGACAGACCTATTTCTTTTATTATTTTTCTTTTAAATAGTTATTATCATTATTACCGCCAACGACTAGAAGGATGTTTCAGTAAACAGCGAATCTCTGCTCAGCTGTTGCATTTAACATGGCCACTGTCGTTTATACATGAACTGGTACAATAATGATAAAGATGGATGAATCTGATTTGTCAGCTGTAATATTTTCTTATTAAAGTGAAACATTACCTAAAAGTTTTTCTTCTGTTCTGCAGAACGTCTGCTGACGTTCTTTTTTCTTTATTTTAAAGAATAAGTATTATTGTCTCTAAGACAACGTTTAACAGCAGCAATTCTCCATTAATCAAAAAACGGTTTTGTGCGTCCTGGGTGTCTGGAGTGACTATTTGAAGGATTTGATCTTTCTCTTTCTTTGACAGCAGTAGATGCAGTTTACTCATTCAAATGGAATGAAACCAGAAGTTTACATACACTGTATAAAGTGCTTTTTTTTCTCAGTCAGGCATGGAGTGGTAAATGGCCTGTACTTATATAGCGTTTCATCAAGTCCAACGACCCAAAAGCACTTTACACTACAGTCAGTCATTCACTTATTCACACAAACATTCACCTGACGGTGAGGAGCTATATTTGTAGCCACAGCTGCCCCAGAGATGAGGCTGCCATACGTCGTCACAACCAAAGGCAGCAGAAAATGCGGGTCTTGCCCAAGGATACAATGACTGAGAGGGTCAGAGTGGGGGATTAAACCTGCAACCCGCCAGTTACAGAATAAACTACCTAACTCTTGCTCTACCATTACCCACATATTATTTATTTATATGAAACCTGAATAAACATTTCCGGTCTTAGTTCCATTAGTATTACCGAAATGATTTTTATTTTCTAAATGCCAGAATAATGAGAGTGATCATTTTTAGACATTGTTTTATTGCTTTCATGAAGGTCAGAAGTGTACATAAACTTTTGTTAATATTTGGTAATAATATTTGCTTTTAAACTGTATGACTTAGGTCAAACATTTTGGATATCCTTCCACAAGCTTTTTAGAAACGTTGGCAGGAACTTTGGCCCATTCCTCCTGACAGAACTGGTTTGATTGATCCGACATTGGAGGCTGCCTTGCTCACACACACCTTTTCAGCTCTGCCCATAAATTTTCTATAGGATTGAGATCAGGGCTTCGTGATGTCCACTCCAAAATATTTACTTTGTTATTCTTCAGCCACATTGTAGCCAGTTTGGCTGTATGCTTTGGGTCATTGTCCATTTGGAAGACCCATAATCAAGAGTGTTGAAGAAAGCTTCAACTTTCTTGCTGCTATATTGATATGTTGTTTCAATATTTCCACATAATGTTCTTTTCTCATCATGCACCTATATTGTGTGCACCTACAAAACAAAAAAAGCTTCCCCCTCCTTCCTCCAAATGTAACAATGGTCATTATAGCTAAAAAAATTCAAGCTTTATTTCGTCAGACCACAAGACATGTCTCCAAAAATGTATTTCCTTGTCCCTGTGTGCATTTGCAGGCTGTAATCTGGATTGTATGCATTTCTTTTGGAGTAATGGCTTCTTCCTGACAGTGAGAAAAAAAATCATATGTGTCTTGTTATATAGCATATTTAAACTTCTGGTCTCAACTGTAAAAGTAGCTGCTAAATAATAACTTTATACATAGAGAACTCAACTCAGAACCCTATTTGTGCAATGATTCATACCCCTAATCAGTAATTACTGACATTTAAAAAATAGAACATATACATAACAGAAAAACATGACTTTTTAGGTTGACACGGCCCATGTGCCACATTCAGACTAAAAAAAATACATCTTGAAAGACGTACACATATTTTGCAAATGAAATGATGCAAATTGCCAATCAGTTTTATTTTCAGGTTTTAAGGCAAGAAAAATATGCAGTTATTAAGGTGTGGCAAGAAAAAACTGTTGTTAAAAGACAATCATAAGAAGTTCAGCCCAGGGAGATAAAATACAAAAAGGAATTTTGCTGCTGCTCATATCCCTACTTTCCACATTTGGTTCTACATCCACCGATAATACCTTTGTCTTATTTAAAATGTTTTTAATTGGCTCTAGGCATGTTTTTGATTTGCAGCCCACTGAGTTTTTCCAAGAAACATTCACACAGATAACTCTTTGCAATTAAGAGACATTTTAGACAAAGATATCAAAGTTTATGATAACAAATGTAAGTTTTAAGATTTCAAGACATGTCTCCAAAAATGTATTTCCTTGTCCCTGTGTGCATTTGCAGACTGTAATCTGGATTGTATGCATTTCTTTTGGAGTAATGGCTTCTTCCTGACAGTGAGAAAAAAAATCGTATGTGTCTTGTTATATAGCATATTTAAACTTCTGGTTTCAACTGTACAAGTAGCTGTTAACTAATAACTTTATACTCAGAGAACTCAACTCAGAACCCTATATCCCATATAATCCATCTATTTAACACAGAATATCTCAATAATATTACCAGTTTATCTACAAAGTAATAATCATCTTAGTTTAGGTTTATAGATGCCGCAAAGCGCTCATACACACCATCATGAAAACAGGTCTGATCTGTGAACTCCATATTTCCCAGAGAGCTACTTTTCTATTTCATTTGTGCAATGATTCATACCCCTAATCGGTAATTACTGACATTTAAAAAATTGAACATATAAATAACAGAAAATCCCAAACAACGTATCTTTACATTACCTTTTAGGTTGACACGGCCTATGTGCCACATTCAGACTAAAAAAATACATCTTGAAAGACGTGGTGCAAACTGCCAAACGATCAGATTTATTTTCAGGTTTTGAGGCAAGAAAATATGCAGTTATTAAGGTCTGGCAAAAAAAAAAAAAAACTGTTATTACAAGACAATCATAAGACGTTCAGCCCAAGGGAGATAAAATACAAAAAGGAATTTTGCTGATGCTCATATCCCTACTTTCCACATTTGGTTCTACATCCACCGATAATACCTTTGTCTTATTTAAAATGTTTTTAATTGCCTCTAAGCATGTTTTTGATTTGCAGCCCACTGAGTTTTGCCAAGAAACATTCACGCAGATAACTCTTTGCAATTAAAAGACATTTTAGACAAAGATATCAAAGTTTATGATAACAAATTTAAGTTTTAAGATTTCAAACCTTGAGCCAGAGACCAGCCTTCAGACAACAAAGTGATTACAATATAAATCCACATCTTGTCCTTCTTCTCAGGTTATCTTTAGTTTTCTTTGTAAACCTTAGTGGCTCCAGCACATCAGTGAAACACATCAGGTTTATAGTTGTTTAACCACCACGATGGTTAGATCTGCATGTCTGCATTTCCTGTGCACTCACGTCATTCAATGCACTCCTATACAGGATGCATCTCATTTCTAAAACAGCACTAGTTTCATTTCCAGCTTGTGATATTATCTTATTTTACAGCAGTGTAAAAACTGGCACCACAATAAATCAAGCAAGCAACCTTACACAGAATCTCATCTCCCATCTGAGAGTGTTGAAGACATTGTTGACTTTTTACCTAATTTTACTAACCGAAAGCCCCTGTAGTGAATATTTATTTCAAGTATTCCAAGCAGTCTCATGTAAGACGTGCCAGTACTGTATCTGCATAAAGTAGCTGTCAAAGCAAGCCCAGAGGGGGGAAATCTGCAAAACACAAAGTATTGCAGTTAAATTGTCAACAAATGAGCAGTTTTTTAACAACCTCGGCGACCTCAGCACCAGAGATGGGAGAACCCAACCCAGAGTCCCCAGGCTCTGCTTCCACAATGGAAGACGTGTTGGTGGGATTAAGGAGGTCTTCGAAGTATACCGCCCACCGACACACGACATCCTGAGTCGAGGTCAGCAGCACCCCACCCCCACTATAAACAGTGTTAGTACTGCACTGCTTCCCCCTCCTGAGACGCCGGATAGTGGACCAGAATTGCTTCGAATCAGTATGGAAGTCTTTCTCCATGGCCTCTCCGAACTCTTCCCACGCCTGAGTTTTTACCTCGGTGACCAGCCGAGCCACCTCCCGCTTTGACTGCCGGTACACATCAGCTGTTTCCGGAGTCCCACAGGCTAATAAAGCCCAATAGGACTCCTCCTTCAGCTTGACGGCTTCCCTCACCGCTAGTGTCCACCAGTGTGTTCAAGGGTTGCCGCGGTGACATGCACAAACAACCTTGCGGCCACAACTCCGACTAGCCTCCTCAACAACAGAGGCACGAAACATGGCCCACTCAGACTCAATGTCCCCCGCCTCCCTCGGAACATGTTCAAAGCTCTCCCGGAGGTGGGAGTTAAAGCTCTGTCTAATAGGGGACTCTGCCAGACGTTCTCAGCAAACCCTCACAATACGTTTGGGCCTGCCAGGTCTGTCTGGCTTCCTCCCCCACCATCAGAGCCAGCTTACCACCAGGTAGTGGTCGGTGGAGAGCTCCGCCCCGGTGAAACGACAACAAAGTCGATCATTGAAATGCGACCTAGGGTGTCCTGGTGCCAAGAGCACATATGGACATCCTTATGCTTGAACATGGTGTTCGTGATTGACAATCCATGACGAGCACAGAGGTCCAACGACGGAACACCACTTGAGTTCAGATCAGGTGGACCGTTCCTCCCAACCACGCTTCTCCAGGTCTCACTGTCATTGCCCGCATGAGCGTTGAAGTCCCCCAGAAGAACGAGGGAGTCCCTAGGAGGGGCACTCTCCAGTACTCCCTCCAAGGACTCCAAAAAGGGTGGGTAATCCGAACTGCTGTTTGGCGCATATGCACAAACAACAGTCAGAACCCATCCCCCCACACGTATGGGGATGGAGGCCACCCTCTTGTTCACTGGGGTGAACCCCAACGTACAGGCACAAAGATGAGGGGCAACAAGTATGCCCACTCCAGCTCGGCACCTCACACCAGGGGCAACTCCAGAGTGGAAGAATGTCCAACCCCTCTTAAGGAGACAGGTTCCAGAGCCATGCGTCCAGGCGAGTCCGACTATTTCTAGTCGGAACCTCTCAACCTGGCGCACTAGCTCAGGCTCCTTCCCCACCAGAGAGGTGACAATCTATGTCCCAAGAGCCAGCTTGTGCAGCCAAGGATCGGAATGCCAAGGTCCCCGCCCTCGACTGCCACCCATTGTACAATGCACCTGACCCCCTTTGCCCCTCCGACAGGTGCTGAGCCCATTGGAAGGGGGACCCATGTTTCCTCTTCGGGCTGGCTCAGCACATAAAATAAATAAATCGCTATTCAAATGTTGTACTTAGGGTCAGGAAAAGATTGACTGGGCTGCATCTGCTGACCAGCAAATGATGATAGCTGTTCCAAGATCTTCTACAAACGATAATATTTGGCTGCAGTCTTATTCCCGTTTCTGACGCTGTCCAAGTCAAGCTGACAACTAAGATACTAAGAAAACACAAAGAAAATACATTTAAATGAAAGTGTTATCTGTTAGTCAGAAGTCCTGGTTAAAGTGAGAAACAGAGGAAAGAAAATCTGGTTGTTTTGAAAAATAATTCCCTAAATTAAATCAAATTAACTTTCATGTTTAGCAGTAACACCCTACCTTGGGTATTTTGGGTTGTGACGTGTTTATAGAGTACGATGGCTGGTAAAAAGTTACATGTATTTACACATGAAGTAGGAAGCTATCCAGTTTGACTTTAGTTTTGGTTTTGAATAAATATGTGTAATATAACTGAAATGTCACAATCACTGTGAACATATGATTAAAATGAGATCTGACAGTGATCGTTGCCCTGTAGGCACGTCGCCCTAGCGGCCGGCAGCGTCCAATGGGGCGTCTACATATATAATTTCTATGGAGTTTAGCTAGCAAGGACGGCACCACAAAGACAAGAAAATAAAGAATCATCGAATGAAGGGGTCAAGGGGGGTTATAAATAATTATCTGGATAATTAGAGGTGGGGTAGAGGCGTGGCCATGCTCCCGAACCTGAGTTGAACTATACCCCCCCCCCCCCAAAAAAAAAGTGTAACTTGAATAAGGAATTAGCACCTAGTTGTCCGGTTACACAGATTTGCTTAGACTTAGAACCTGTCACCGTTATAAAATACATTGTCACTGAAATGAAGAGGCTCGAGATCAGGGGTCACCAACATGGTGCCCGTGGGCACCAAGTAGCCCTCGATAACCACATGTGGTGCCCATGAGCCTGTTCCAAAAAAATAAATAAATAAAGCACAATCCACCACCAAAACTTTATTTTATTCCGTTGTTCTTCTTGTTTAATTACACTTGCATTTAAATAGATTTAAAAATTACAGTATCTATAAAAATGCATGAAAACTGTATTTATTTTACATAAAGTTAAGGTGAACTTTGACTCTTCTAGTTCAAAGGGCAGTACTGGTAGCCCTTAAGGACCTCCATAAGATAAGGGGGTGGTGTCAACGCCAGAGCAGAATGTGAGCAGCAGGGATTCAGGAACCAGTCTTCAGTGCATGGAGACACGACGGGTGAGTAATCCAGAGCCCAACGAACTGTGAGAAACAGTAGACAAAGTTAGAACTAGGAATCCGAATTATCAAACTCACAGTAACGAAGAACTGTCGTCTGGACAGTGGCCTAGGCGTACCACAACGGTCTAACACTCTGGCGTCCTTCAGCTGATTGAATGCTCCTTTTAAGCTCCAGCCAAAGCAGCCCCAACGAGCCGCAGGTGTGGGCCACGCCCACCTGTCAACAACAGCCATCTGTGGAAGAGAATTAGCAGAGCACAGTACACAGAATCCTGACAGGTGGATACACATATAATTGTACTTTGTACAATTGTACATATGTAATCGTACAGTTATTGTTTGTTTGTTTGATTTTTTTGGGAGAGGGTTGTATTTTTCCAACGCATTTTAATTTTTCTCCACCAATTTTGACTATTCAGTGTAGATCAGTCTCATAAAATAGTATTAGAAGATATTTACATTACAGGTTGGAATGTAACAAAATAGATGAAAAGTCTAGGGGGTATGAATACTTTTGCAAGGTACTGTACATAAATCAGAATGCACAGTACCCTTACATGCATCTTTACACAAAATCAATTATTAGTTATGCAGACGTGAGAAATACTTCACGTTACTAATAATTATAGGATAATACCTTGTTGCAAACAAAAACAGAGTATGACTTAATAAAAACAGTATTCTAGTCAAGGTTTGATGGACTGCTGACAATTCAAGTGTTTTACTCAGAGGTACCACTTTTGCAGTCATACTGCCCCCTTTTTGATATTTTCATCTAGCGCATCATCATGCTTAATTTAATAAGACATTTATCACTTTCGCGTGGTAAATTTCTAAGTATAATAAACATTTAACAATAAACTATAATTCTACTAAACAACAACTAAGCAACAAGCTATAATTCTACTTTATGTCTCTGAATGTTGAGAAGTCAGAGAGACCACATTGTTTAAACTATATCATATTTATGGATAGAATTTCTTTATTTAAACTAAATAAAGTCTACATTTGGCTATGGCAAGATGGCAATTCACCCTGTCACCTGTAGCTAGTTTCTAAGGCCTTTGCATGGATAAGCACAGCTAAAGTAAAAGCACACACCTTTAGTTAGCATCACTCAATTGTTTTTTTTTTTTTAATTAAACTAATAATTATTGAGGGGTGGTTGCAAATAAACAATATAGTCTTAATGGGCAGCTTTTCTATCAAAATTTTAGAATCAATTTTCTGTTGGACAAATGAAGCACAGTAATATGCAAATAAAACAATTTTATTGGGGATTGAGCAGCATTAAAATATAGTTTATGTGAGCAAAGAAAGCAGGAGAGAATTCAACAGCTGTATATCAGCTGGCAAAGGCCAGGTTGCAGATATGCATAATGTGCAAAATGAGGTTCTTGTTGGATGACATTGTGACCTTTAAATGTTTTATATCCCCTTTATGTATACAGGTAAATCTCACTGAGATACAAGCTCTCCTTTGCAAGAGCACCCTGCTTTAATCAAACGTACAAGATGCAAATATGTTTAAACAGATAATGGTTGTTTGAATAAATACCACAATTAAGCTAAAAAGCATCGAAAAAAATAAATAATGGCAGCAAAAGTAAAACATCAGAAAGTTATTTGGAGATGCTTTGCCCAGTCTCTGTTAAAATATGTCTGGACAGCTTCATGATCATTTTAAAATTGTTCCAAGTTATGTCTTTAACCAAGAAAATATTGAACTACTTGTATAGACTCAATATTCTCTAAAAAGAAAACGCTAATGAATATGATCTAGCTCATGTTAGGATTGTAAATTTAGGACAAAATGTTTAATTGTGTCATGATTATGTGAACCTGAACACAACCACATACAAGCAGAGCTTAGTTTAGAGAGTTTATTGAAGGTGGTGGATAGTGGAGTAAGGAAAAACCAACAGTCTGTACCGGGCTGGAGCAGGAGGATGGTGATGGCAGGAACTGGCTGTTCGGCAGGTGAATACTTGTAGTCCCGAGCAACAGCACGACGTCACGGTTAATACTTGAAGGACTGGAGTAACAGCAGGACATCAGAGTGAAGACTTGCAGGACTGGATTAACAGCAGGACATCAGAGTGGATACTTGCAGGACCGGAGACGACGGGAATTCAGGCTGACAAGGAAAAGGTAGGCGAGCAATCATGAGCAGAGGTAAACAGACAAGCAGACAGGGAAGGGCAAACTGAGGGAGGTTTAAATAGTAAAGCTGACAGGTGGATTGAGTCCTGGCTTGATTAGTGGCTGGCAGGTGTAGATGATTACTGAGGTGGAGAGGAGACTGGGGTGTATGGAGGGTGAAAAGTGTCCTGAATATGTGCATGGTGCAGCAGACAAAGCTGCACCATGACAAATTAGTGAACTGTGAACATTAATGAACTGAGTTTTGACCTGAACGTAGCACATTTTGTTTGCCAAACGTGAACTTGCATGTTCAGCAGATAAAAATATTCAAAACCTAAAGATGTCTTTGTTTTAATTTTGATAAAAAAAATATATATTTCAAGCTAGCCATTAGTTCTCCCTCTTGCTTTAATTTATATAAAACAGGACTGGCTTTGCTGCAATCACATAGCTGTAAAATTGTATATTTCTGAACTTACATTGCAAATGTTGGACATAAATCAGAAGCAGGACATAAAAAATGTAATCTAATATTCTGTTCAAAGTCCTGAATAAGGGAAGATGATGATGATTATTCAAAGAGATGTTTTAATCATTGGCTTTGGAATGTAAATTTGTATTATTATTATTATTATTATTATTATTATTATTATTATTACTATTATTATCATTGTTGTTGTTGCAGAAAACAGGTGTTCAGGCCACATCTGTGCACGTTGAGTGGGGCCAATGCAATGCCACTGTTCTGAAATAAAACTTGTAATACTTTGAATGTCCAATAACTCCAGCAGTGCTTATCTCGTCAGCTTAAGCTTCTATCCATCACTATTGACTGCATTTGATGTTCCACGTTTCATCTTCTTATCCAACAGACATCACAACAGCGAAGTTGTCACAAACACTTTAGTCCTTACCAACAAAACCTGACCCTAATCAAATATTTCTACCTTATTTAGTTACTGCTAGAACTCTTACCAACAGTAAAATAAAGTGACACCTACTGGTACACACAGGGTAATAAGCAAAAACACAAAACTGGCTCCTGTGACATGTTTCCCGGTGATGAATTGGTTTGTGACATCTCACTTTTGACATATCCTGCCAAAAAGTTATGAAAATGGAAGAATTTATCAATTTATTTCATGTGAGCACAGTAAGGCATTCAGATAAATCACTCACCATTTTTTAAAGCAAAAACGAATGTTACTGAAATCATTATGATGAGGACCAAAACGATACGTATCCACAGCTTTGAAGAATAAGCTGTTGTGAAAGAATGAAAGTTTTTATTTATATTATGATGGCCACCACCACTGGATAATGATTTACAGTAAAGAACAAATGTTAATTGATCAGCTAACAATCATACCATTATAAAACATTGTATTTTCATGAGGTAAGTTTAAAGAAACCTGACCTTCTCTGAGTTTTGGTACCAAAGTCTTCTCCTGGTCCCAGAACTGGTGCCGCATAATACAGGTCAGGTTTTCTGGATCCATGTGTTCAGGGATCTCCAGCTGACTCTCCACTGTTACTGATCCATCTGGGTCCTGCTGCTGTGTCACAGAGTCATTTCCTGCAAGACTCCAGCTGATGGTAGAAGCAGGCTTCCCTCTTTCTGCTCTGCACACCGCCACCATCTTGTTGCTCCGACGTTCTAACCAGGCAGATACATCAGGAGGAGCTGAACCAGCAAAGACAGAAATGGAAAGATGTTGTACCTCCATGACGTATGAAAAGGTTAATCACATCACAATTTAACAGATGTGTTACTTTTTCATATTTAAGGATTTACAAAATAAATATTAAAATCATTAAATTATCATTTCAGTAACGAGCATATGCTATAAGAAGCATATTGATTTTTTGAGATCTTAAATTGTTACAACATTAAATTATACTTTGCTCCTAATATTTACAAGTCATAATAAGACATAAAAAAGTAATAATCTGCGTTGACTTTCAGGTCTACTTATCTAGTCCTTTTTCTGATGATAAATGTCATATAAGAGTTCTATATTCAAAACATGCTTTTAAGGATTGATCTAAAGTTCCTACCTGTGACATCCACTTCAGTGATATAATTGTCAATTCCTCCTGTGTAGACTGATTCACACTTGTAAACCCCAACATCACTGGCTGAAAAGTTTGGGATGTGCAGGAATGACTGACCAATTGAATTGTTTCGGAGAGACTTTCCATCGTTGCAGGAGTCAAAGCTTCCGCCGTCATCACTAAAGGAAATCTTACACTTTTTGTGTTTCAGTTCAATGTCCCAGATAACAAACACTGTCTTAATCCACGTCGTATTACTGCACTGCAGGTCCACAGTGCTCCCAAGATTGTAAACTGCCTTTCTGTAGACTGCAAGAAAAAAACAATAATTCACATTACATTTGGTAACGGTGGCAATTAAATGTTTATTTGATAATTCAAACAATGTTTATAGATTCCATTATAGGAAAATGCTAGACAACGATACAGAAATATTGCTTCCAAAATGAATTACAGAATTAAATAGAGGTAGATCAAAACTCCTAATGCTAGTTTTCAATGTATAGTCCTCATTGTTTCACAGAATGCAATTTAGCATGGAAAAGCATAAGAAAATCCATTTACCATTAATTTTTGGAGGTGAAGCAGTTGAGTTTGAAATAACAGAGGTATTTGAGTTAGTATATTCTGTGAGAAACGAAGGTGGATGTTAGGAAAAGTACACAAGTACAAAGATTTACAGAATCATTCATATTCCTTGATTTTTTTATAAACCAAGACACCTTGAAAAGTTTCATAATTTGTTAAATGAAGTCCAGCTGTGTACAATCAAGGGGTCACAGGATTTGTCGGTATAAGCACACCTTTTCTGAAAGGTTGGGGGTTTAGTCATTTGTTTGTTGTCAGCAGCAAAGTACTAGCACCATCTTTGCCAATTAAAAGAAAAAGAGCAAAGGAAGAAGACGCTGTGGGTGCATCACACACAAAGCCCTCAGATTCAGAGAGCAGCTTGGGGAGTTCCTGCTTTTGAAAGAACTCCTTTTCTACAGCGAAAACAAGCACAGACTTGTGTCATATACTAGTTTGAGGAATTTAGACACACAGTATTGGCTGATGGCCTGGTTTCTATTGGCTGTGCGTGTATTCGCCGAGCTTTACACTTCACTCCCGCTTTGCTTGACGCAGCAATAAGTGAGAACAAGCTTTGTTAACGGAGAGCTTTCATGAATATGCAGATCACATGCTCATGACCAAATCGCGCAAACTCGCATGCATACAATGTCTGAGGTCCTTGTAGCCAGAAAGAAGACACTAAGGAAAGAAGAAGGACAGAGAGTTTCTTTGCAAGTAAAAATACTTGAGATGTCAGAATAACAACAGTAGAATCATTTTAGTGAGGAAAAGGACGGCTGCTAGATGCAGACACTTAGAAATACATGGTTAAGTCAGCCGACCTTTACTCTGTTGTTAAGATTAGCTTCGCACATACATGGTGGATTACGGTAACAAAGCAGCAGGGGTGGCCATGCAGGTGAAAAAAATAGAAATTTTGAGAAAAGGAGAAGCACAACCCCCAGAAAAAGTATATTTCTAAAAAAAAATAGTTTCAGACACATACTATAACCAGGTAATATTTAATAATTTTACCACTTATTTTTGAAGAAAAAAAAAGTCAAAGTTACTTACAATGCTCATTCTGGATGGGTTTGTCTCATTTTCAGTCATCAATTTCTCCAAAACCACAAGAAGTGACAACAACCTCTCTTCATATTTTGTGGAAAGGTCACCTATATAATAACTGCAATTGATATTTCATACTTTTACTGTAGATCTTTGGAGGAAAGCCAACTCAAACTTCCTTATAATGCTAATTCTGAATGTGTTTGTCTTGTTTTCAGTAATTTATTTCTCCAAAAACCTAAAAAGTTACAACAAAGTCTCTTAATATTATGTTTAATGATTCATCTATAATATACCAGTAACTAAAATAAATATTTCAAAATGTTACTGTAGATTCTTGGAGAAAACCCAAGTCAAAGTTCCTTATAATGCAAATACAACATATTAATTTGTCATTTGCAGCATTTTATTTCTCCAAAACCCTAAAACATGACAAAAAATGATTCATATGTTAAAAGGTAACCAAAAGGTGCCCATTCAACGTATTCAGCTTGTTCCTATCTCCAGTACTCATTGGGGAAGAGGTGGGGTAAACCATGGACAGACTTATTTCTGTTATAATTTTTTCTTTTAAATAGTTATTATCATTATTACCTTCAATGACTGGAGGGATGTTTGAGTAAACAGAGAACTTCTGCTCAGCTGTTGCATTTGACATTGCCACTGTCGTTTATACACGAACTGGTACAATAGTGATAAAGATGGATGAATCTGATTTGTCAGCTGTAATATTTTCTTATTAAAGTGAGACAGTAACTAAAAGTTTTTCTTCTGTTTTGCAGAGGGTCTGCTGATGAAACAAACTTTTTCTTTATTTTAAAGAATAAGTATTATTGTGTCTATGACAACGTTTAACAGCAGCAATTCAAGTTTTGTGTGTCCTGGGTGGCTGGAGTGACTATTTGAAGGATTTGATCTTCCTCTTTCTTTGACAGCAGCTCCCAAACTGCCAGCAGTAGACGCAGTTTACTCATTTGAATGGAATGAAACCAGAAGTTTACATACACTGTATAAAGAGACACAAGCATTTTTTTTCTCAGTCAGGCATGAAGTGGTAAATGGCCTGTACTTTTATAGCGTTTCATCAAGTCCAACAACCCAAACACACTTTACACAACAGTCAGTCATTCACTTATTCACACAAACATTCACCTGACGGTAAGGAGCTATGTTTGTAGCCACAGCTGCCCCAGAAATGAGGCTGCCATACGTCGTCACAACCACATTTGTCCATTTGGAAGACCCATCAGCAAAAGTGTTGAAGAAAGCTTCAACTTTCTTGCTGCTATATTGATATGTTGTTTTAATATTTCAACATAATGTTCTTTACTCATGATGCATCTATATTGTGTGCACCTACAAAACAACCCAGGCTTGAAAGCTTCCCCCTTCTTCCTCCAAATGTAACAATGGTCATTAGCTAAAATTTTCAAGCTTTATTTAGTCAGACCACAAGACATGTCTCCAAAAATGTATTTCCTTGTCCCTGTGTGCATTTGCAGGCTGTAATCTGGATTGTATGCATTTCTTTTGGAGTAATGGCTTCTTCCTGACAGTGAGAAAAAAAATCATATGTGTCTTGTTATATAGCGTATTTATACTTCTGGTCTCAACTGTAAAAGTAGCTGCTAAATAATAACTTTATACACAGAGAACTCAACTCAGAACCCTATTTGTGCAATGATTCATACCCCTAATCGGTAATTACTGACACTTAAAAAATTGAACATATAAATAACAGAAAAACCCAAACAACACATCTTTACATGACTTTTAGGTTGACACGGCATATGTGCCACATTCAGACTAAAAAAAATATATCTTGAAAGACGTACACATATTTTGCAAGTAAAATGGTGCAAATTGCCAATCAGTTTTATTTTCAGGTTTTAAGGCAAGAAAATATGTAGTTATTAAGGTGTGGCAAGAAAAAACTGTTGTTAAAAGACAATCATAAGAAGTTCAGCCCAGGGAGATAAAATACAAAAAGGAATTTTGCTGCTGCTCATATCCCTACTTTCCACATTTGGTTCTACATCCACTGATAATACCTTTGTCTTTTTTTAAATGTTTTTAATTGGCTCTAGGCATGTTTTTGATTTGCAGCCCACTGTGTTTTGCCAAGAAACATTCACGCAGATAACTCTTTGCAATTAAGAGCCATTTTAGACAAAGATATCAAAGTTTATGATAACAAATTTAAGTTTTAAGATTTCAAACCTTGAGCCAGAGACCAGCCTTCAGATAACAAAGTGATTACAATATAAATCCACATCTTGTCCTTCTTCTCAGGTTATCTTTAGTTTTCTTTGTAAACCTTAGTGGCTCCAGCACATCAGTGAAACACATCAGGTTTATAGTTCTTTTACCACCACGCTGGTTTGATCTGCATGTATTTCCTGTGCACTCGTGTCATTCTCATTTCTAAAACAGCACTAGTTTTATTTCCAGCTTGTGATACTATCTTATTTTACAGCAGTGTAAAAACCGGTACCACAATAAGTCAAGCAAGCAACCTTACACAGAAT
The DNA here is from genome assembly GCF_011125445.2 of Fundulus heteroclitus. NCBI lineage: Eukaryota > Metazoa > Chordata > Actinopteri > Cyprinodontiformes > Fundulidae > Fundulus > Fundulus heteroclitus. Next base: position 22,252,087 of record NC_046367.1, read on the forward strand.
CTCATCTCCCATCCGAGAGTGTTGAAGACATTGTTGACTTTTTACCTAATTTTACTAACAGAAAGCTCCTATAGTGAATATTTAAGCAGTCCCATGTAAGACATGCCAGTTTTGTATCTGCATAAAGTAGCTGTCAAAGCAATCCCAATTGGGGGAAATCTGCAACACACAAAGTATTACAGTTAAATAGTCAACAAATGAGCAGCACATACTATCTGGCATTCAAAATAAGTCCAACTAAATATTATCAAGCCATTGCAAATTCTAAGTTTTAGATCATTACTATTTGTACACAACACATCAATTCTTGTTCTGCAGTTGTCTTTAAATATGTTAATTCAGGTCTTAGATGTTCAAGTGTAGAAAGATATAGTTTACATTTCTTTGCTTTCAAACTAACCAGCCTACTTTTGTAATTCTTGTAAGTGTAATCATTATTCATTGTGATCATCTTTTAGTAATCACCGACAATGATAAAAGGGGAGGTTTTTTTGCAGACTTTGTGGTAGATTCAGATTTGGCAATGAGAGATTTGTGCATCAGTTGCACCAGAGAAGAGCAAATGAATGCAAATCTAGAGTTCTGTTTTCTACATATGTGTGTTTTAGATGACAGCAGCCTTCCTGCCTCCATAGTATTCAAGAGTTAAAGCAGCAAGCAGATGCAACTTCTTAACTTTATAAAAGCAGATGTTTCAGCAGTTTAATGGTCATAAACACATAAGCGTTTGTTAATATCAAAGCAGGGAGGCCTCTGGCAAGACCTTGGGGAAACAATTTTTGCCCATTAACCTGGGAAGGGTTGTGAGACCATTTCCCCAAAAAAATAGAGGTACATTATTTCACAGAAGAAAGTTCATCTTTCTTCTAAAAAGAAAATGTCAGTATTTCTCAGATTTGCAAATTGCATTTGAATGAATCTCAAGGCTACTTGAATAATGCTAAGACCAAATTAGAAAGGACTGACTATAATGCACATATTTGGAGAAAACACGACATCCCACTGCAGAATTAAATTAAGCAGCTTTCAAGCAAGGTGACAGAGGGGAGATGATTTGGGCTTGATTTGTAGCCCCAGAACCTGGGCATGTTCCGGTCATTAAGTGGGAAATACTGATGTACCCCTGAATCATATGTGACATCTGTGGCTTTGCAGAAACTAGATCATAAACAGCATGATGATCAAAAGCAGACCAGCAAAATCTACAGCAGCTACAGGAGCTTACAAATCATGAACTGATGCCATGGTATTAATACAATGGGTTCAAACCTGCTCCAGAACAATATGAGTGACTTGAAAGGAACAACTTTTTTTACTTTTACATACAGAAACAAGACTTTATAATGACAGAATATGATCTATAACCCAGGAAAGGCATACTATTAAAAAGTATTCATCGACACAACAATTTACATGTGACATATGAATCCACACAGCGCATGTATTAGACACAACAGTTTGTTTTAAAGAAGAGTTTGAGTGCCCCAAGTTTAAGACAACTACAGCAAAACAAATATTTTAGTGAAACGGTCTTTCAGGAGATGATTTGTTCTATAAAATTATTGTTGATTGTCAACATCGCCTGGCAAAAAGTAGACAAACGGGAAGAAAGGATTGACAAATATTTTTGATTAATTCAAATAAAACATTTATAATCAAATTTTCAGATAAAAAATTTAAAATACTGAACGCTATTCACAACATTGATGAAATATCTGTTGTAATAAAAGTACTATCAATATTATCATTTCCATCACATGCATATTGATTCACAAAGAGTACTGATCTCTACAATAATGTATAACTGGTTAAGAAGCCCTACAAATTGCTAAATTGTGATGAAAAAGAAATCGCCCTGTAATCCAGGTGAGAACATCGGGAGAATAAATGATAAAGAATTTAGTAGACAAAATGAAAAGCCCAGAGATCAATGTTTGTGTTTTAAAAAAAGGTTAAAAGACTATTTTAAGCAAAAACGTGCAGTAAAATGTTAAAATTAAAATTCAGACAGCAAGTGAAGTAATAAAGTAAAAAGTGTGGTGCACTGTAGAAATATTATTTCTCCTTTTGCTTTTCACCAGTCATTGTTTCTTATAGATTGGTTCTACTGCAAACTGGGATGGTAGATTTTGTACATTCACCAGCCTCCATCAGACAATGGATTTGTGTTTATTATTGTTGTGTCATTTTACCTATTTGATTATGAATATTATTAACAATTATAATTGGATATTATAATTAGTAATATGTTATTGTAGTCAGAGGTAAGCAACAGCGAAAAATGCTTCCAAATGGTTGTTATTAAGGGCTACCACCAGCCTTTAATGGATATAACCAACTTAACCTTATTTACCACAAAAGACAAAAGATTACCACAAAGTGTTTAACCAGTTGTGAAGCTGAGTAAAATAAGCCACCCATAAATGTTAATAACCTTAATTTATGATTGCAATTGAAATCACTTAGGAAAAATCTCTCTATGTATATTCGTGTTGGCAACTCAAAGGTGATGATTCGTTAACTTTTAGAGACAATTCGACCACTGATATAAAACCCACAGACCACCGCAGTTAAGCTAGTCAATTAATTCCCTGTTACAGCAATTATTCTGTTTAATACTAATATTACTTGAACACAATATCAAACAACACAATATAACAGAAGAAAATAAAACAATAAAATAAACAGCAAGGTGATGAAACATGGAGGTAGTTTTTTGGTAATTTTCTAACCTAAATAAGCTTTACTTAATTAAGAATTTAATAATCACCATTGAAGCAGCAGCACATATGATGTAAACAGCATTGAGATGGATCTGGCTAATACTTGGAGTAATGTGGTGGTTCTTCAAAACATTAGTACTGCTGCTAGCCACGATTGGCTACAGTGAGCTTCAAGCTACTAAGCTAGGTGGCACAAGATGCCGGGGCTACAAAATGAGCTTGTGCTAAGAATGTTTAGCCCAGGTGGCTCAAAATGGCGGTATCTCAGACAATGAGCCAACCCCAACAAGGAGGAATGACAGAGGGGCAGCTATGTTGAGACAAAGGCTACTAGTTAATGCCATGAATGAATTTGAAACGAAATCCGCACATAACCCAAAGAGAGGAGGAAGAGAGAAGAAGGAAGGAAAAGTGATTGGATCTTAACGATAACATTCAGTATAATAACCTTGAGCCGTCGGCACAGCTGTCCCACAGAAAATAATAACATTAAGAACAATAACCTTCAACCGCTGGCGCAGTTATCTCACAGAAAGCACAATAAAAAAACACAATAAACAGCTCATCACCTGAATTCAGTCACATCGTGTAAACATTCAACAGACAGTACAAAAAAAACTCCTTCTGGAGTAAAACATAGGCAATAAAACCTACTTCTAAATAAACCTCTGCCCAGGCAAGTATCAGTTTATATCTAGAAGAAATGGAATGGTGGCTTTCTTTGTCGTACTCCCCGGGTGGAAGATTTGGTCCAGAAATGTAACATGACTGCGCCCAGATTGACGGCTCCCTGCCATGTCTCACTGGCCTCCATGGCGGTGGAGATGTGGTGGCTCGCCCGGTATGTGCGGGGCGGCTTCACGCTAGCAGTCTTTTTGCTCTGCATGGCCAAAGCAGAAAAGACATTGCCTCATCTGTTGATGGAAAGGGGAAAAAACTCCTTTGTCTTCTCGTTGGGATTGTGTACTTCAACCTAATTAATTAGAGTCCCTGGATCTCCTCTGTCAATCCAACTATAAAGGGTAAAGGTGATGTTCAGCTTTGTCCTGCAAAAAGTGGGTCACCAGTTTCACTGCATGTTCAGACACAGGGTTCTCAGTTGAGATGGTGGGGTTCTCTCCGTTACAATATGAACTGCGGGAAGAGAACGAATTGTTCGGGTTATACTGTTAGGTGGAGTCAAAGTCACAGCCCAGGTGTTTAGTATGCTGGGGATTAACTTTTCTTAAATTATGTCTTTTCCAGAGGATTGGTCATGTTACTCACAGCTGATACCGCTAGAACTGCTTTGTGGGGAGCTCTAAGAACAAATTCTGATTTGCGATATTTCCCCAATTTAATGTGATTATTTTAGAAACGTTTACTGGTAGTGATTTGGATGTAATGTGGTATTTTTATTTTCACACAATGCTTAGTCTAACTTGAAACTTAGTCCCGGTTTGGTTCTGTTCTTTGGTTCCTGTGGTACATGTTTTGTCTGGTTGGGAACTAAGCAAACTTTACACCATGAGAATAAAATAAATAAATCGCTATTCAAATGTTGTACTCAGGGTCAGGAAAAGATTGACTGGGCTGTATCTGCTGACCTGCAAGTGATGATAGCTGTTCCAAGATCTTCTTCAAACGATAATACTTGGCTGCTGTCTTTTTCCTGTTTCTGACGCTGTCCAAGTCAAGCTGACAACTAAGATACTAAGAAAACACACAGAAAAGACATTTCTGTGTAAAAAAATATAATAAATATAAAGTATATATGTAAATACATATAAAGTGCTATATGTAAATCAGAAGTCCTGGTTAAAGTGAGAAACAGAGGGAAGAAAATCTGCTTGTTTTGAATAAATGATTCCCTAAATTAACTCAAATTAACTTTCATGTTTAGCAATAACATCCTACCTTGGGTATTTTTGGTTGTGGCGTGTTTTATAGAGGACGATGGCTGGTAAAAAAAAAGTTACACAAAGTGAGAATGAATGCTTTATTTTAGATACTAGGCAAATAAGATTCAATAAATGACTCACCACTTCTTGAGTGCTAAAAGGAAGCATCCTGAAAAAATTAAAATGATCACCAATGCAGCACGTATCCACAATAGAAAAGAATAATTTTCTGTGGGAGACATAAAGCTTTGTTATTACAAGGAATAACTTTTAACATAATAATAAAACACTGGACAAGTTTTAACTAAAAACCTTTTTCCCATTTATTTTTCAGTCTGGAGAAATCTGACCTTCTCTTGGTTTTGGTACCAGAATCTTTTCCTGCTCCCAGGAGAGGTGCTGGACTGTACAAGTCAGATCTTCTGGATCAAAGTCCTCCAGGATCTCCAGGTGACTCTCTACTGTTATGAATCCTTCTGTGTCAAGCTGAGTTTTCACTGCAGGCTCCGAACTGCCTCTATAACTCCAGCTTAAGTTGGCAGCTGGTGTTCCTCTTTCAGCTCGGCACACTGCCACCATCTTGTTGTCCCTTCGCTCTAACCAGGCAGATAAACCAGGAGGAGCTGAATCAAGAGAGAGAAAAACACGATCAAATTCAATCCAAGACCTCAATTTATAAAAAGTCCAAGTGATTTTGAACTTGCATTATTCACTCATTGTGAATAATGCCAAAACAAAACTAATTAAACCAATTATAGGACTGATCCTTCTGGGAAAAGCAAATTAGGCAAACTGCAGTGTCCTTCAAGAGTTGACAAGATTTTTATTCTGCAAGGTTAAAAGTCATCATTGTGTACACATTTCCATTTTTCTATCAAAGAAATGTCTTAAAAAGATTCCCCGCACCATGTAAAGACCTACCTGTTACATCCACTTGGATGTTATAATTTTCAATTCCTCCAGAGTAAACCGACTCACACCTGTAGACCCCAACATCATCAGCTGAGAGGTTTGGGATGTGCAGGTACAAATGGCCGGTGGAAGTCTGTCGGATAGATTTTCCATCGTTGCAGGAGTCAATGTCTTTGCCGTCATTTATAACGGAGAGCCTGCAGTTTTTGTTTTTCAAGTTTACATCCCAGATTATAAATAATATGTCAGCCCACGTTTTATTAGTGCAAGTCAGGTTGACGTTGGTCCCCAGATTGAACGCTGCCTCTCTGTTAACTGGGAAAAAGAAATTTGTGGTAATGAAATGGTTAGGTGTTTAGTCTTGAAAAACATACTTATTTAATAAAACTGCGTTATTTAATATAAGCTTATTTAAACACACACACTAGTGTAATTGTGTGTTTACATATACAAGTCAAGTACAACTTAGTGAATGACTTCATGTGTTTTTTTTTTGTTTTGTTTTTTTACAAATATCTTTACCTTAGTTATACCAAACAATTTCATTAAAGATTTCTTTCCAGGCATTTTGATGAGCATCAAAATACCACTTCTATTATTTTCTGCTGAAACTTTACCATCAGTTAGCAGGAGAAATGCATTCGAGTTCCCAGAGGTGTCTTCAGTAGTTCCTAAGACAGAGAGAAGTAGATGTAAGGAACAGGTTAGTAAACCTGAGCGGCTTTCTCATAACCTGGCGAGCCAGATTTATAATGTATAGCGCTCTACGTTTTTCACATAACCAAGCTGGCACTGCTCCCATTAAATCCGTTCAGGAAAAGGAGGGACATTCAGCCGAACTACCAGCAGAGCTAACTACCAGACACCTAGTGACTGCCTACCAAAGGTTGGTTTAAGCAAATCACGCTATCAAAAAATGTTGATAGCAGGTGCCTCTCCTTCTTTCCCCTCTTCTACCTTTTAGTGTCAATTGAACATGAAATAGTCCCAGAACCAAATCTAATAAAGCTTCTTGCATGTATAAATCAAGCGGAGCACTATGGCGAAAGCAGAAAGGCTCCACTTGTGAAAGTAAAATCTGTTGGGCTCTTTTTGGCATTAAGACAACAATTCTTAATGCTACACTGCCAGGCAGGACACACACAGACACAAAAAGAGGAGAATGGGTACACTGGTTAGGGATAGTTAAAAGACAACAGTGTAGCGAAAATATCCAATTGCTTCAACCCTTGGAATCGGAATACCATCTCCGAATGAATAACAGCAGATAGTCCACAGCAGCAGAAAACGCCAAGTTTTTATATATATATATATATATATATATATATATATATATATATATATATATACATACATAGATAGACAGACAGACAGACAGACAGACAGACAGATATATAGATATACAGACATTGCATAGGTATTAAAATACCTATGCAATTGAAATTGAGATATGACAGTGCTATATTTGTTTGATGAAAAAATAATTAATTGACGGTATTGTTCATTTTTTTAGGGTAAAACTACGATATTTTCTACAATGCAAACAATACTGCTGTTAAGAAGAATGGTAAATATTCATGGAGAACGTTTTTTAACAAATCAGTGGTGTTTGTTTTCCATGACATCAAAATTACAGGCGCATATCAGTGAGTTCATTTATTTCAGCAACTCACTTCCTTAAGTCAAGCATATTATACAGTAGAGTAATTACACACACACTGAGGTTTTAGATTCTCTTTCTGTAAAATATAATGAAAATCCAACATTTAATTTCTTAGAAGATTAGAATATCACATCAGACTAATGAAAAAAACAGAAATGTTGGCTCAATGAAAAGTATGTTTAATACCTGCTTCAAGGTTGTTATTTTCAAAAGGTACTTTTACTCTGACAGACAAGTCTCTCCTGAACGCATTTTCTAATTTACTGAGTTACACCTGTGTAAGAACATGAAACATTACATTTACAAGTTTAACGTATTAATAATCCAAACCTGAACCTTGAGACCATGCTTCGAACATGAGGATGACCACAGTATAAATCCATGTCCTGTGTATCCTCTTTGCTCGCATTTTTTGTGTAACTTTGTTGTTTTCGTTCTTGTCAAACCGCTCCACATTTCATATGGTCTGTAAATGGCCCCGTCTCTCCAAGCTATACTCATTTCCTGTTATTTGAAGTTACTTGCAACACCCCCACACAGAATGACATCTCATGTTTGCTCATATTTTCCATTTCCCAGAAATGTGTGATTTAGCTAGCCAGTGTTACCCTACCTCGGTAATACTGATTCTATATATTAGCTCACTGGTTCTCTTTGTTCACTGATGGATTTTTTCGTTTAAATTGGTTCACTTTGTTTCAACATTGCAAGTCCTGATTATTTTCTTATTAAAGACTATTCACTTCATCTCTCTACTTCAGGTTTAGCCTACATTTGGGTCCATCCAAAACCAAACATGATGAAGCCCATGTATATTTTTAATTTTTAGTAACCCAAAGATAATCAAATCTAAATTTAGGTATGAAAGTCCTTTAGTTTCAACCCCAAACTCCATCTAGTCATTTCCTATGTTATGCAAAACTAAGTGTCAGATTTCTGAACCCTTTGTTAACCTGTTTCAAGTGTATTTGACTGTAGAAATGGAGAAGACTTTAGTTTATAAGGTGCTTAGTGTCCCAGGGCCACTAGGGGCCCCACAAGAGCAATTCAAAATGTATACAGTTTTTTGCATGTATTAAGATTTCTATATGATTATGGTAACAAAAACAAAAATGTTGATAAGAAAATGTGCTTGTTTTACAAAAATGTATCCTTGATCATGTAAAAATCATTAACTACGCATGCAAAAAATAATAGGTTTTAATTGGTCTTGGGGGGGGGGGGGGGGGGGGGCTGGTAGACGCAATAGGTCACGATGCTCCGTTATACCCTGCCGGTGTGCATAAAAACTTCCAAAGTACAGGTGGAATGCAAGTAGGCAAAACAATGTCGCAAAAAAAAAAAAAAAAAAAAAAAACAAGAACAGAGAAAAGAAAGAGGAAGAAGTTTATTATTTTTTTATATAACTAAGTATTTGTTATTTGTTGTTGTCTTGCACTACAGATTATCGTGTGCACATTTCAGTTGCATTGTTTTGGAACCAAATATTATAAACCTAACCTCTTTAGTGTAAATGCATTGCATACAAGATTATTTCATTACTTTTATCAATGATACATATAGGTAATGCAAATAGCATATCCAGAGCTTTGATTAGTTTATAGTAGGCATATGAACAAGATGATCATTTGACTGTTGATTGTAGCAATCCAATATAAGAGAAAGAAAAGAACAGCCTATTGCTGGTGAGCAAGCCGATTCAGCCGAAGAGTCGAAGGAACCCACCAAATAACCGCGTTTCTCACACTGAGCTATATAGCTCAGTGGTTTCTCATCATTAATAGTGCATTCAATTACAGTCGGAACTCGGAAATCCGAACATAAAAATCTACTTTAAAGGCCGGGTGGTCGGGTCCAATATAGCAGCTCCTCACATCAACAACAGCAGGCTGTGATAAAACATGTTTATTTTACCACAGTGTGTCTAAAATCAATGATACATGTAGCAGCTGCAACTTTGAACCGAACAAATTAAACTTGGTGTTGTTTGCATGTGGAAAGTACAGCTTTATGTTTATAAGATGTACTACAAACAAAACAACAGCTTTCATGGCCTTCGCCCAACATTTATTTATTTTTTATCTTTTTATTTATTTATTTTTTTATATTATTTTGGAATCCCGACCTCTCCGACTGTATTCACTGGAACGCATTTACTCGGGTTTACACCCTCCTCCGCTCTTGTCTTCGTTTTCCGAGGTAACGGGAATGCAACACAACACCTGACAAACGCTGGGGGAGTTAACTCCTCCCCTTTCCTGACGAGCAGTTGTCCGTTTCCATGGTTACAGCGCTGAAGATATTTTCCGTGTCGTGCGGGTTTTCAACGTCGCTGATAGCAAGAAAACTGTGTCGGAAGAAGTTTCGTACAAGCAAAATGAGCTATTCTATCACCCAAATTATTCCCCAAAACAAAAGGGCTTTTAAAGCTGTGATGCCGGAGCGGCCTTATGACTTCTTATATGGTGAGTAAACGTGGCTAAAGGTCGGCGGTTTGCTCGCCTGCCGCAGGAAGCTGGTTAACAGTCATGAAACCTTGTGTGACAGATCCCGTTTACACCGTGTCGTCAGAGGTGGACCACACCAAGGCCAATTTTAAGGCTTATGCAGCAAATAATCGATTTGTGAGTTGTTGCTCCACACAAATACATCTGTTTAGATAACAAGTGTGTGCTACTGGAGGAGGAGATGAAAGTGCGGATGTAGGAATGTTTAGTTGTTGTATGATCTTGTTTTGTTATTTACATACATATAATTTGTAAAGATAGTCATAACTTTTTTTTATTTCTTTACGTTTCCTTTTGGTAAAAAGTGTAATTTGCTCTCCAAGTGTTAATCCCAGCCAAGATGTGTAATAAAAATGGATTTATAACTTTCATACATGAACTTAGAAAGTGCTTCACAAGATCAAATTCAAAATGCGCCTCTTATCTATTTTAAACCCCTTTCAGGGATTAGATGAAGAGCTCAGCAGAAGGTGTATGGCGTAAGAGATCAGAGATGTACTTTAGCCCAAACCTGCAGAAAGTCCTAAATATCGTCAATAAAATATTTAAATCAAGTTCACATATCAGATTTTAAATTCAGTATGTAGCCAGTGAAGAGACGATCAAACGGGAGTAATGTGCCCTCTCTTTTTGGTTCTGGTAAAATGAGTAACTTTTTTTTTTTTGGCTCAGACAGCTCTAAAACGGGTGGCAATAGTCTAATCTTGAAGAGACGTCAAGATTTCAAGATTCGATAGAAAGCATAAATGACAATCTCAATGTCTCTTTTCAATCAAACCAAGCTCTCCTCGCAGAGTCTGCTAAACTGGAGGAACCGTGTGTAAACAACCAAATTGACATGCTTCTTTAAAGGTCTCAATAATGTTGAGACTTTGCTGCCAGTGAGTTCAGGTTCCTACTTGTAAATTTGACAGGTGGGTTAGCACTAACAAAAATTAACCCGGCTTTATCCATATTTTTCTCTGTGGGAATTTCTGTGCCATCTAGCATTTCATAGTTATATTTGGATAAAGATATTTAAAGTTAACAGTCTGGAAGCTTTATTGGCGATAAAATAAAAGCTCGACTGTGTGTGATCAGTATAGTAATAAAAACTCACTGCGTCTGCCGATCACATCTCCCAGAGGTAAATTGTAAAGAAAACAGTAAATGCCATAGGATGGACCTCTGAGGGACCCTACTCGCCATTGTTATAGATGAAGACTGAAACAAGTTTACTAAAAATCTGTCCTGCAAATAAGGGAGAAACCATTTTAAAACTGCCTGTCTTGGAGACGATTTGATACAGTGCAGGATTTGTCTCAGGTTTGAAAAGCATGAATTAGGTCTGGGTCACAATGGGCTTCTTGGATGGGACCCACTTTGGTTATCCAAATGCAATCCAGACAACACAGACCCATTCAATGAATTAGAATATTACTAAAAAAGCTCATTTATTTCAGTAACTCAGCTCCCTGAGTAAAACACACTAGAGTAATTAGACACAGACCTTTATCAAGCCTTACGGTCTGTTATTGTGACTTTTTGGTTAGAATTAATGAAGACATGACATTTAAGTTTAACACATTACATCAGATCAGTAAAAAAAAAATAATTAGTCCAGAAATGCGGTCTTAATTAAAGGTATGTGTGTTAAACTGGTTAAAGCTTATTGTTTTTAAAGGGCACTTTTAATCCGACATAGGATCAGAACCCATATTCTAATTTATTTACTCTGACTGTATGTTAGTCTTAGCCGAGTCTCAAACAAGCACCCAGAAAATCAGTTAAAACTGAGCAGCACAACCTGGACACGTATGGGTGATGCTTTTTACCCAGCGTTGTGCTGTGTCACACCTATACAGTTGACATTAGGCTATTAGACAGTGCATGTTGTGATGGACCCAGACCCAGAAAGGACAGTGGAAGGCGCATTGTGGAGAGAATTGTTTAATGATAAAGAGAGAGGCCTACAGATAAGACGCGAGGGAACCAGGGCATGAAATAAGTGACACAAACAGAAGAATCCAGCACTGGACAATAAAAAGCAGTGATCCTAGATACTGAGGAGCTGTGGTTAGTGACAGGGGAACCAGGTGGGTTGAGTGAAGGTGACAAACCAAATGAAGCATTAACAAACCAAGGAGGGGAAAGAGCAACACTAAAAATCAGGATCTGAACTGAAATGCACAGAGAATACGACTTTAGAAACGCCTTAGAAACTCTACACAGGGTGTCCAAACTTTTTGTCACATGTGCCAAAATTGTCAAGTCAAAACCACTTGAGGGCCAAAAAATCTAATTTAAAAAACAAAACAAAATTACCAACAAATTATATTGTGATATTTGTTTTTTACCTGCTCCACAAAATATAAGCATGCAATATTTCAGTTTCACAAATTAGTCAGATTCACTGTAGGAAAGGGATGTATAAATCCCGGTAAATTTAAAACTTGAAAAGGGTTTTGCAATTTGCCATATTAAAATACAGTCAAGTGTTTTGGGCTTGATAAAAATTTTTTGTCTATTCTCAGCAATAGGAACAGGATTTGGGTCAGTCTGTCTCTGAAAACGCCTGCTGAATTTTGCCAATTTTAACAACTGAATTAACAGCAGATTTTGGTGCAATAAAGTCTGCATTTGACTAAGTCATTGGTCTTATTTACTATGAAATTAATGAGAATATGATATTGTTATTAAAAGACATACTTTGACAAGATACATTTTCAATTGTATCTTGTCAGTAATCATTTTGCGATATTTGAAAATATGGCAAAATTTGAAAATCTGCCCCAACCAACTGCGCTGGTGGTCTGAGTCATTTTTGAATTGTGGCAGGGGGCCGCACAAACACAAGTCCAGGGGCCGCAACTGGCCCCCGGGCCGCACTTTGGACACCACTACTCTACAGAAATGAGTATGGCAAGATGTTGATGACAATAATAAAAAGCCATAGAAGATCAAAATACAAGCCTCGGTGAAACCCAAAGCACAACATCTGTGAATCATGACTCCCTGGTTTGTATTGGCTGGCTGGGATGATTCAAAACGAACAACCTGATATTTTCTTTCTTATCGCACGCAGAGAAAAGTACCTGAGTTTGGGCCTATGTTCAGCAACCAGCCACGGTACACTCTCAAACTGGACCCAGCAGTGCCGCTGCCATCCTATTCCGATTACCCCTGGCGAGGACATGCTGAGCAGCGCAGAGAGACCCTGCAGCGTCTGGCTGGGTGAATAAACTCAGCAGCCTCGATTTAAGCATCCTCTTTTAGTGTTCCAGATGTGACTCTGACTCATCTCCTTGACAGCGTCAGTCCAAACGCTGAGACGTGCCACGTGACTGGAGCCGATTACTGGAAATACTTCAAACGGTTTGATTTGCCAGCAGATATTCTGATGTTATGATTTTAACATTATAGCTGCATTTACTTAACGGTCAAAAAATGAAAAAGAGATGCAACGATTGGGCTTTGCTTGACTGATATCCATGTCCGTCTTTCTTTTGGATCAGACCAGCCAGTTCACTTTTGATGGGTTCAGATTTTTCTTTTCTAAGCATTGCAACACATCAGAGGAAAATCCATTAGAGCAGTCGAGGTGCTAAGGTTGAATCCGGTGGGGAATGAAGTCGAATGATCCATCAGATCAGGTCCATCAAACCATATGTCAGTCAACTTTATCTGATAACTGATAAACTGTAAACACATTGAATCAAAGTTTGTGCTTTTATGGTTTTTTTTATAGACCGAAAATTGTGGGATTTCTTACTTTGGATCAATCAAAAAAAGATGGTTGATTCCAGTCTCTGGCCGACTTATTGGCACATCTCTAAAACGATAATGATTAAAAATAGGAAGTTTTCTGTAAATACTGATTACAAAGATATGACTGTTTCTTTCCCATTTAGTCCTTTGATGGCGTTTGAACAAAGGTTTCCACCAGATGTGGTATTTGAATTTTCAGGGTAAGTCTCACATGTTCCCCAAGTTGCTCAAGTTAGATTTTTCTTTTCTTTCTGTCAGCCTCTATGCCTTTGTTTCTGTTTTATTTGTGAGCATGCCCTCTCTTTGGTGAAAACATCGCTGCAGGGAAGATTTTGAAGCTAGTGACGAGGAGCAGCAGCCCGCCCAGCGCTCTGTGGGGGTTCAGACCGACTACAGAGAAAGCGAAACCCAGACTGACCCGTACAGCCCTGCGTACGTGCTGCAGCCCGAGACCACTCCCTCTGAGCTACTGCAGCTGGCAGCACTGACCTGGGGTAGGAGACCGACCGCCACCGTCTTTCTACATTTCATTCTCAGAGCCACGCAGCGTAGATGATCTCTGCCTCTCAGGTCATGGCTTGCCAGCAGGCCTCGCCGAGGTGGAGATGATTGAGCGGATACGTGCAAAGCGACTCTGGGAGGCCAGCCTTCCTCCACCGCATGACCGGAGCCAGCTCGACAAGAGGAGGCGCATGATGGAGGAGATGGAGGCCAAGGAGTGGGCGTTCAGGGAGGGAGAAATCCAAAAGTGAGTTGTTGTGCTCCTCAGACTCTTTTACCGGAAAATAAGAGCAATAATCCACAGTTACAGTTTGAGTGGCTTTGTCTTTTCTCTTTTATATGAAAGACGACTTCCTAATAATAATTAAGATATCACACAATTTATAAAGTTACAATGCAATGGCATGCAATGATTTACATAGCTATATTTTAAGGTGATTTATTAGCAATCTTTAGTATCTCCTCTTAAATAATTATGTTGTCTAAATCACAATTCTATTGGAAATTTTTGACAAATCTGTATAATCTGATTGAATTTGACTTTGTAAAGTGCCTTGAGACGACATGTTTCATGAATTGACGCTATATAAATAAATTGAATAAAAAAATTTAATCATGTCCTGCAACCAGTTTTATCCAACTAATATATCTACTATTAGAAATTATTATTATTATATTATTATTATTATTATTATTATTATTATTATTATTATTATTATTATTATTATTATTATTATTGGCTCCATGTTTTCTCCTTATGTTTTCCTTCTACTGTCTTGTTAAAATATACAAATTTGCAGCATTTTGATTTTCAATGCGACTTTTCGACCCAGATTGGCGTATAAAACTTTCCAGATTTTCAGGAACTATTGCTTCTCTAAACTCATTGCTGCCGTCTTCCTGCCTTGGCATTGTGTTAGCTAACACCTTTTAGGACGAACAAAGTGCCAAAACTCCTGTTTTTACAGAGGTGGCCACACTGATCGGTTTATGAAGTCCAGTCGATTAAAATCATCTGGCGGCTATTTATCCTACAATCTTAGGAAAGCGGCTACTGTGTGTTTAATATTTTTTAGAAGCATGGCGATTACAGTTCGTCCTTCTTTTTGTGAACCACGTTTTTTTTTGTTGTTGTTTTTTTGCTATGCCCTGATACAAAAGAGCCTAATGTTGTAAGACGTTGTTCTTTCTTTTTCTGTGACTGTATCTTAAAGACCAAAAGCTTGATTCCTGACTGTCCAGATTAGGTTTGATCACGTGTCTCTGATACACGCAAGTTTCCTAAAATAATACCTGTTCCCCTAGTGTACCCTGTTACACAGAACCGATGCTCCACAGTGTTAGCCTCATACATTTCCCCTATACATGAAGTTTGGTCTTCAGATGAAGCAGAAATAAGAAACCCTAACCCTAAACATTTTGTTTTTAGTACAAAGCTAAACCCTGAGCAATTTCTTTGTCGACCAGACTGCAGGAGGCTCGCCTTGCTGTGCTGGAGGAGCTGCTGAAGCAGAGAGATGAAGCTCAGAAGGATGCTAAACATGACAGATTAGCTCAAATATACTCCAAGCATCTGAGAGACAGGGAGCACAAGCTCAAGAAAAGCAACAGTGACTACATGAGGGGTAAGATATCCCGCTGTGTTGATGAGAACCGCATGTGAATGAAGGCTGAATCCCATTTTATTTTTATTTACCTCTTTTCTCCCTCTTTTGTAGCTGTTAGAAAACTGGAAGCCAAGCGAAAAAATGTGGAGGGAAAACTACAGCGAAGGGACATTGTTACCGATTTCCTGACTCAAAAAGACAACTTCACCAAGCGCAATACGAAGCAGTTCAAGAGCTACTACACAGACACGTATGAAGGTGTGATCAAGGATCTTAGCAAAAATACTACTGCAGACCCACGCAATGGGCACATTGTTACAGGATTTATATGTGATCCTACGTAGGCTTGGAGGAGCTGGAGGCAGGACTAGAGGCGTCATTCAAGCAATGGAAGGAGCAATACAAAGACATCGGGGATGTGAAAAGGTCGGCTGCACAGAGAGCTGTGGAGTCACTGATGGATTACAAGGTAAAAGCGGTGCTTACTCAGCATATCCTGTAAAATCTGGTGACATACTCAATACAAATTATGACTCAACAGGCCTGCAGGGAGGAGGAGGGCAAAGACACGACAGAGAAGAAGGCTCTACGTTTTCTCACCAAAAAGAAGAAGCCTCTTCCTCCTCCTGTCACTCCAACAGTAGAAAGTCCCCCAGAGGTTAGAACATCGCTGTCTGTTTATAGATAGATAGATAGATAGATAGATAGATAGATAGATAGATAGATAGATAGATAGATAGATAGATAGATAGATAGATAGATAGATAGATAGATAGATAGATAGATAGATAGAGAGAGAGAGAGATATCTTTATTGTCATTTTGTACAGAACGAAATTTCGTTTGCATACAGCTTGAAAAAAATCACTCTAGAAATCACTCTAAAAATCATATATTGCACTATTTTTCAAGATAAAGATGCAGCAGCGATTTATGTAAACAATTGAAATGAAAAACAATGTAACAATGTAGACAATGCTGGGGAAATAGACAGTGTGCTATTCACGTAATGTTTGTCACTAGGGTTGTATGTGATAGACCAACATGAAGTACTATATGTAGGAGGAAGGAAAATTATTACTTATACATTATTATTAAACACATATGTGTTCAGCGGCCCTGTACTCTGATACTCCTCCGTTAAAATTCTGTCCAACCAAAGGCGTCCAGAAGTCACCTAGTTAGTAAAAACATTCAGTCTGTGTTTAATCTCAGTGTAATTCCTGATGTTCTCTGAATACAACAAACATTTGGCAGAAGATGGTCAGTCAGAGGAGACACAAATTGACCTTTTTGACCCACATGCAACACTCGGTGTGGAAGAAAAGTGAAAGAATATGCTGGTGAAGATTCTCAGTCATCCAGGTCATGATCAATCAAAAAGTGTTAAAAAAAAAAAATAAAACAACTGGACTTCTTTTCTGAAGCTGAAGACGTTGCGCTTCCCATCGAGGAGGCTTTCTCAGTTCAAAATGTCTGGAGTAGAGTAACGTTCCAAGCTTTATAGACCTGCTGCCAAGGCCTCGTTAGAGCTTAGAATCACATGTAAGGAAGTAATTTATGTAAAGCGAGGAAAGCCAACTTTAAACAGAGGAGGTGGGCTCAGGTTTCAACTTTCAAAAACTTACAACACAGCTATAGGTTTGCCCTTCCACGCATATGACCACAACATTCCTCCTGTGAGCGCGGCAAACGATGAGCCTAATGACTCTGCATTGTTGGGCAATCAGTTCCACGCAGTTATTTTTTTAACCTTTTTTTTTTTGGTTAAAAGTGAAAGAATGCATCACTGTGAACACATCATTCCCACAGTGAAACATGGTTCCTATTTAATGTCTGTGTGGGAGAACAAACGGGGTTCTCAGGTACCGGTTGCGTTGTGTGGCTATGAGAACCCAGTACTGAAACTGTAAACATTTCTCTGCCTTTTAGAGTAAATATGGCAAAACATAGTTACGGTTTGAAGAGTCTTTTTATTACTACAGAAGTCTACAATAGAAACACCACATTATCAGAAAAAAGAACCCGGGGAGATCGAGAACAGGTCTGTTTAACAATATGTTGTGGGATAGCGTTGCAAGCTTTAGAGCAAACAGCTGAAAGATCTCTGCAGTTTTTAAAAGCTGGCAGAGGTAAATGTCCCTTTATGCGAGACCGAAATGAGCGTGAATTGATTTAGTTCAAATGAATGGAGAAAATACTCGGGGGCGCTGAATATCAATACACGTCCCACTTTTCAACATTTTATTTGTTAAAAAAAAAAAAAAAATTATATTAAAACTTACCACATTAAAGACACAATGTGACTGGTTTCAACATGACAAAATGTGAAAACCTTCTGCAAAGCGTTGTCTTAGAAATTGTACTTGTTCATGTTTATTTAGGAGGACGAGCAAAGCGAGCTTGCAGTAATCTATTTGCAGAAACTACTCAGAGGAAGAAGCATCCAATACCAGGTCTGTATGAGCTGCCAGTCTGTCTTGATTTTTAAACTTTCTCGAGAAAGGTTCACCTGCGTTCCAGTGCAAAGTCTTTTTTTTTTTTTTTGCAGATGTTCAAGGGCAAAGAAAACAACCTGGAGCTCATCAGGGAACTGAGGAAAGTCCACGCTCTGCAAAGTGAGGAGCAGCAGGCACAGAAAGCTGACAAAGCGTTTATAATCACCCTGAAGAAAGAGAGGGATCAGCAAATGCAGCAGGTAACGCACAATACGACTCGTAAGCTTTACTCCCTCACCAACGATCTCACTCCAGCCTCTCTTTGTCTCTGCAGGCGTCGCAGGAGGAAGCACGTCAGGCCGCGGTGGTTGGCAGGGACCTGGCGCAGCTGTTCGACACCCTGTCCAAGGATCTGCTTCTTCTGCAGGAGGAGCGCAGGATCCACGCTTTCACGCTGCTGGCCGAGAGAGAGCGCCGTCGGCGGGAGGCAGAGGAGAGCGGGAGGCGTCAGGTGGAGGAGCCTAGACTCAGAGAAAGAGACGAGATCTTCAGACAAGTGTGTACACTCCTCTGTGGCATCAGAACAAAAGAGACTGATCAAAATAAGACATGTGCAAGAGTATTTATACATTTTATAGACAGACACAAACTAGGGATGGTTTAGGATGTTTAGGATGTTTTCAATGAAAAATCTGAAAAGTGTGGCTGAATAAAGCATTCCAGCATGGCGATGCTGTCACAGTTTAACTGTAGGGATTGTGAGGTTGTGAGGTATGAGGTCCTAATTTCTTTGTTTTTCAGCTGAAATATCTCATGATGACCTCATTAAAAAATCTGTATCCATGCAGAATGCTAACACATAAACCCCTGCTTGTGTCAGATAGTGCAGGTGCACCAGAAGAGCGTGGATATGTATTTAGAGGACATGATTCTGGGACAAGTGGATCCTGTGGCTGACGAGCACGCCAGAGAGGAGATCACCAGGAAGGCAAAGCAGCTCAACGACGTCGCCTACGCCATGGAGAAAAGGTAAGCTAGGACTCTGGTGTGGTCGCTGGCGCTCTTTATTCAGAAGTTACAAACAAAAAAATAATCAAATGTGTATATTTTGTGAAGCAAGGACAGCTGTCAGTCAGAGGAGATTGTGGCAGAGATGGTGTACAGCTTCCTTGTCCCCGAAGTTGAGAGGATCCGAGTCATGCAAGGAGGTTTGTGTCCACACATTTTTATGGTCAAAAAAAAAAAAAACTGATATAAAAATGCCAGTGCAGTTTTTCCACATTTGTTGAACATCGGCATTTGTCGCCCAGTGCGCTTGAAGCAGCAGAGGCACTTGGAGGCAGCTCGGAGCATCATTCACGGGCCTGAAGCGCCTGCCGGCATCCCTCAACCTGAAACCCCACAGGGTTCCTCCTCTGGTGTAAAAACCTCTGGTCAGGCTGAGGAGAAGATGACGAGCCAAGAGGAGCAGGGAACACGAGCACAAACTTCACATGTGCAGCTTTAAGGCCTGATCCAGAACTTATCTGTTTTAAAAAAGCTTTTGAGGAGTCAGTCTTAAAGCACCCATTTAATGTTTTTTTTTAGGAGACTACAGTCATGGAAAAAATTATTAGACCGTCCTTGTTTTCTTCAATTTCTTGGCTGCAGTCAATAATCCAGTGGAGCATTACTTGATCTAGAGTAGTTCCACAACCACAGTGTTTCAGGACAAACGTTATTTTCCACCTATATATATGTGTGTGTGTATGTGTATATATATATATATATATATATATATATATATATATATATATATATATATATATATATATATACACACACATACTACATTGAATAAAGATGTTTCAAGCACTTACTGTATTTTTCAATTTTTATGTTTTTCTCATTGTTGAAAAGAATGACTTGTCAAAGTGACTTTCGGTTTGAATGTAATTTACTTTGTTTCCTCCAAATTTTCCTTCTTTTAAACATTTAGTAATCTTAGGTTCTGTTATCCGTCCAGGGCTCAAGCTCTACTTCCAGACCAAGTTACGCTTTTTACCAGTAAAGTGTCCGTGTCAGACAGGGATTAAATAACTCGCAGAGTCGTCCTAGTCAACAATCGGGTGAATGTCGATTCTCCTGACCATATCATCGATGCCGAAAGACCACTGCCACCAAAACCAGAGAAAACATTGCTCAGAGATAGGAGTAACCAGCTGAATTTGATTACAGTGACCACCTATGTACAAAGATCAGTCACCCAAAATCTTTTGTTTGCTTCAGATAAAGCTTTCATGTGACTCAGTGATAGGAACTCTGATCTCTCAATTTTTTTTAAGTAATTCTCACCGTAAGGTTGAGGTTGTGTGAAACCTTACATTAGGAAACAGCAGATCTGTGTGGCGTAACTGCATCAGCGTTGAGCAAAATAGTGGTCAAAGTCTGCAGTGTAACAAGTGAACTGAGGATTACATCAGATTCCCAGATGTTGAACAGCACAGCTCTGTAAATACGGGGACATCCCTGGAGCGCCGGGCTTTCTGTACGGGTGTAATTCCCCATTGAGTGTGGCTCTGCAGAAGATGCTGGGATGTACGGGAATAATAACCAAAAAAAAAAAAAAAAAGATTTAAATATATGTACACGGTTTGTGGCATCCCACTATGCAGTTCTCCAGCCTTGCTGCATGATGTTATGGTTCAGATCACGCTTCAGTTTTAAAGCCGGGCGATGCAGTAAAAGTCCACCTGGAGACAGTGACTGTCCATGCTCACCCTTCTGCTACTGTTGCTTTTTTTCCCAACGTGTAAAGGCAATGTGGGAATTGTATTAAAAATTAGGTTATATGAGAGAAGACACCCTTTAAAGTGAGTGATTTGTGAAATCAGGCCAACATAAATAAATATTTTCTGAGGCTTTCGGAAGTTCATGTGGGTTGATTTTCTTTTTTTTACAGTTAGGCCCACCCCTTAATGCCATTTCAGGTCATAAACTACTGAACGACGGGTGTACTTGCTGCTTAATCAAGTATGTCCGTCTCCAATCTTGGAGTTTGGGCTTTTAGCCACTAGGGAGCAGAATGTTTCCATCCAGTCTGAGCTCAGGAATATGGAGATTGGACCAGGAAGATTGAAACTTTTAAGATAGCTTCTAAAGAGTGATTTCAGCGGTAATATTCAAATTCCTTTTAGACAGTCTGGATTGTTTTAGTGTGTAAGGTTGTTGGATAGAAAGACCCTGAAATATCATTCATAAATAAAAGTTAATTCAATGAATTTTTCATAGATATTGTTCACAGCTCACAACCCATTGTTATTTTTTTTACAGAAATGATTTACATGAATCCTTTATTGTTATACAATAACTTATATAAAGTTCTCCATCTTCTTTTTTTTTATTCATTCATGTTTTTTCCAACTACAACTAGAAATAGATTTTAGAAAGAGAAATTGATGACCTTACCCCATGGTTAGTTTTTATTTATTGGAAAACCATCAAATAAGACAGCAAATTAAATGATGTTGGGGTATTACAAAGACTAGACTCTGGGTTCAGATGCACCAAGGAATCAAAAGGAGATCAGAATCCACCACATATGCATTAATGGGCTTTTATTTGATGATCACTAAGTCAAACAAAGGCAAACAGATCGTTTTTTTTTTATTTTTAAAATGCGTCAAAACCAATAACTCCCACTATGTTAGATTTATAGAAAAAAAACACGATTTTTGAGTCTAATAATTCTGTAAGGCTTATTGTAAAATCTTTCCTTTTCAGATTGTATACAAAACTGTTTCATCTGCCAAAGACCCTGCAGCAATCAAGACAATCAATAGGAATTGCTTGTCAAACCGGAAATTATATCGGTCAGGAAAAACCTGATCAGTGCATCGGGCCTTTCTCAGGAAAGAAACAGCTAAGAAAAATTTAAAAAATCTTAAATTTAGCATTACTATGTTATTGCTTTTTATTTTATACTTCTTTTTTTGTCAGTGCTGCTGAATATTAGAATTTAGTTTTTCCTAATTCTCTAAATGCATTTTGTGTTTGATTTATGTGTTATTTGATATATTAAAATAAAGACAGAAACTAGTAGAGTGAACGTATGGCATTAGTCAGCACAGCTGTGGGCAGCAACACTTCCTCCTACTGTGACTGAGCTCAGAGTTGGTACCAAGGTAACAGCTGTAATCGGTGTGGGCGGGGCTACAGGTCTAACCCCGCCCACACGAGAAATACTTGCAGGAACCCGCCCCGACCGAAATCAGCGAGGCGAGCAACAGGTCCAACCTGCTGGGTTATTCACCGCAGTCGTTCTTACCTGCTGTGTGTTCAGAAGGGAACAAAAATCCTAAAAAATAAAAAAAACTGCCTGGATCAGCCGCAGCGAGGCGAAGCTGACTGAGCACAGCTGGCTGGACATCTGGAGAGTCAGGTGAGGGACTATTTTGACCCCGACTGTGTGTTTGATCAAAGCCCGACCTTTAACCAGGTGACGGGAATCAGGGCTCACCTCTGTCACGGGCACGTTAGAGTCATTACCAAAGGTGAGTTTGTAGTGTTGTACGAAGAAAAAGCGTTTTTTTAGAAACAACAGTGCGCTTCTGAATCTGTACGTTTACACTGAGCTGAAGCTGAGGCGCAGTTATATGACCGGAGAAGCTACAGGTGGCTTGTACAGCCGGTCGCTGCGAAAGGCAGAGTGCGGCCGAAAACCGACAACCCAGATCCAGCTGCATATGCAGGATCCAGATGTGGCTTCACACCTAGGGCCCACATGTGGCTGCACACCTAGGATCCAGATGTGGCTGCACATCTAGGGTTCAGATTTGGCTGCCATTTGTTTGTTTTTATGCTGAGCAGATACTGAAACGCCTTAGTTTTCTGGGGTTAAACCTTTTTTAAGGACTACTGTATTACTCAAAAAAAAAAAAAGGATCAAAAATACTCTAAGCGATCTTTTTTCTTGCGCAGCATCACTTGGCTTTTGAAACGATGCAGGACGTTGTTCGCCTCAGTGGGGTACAGGGTACACCGGTGCGCTGTTGCTGTGCTGCAGACTGTAAAGCAGTTTCACACGGTGAGCACTTTGCACCGGTGAGAGGAGGTTAAGAATAAAATACCTCGTCAAACTAGTCCCACTTTGAACGGCAATCAGCACCGGATCTGCTCTGGATGAGAGAAATTATGACAAATTTAGCTGCAAAACAAGAAGACAAGACTTAAAAAGTATGAGGAAATGGAAAGCAAGATAAAGAAAGTAAACATTAATTTAGAAGAATTTACTTAAAAAAATAAGTTCTAATTTTCCCCTTATATATTTGATTACCATGGTGCTTGATATTAATATATAAAATGTTAATACATAAAGAAAATGATGATAAAAAGTTTGATTCCCCTTTTAGCTGAGGATGAGTAGGAAGGCTGCTGGGATCCAAGTTGTCCACGAAGCTCCCGCCAAGCCCCACGAGGACGATGAGGATGAGGAGGGGAAGGTGACAGAAGATGAAGAGCTCAGAGCGTGCGGCGTGTGCGGCGACCTGGCAAAAGGTTACCACTTCAACGCTCTGACATGTGAGGGCTGCAAAGGCTTCTTCAGGTAAACCTCATCTCTCACCCGCATGTTGCCGATTCCCCCTCACGACGTTTGTTTGTGTGTTCCTGTGCTGTAAATTAAAGTTGTTCTAATTTATAGCTTTTCCTTTCTCGTAGCTTCATTTCTGCTAACAGGACATCAACTGTTGTGCTTAAACTCACTCTTCACAGTGCAGTTTATGATTTATAGAGCACAGTTATGGGGCTGCATGGTGTAGTAGTTGTTACTGTTGCTTTGCGGCGAGAAGGTCACGGGTTCAAATCCTGGTCAGGGGGTACTCCAGTTGTTGCAGCTTCATCCAACCATTCAGAAAACATTCACTTTGGGTTCAAGAGCCCTCAACTGTGTGTGTCTGTGCCTGTGAATGAACGCTTCAACAATGCAGAGGGTGCATTATCGCCTAAATGTAGTGAGATTTGGAAAAAAATCATACACAAAACGGCATAACCGCGTGTGTATTTGCTCTCATTAATGTTACATTTGGAAAAAAAAAACCTGGATGCTGGAGTGATCGTGCAAAAAAGTGATTCATTTGAAGTGATTTATTCCAGACTAAGGAGAGAGGTGATGTAAAAGAGGTGGTTTGTGAGGCAGCGACAGCAGGCAAGAAGCAGGACAGAAAGATGAGGGGACGGCTGCAGCCGCAGAGGAACGAGGCCTCCAGAGAGACGGAGGAGGGGAGATGATCACAGGTGAAACGAAAAGACTTCTGAGATCCAACATGAGGGATTCCCGTGTTAATCAGATATTCTTTGGTCTTGCTGAACTCTGACTGGGGGAGTTCTGATTGTCCAGCTTTCCCTGTTAAAATGGGAGTTTTCTCTTGAGACACCATGAGAGAATGGGAGGTTTTTCTTTTTTGTTGCTTTTGGATTTTGGCTTTTCATCTTGGATCATCGTTGCAGGGAAATATTCCTCCTTTGCCAGACTTCAGGGTCAGCTCTCACCGGACCCCTCCAAACCAAACAAGTTGTTCTTGGTTGGATCGGACCTAACATTGTGCTGAGTGATACTCACCAGGCTTCTTCTAGATGCTTTTAGGAAATCTGTTTTGTTTTGTTCTCTAAAGACAGCTGGATATTTTTATTTTTTTATATGATCTATGGAAGATGGTGTTGATGAACGATGCCTGACAGTAGGGGCACAGTATTTAACCAAGTTATATGAATCGTGTTTTCACTTTTCCTTTTCAAATTGACCCTTTAAAGCCTGATACAGGTAATTGTGAGGAAACTTCATAATAAAAGAAATAAAAAAAATCTTTTTTTTGTTTGCTTTAAAAAAATAAAATAAAACATCAAGCTTTCCAATTTTCAAATTGACACGTTAGACCAAAAAATTACATTTTCCTCCATGTTTTCAGCAATTTCTTTATAGGGTGTGTAAAATATATGTGAATTTGTATGTTGTAAATACTGTACCCAATATTTTCCATTCTTAGACGATTTGAATTTGCCAATGAAAATCTGGCCCTGATAAATGTTTAAAAAGTTTCCAGTCTGCACAACTAGTCCCATTCTGGAATTATGATGTTTGGGTCATACGAAACCATCAAACGGCCCCCTGGGTCACGCCTTGGGCACCCCAGGGTTAACAGAGAGAGTTTGGTGCGAGTGGCTGAGGTGGATAGGTTGAATGATACCTGAGAGGACTTTCAGAAATCCGCTGAATTGTGTAACGGGGCCGGGTCTTTAAGGGCATTGCACAGAAACAGGTGGCCTACACGGAGCTCAGAGCACGTGCCGATTGACCTCTGCTAATGCATCCTAGCTGCAAATCATGCATTTTTAAAAGCGCCCCCCCCCCCCCCCCCCCCCCCCGACAGAAAGACCATCCAAGTGCATCTAGTCAGTGGATTAGTTTGTCAGTTTCAGGTGGAAAAAAAGTGCATTTTTTAAAAAAAAAAGATTTTCCTTAGTTTAAGTTGACGGTGTCGTCGGGCTAATGAAAGAAGCGCCTTATCTACTGCAATTGTTTTTTTTTCACCTTTGACCCCGTGAGATAAACTACTTCAAGCTACAGTAGTGTGTTTCTCCTTGCATAGCTGGAGGAGGAGATGCCATTGTTGGAAAACTTAGTGAGTGTGAAAGCTGTCGCCGGGGTTGCGTGTCCGTCTCCTGAGGAGGTGAAGAGTTTTATTTGTGAGTAAAAAAATTAGAGCTTTTCAAAGCTGTCATCCAAACTCGAGCGAGCACTTTAAAAAAAAAAAAAAAAATGGGTAAAATGACATGGAGCATTTTCTTTCTTTCGATGTCTGCCCAGAGTCTGGCTCAAAGAAGCTCCACTATGAGTCAACATATTTTGTTATCTCCACATTATATATGACTTTTGATGTAACGAGTCACTTAAGAGCTCACATGTGCCTCTGTGATGTAACAGTCCAGTTTATGGGAATAATTCAACCTCTCGCATTCCAAGCTCAGGGGTAAAGTACATTGTTTCTTCAGATTGATGTTGATAAGCTGTTATTGAGTTTATTTGGGTTTTTTTGTCTTTGTTTTTATGTAATCAATTTAGACGAGCCATTAAGAGGTCAACACAGCTCCGATGTCCATTCCTGAATAAATGCATCATAACCAAAAACAATCGTCGCTCGTGTCAGGCCTGCCGCTTCAGAAAATGCCAGGCCATCGGCATGCGGAAAGATAGTGAGTAATTTCTAATCTCTCACACCACTGAATGATGGACTTCAGATTGTCTGGAAATCACCCTATGACCCATACCAGATTTACAGCCCATGATGATTGTACTTCTATAGTCGCTGCTGCTGTTTTTTTCCTTCTTGGTACTCTGTTAAACACGCATCGTCAGACCGGCCAAAACGCCAGATTTTATAGAGGTAGTCACACTTGTTCATGAGTGGTTTGAGGGTTTTAATTAGTACTACTTGGCTGCAGCTCCATCATTGAAGAGGCAACTCAGTACTTAGTTTTTGACCCAAAGCTTCTCCAGTTTGGCTTCATCTTAGTTAACTAGAGGACGGTGAGGCATCTTCTTCTTCTGTGCTTCTAAGCGATGCCGAAAGGACATTTTCGTGCCATACAAACATAAACGCATTTATAAATTCTAATGAGCAAAAATAAAGCATGTCACTACCAGATGTGCACTACAAAAACGGAACTAAAAATAAGTAATATTTTCTTAAAATTAGGGTATCTGTCCTTGATTTGAGCAGCTAAATAAGATTATCTGCCAATGGAATAAGATTTTTGCACTTAAAATAGGAAGAACTGGTCTCTATCATCTTATTTCAAGTGCAGTTTATCTAATTATCTTATTTTAGGGGTCAAAATACTAATTCCACTGGCAGATAATCTTATTTACCTGCTCAAATCAAGGACAAAAACCCAAATTTTAAGAACATTTTACTTATTTTTAGATCAGTTTTTACAGTGGTTTAGTTCTTTAAGTGCTACCTTTTCAGACCTTTTCCACAATCATCCATGGCTCTTGACCAATTGTAGATTTTTTATGATGCCTGTGCAAGTTCTCAGTCACCCAGGTCATCGCAACAGCAAAACAGGCTTAAATCGCATATTAATTTTTCCTCGTGATTTGTAAAAGAAAGTCAAAGCTGCGCCATTCTGATGCTGTTCTCTGTTTTGTGTGTGTGTGTGTGTGTGTGTGCGTGTGGATGTGCAGTGGTCATGTCAGAGGAAGCGGTAATGGAGCGGCGAATCAGGATAAAGAAGAAAAAGATGCGCTGCGAAACCACAGAGCTTTCGTCCCAACAAGAAAAGGTGGTTGAGGAGCTGCTCTGTGGCCTCCGCGGTACATTTGACTCAACCTTTTCACGGTTCACTGGCTTCAGGGTGTGTGACCTGTTGCGTACGTTTGTAGGCGGCTATCGTTGTCAATGTCGCCTGAATTTATTTAATTATTTTTTTTACCAGCCCATGGACAGAGAAATCTTGGCTGAGGACCAGCAGACCAGCTGCCCGACAACGTCCTGCTCTACAGCTGATAAACCTGATAAACCTGTAGCTGAACCCATAGAATCTCCCTATTCCTGCTCCCTCTCCTCCTCGTCTTCATCCTCCTCCTCCTCCTCCTATTCTTTCCGCTCCAGTTTCTCTGAGAAAGTAGAGGACCACAATGGAGACACAAGCAGCTGCGTTTACACTAATCTCCCACATCTGGCTGACCTCACAACCTACATGATCCAGGACATCATCCGCTTTTCCAAAAGTCTTGAGGACTTCCGGTAAATATGTCCAATATTTAATAAAAGCCCAGAGTTTTTCTAAATGTTGAATGATTTACAAACTTTGATGTATTGAAAAATTATTTTAAAATCTTTCGATATCTGGAGTGCACACACATTATCTGTGTAATTTCTGTGTATGAAAGTTATCCTCAAAGCTCATAAGACTTGCTGGCTTTTGATCATTTGCTTATAATTACTTTGGGCTCAAAATCTTGAGCCCATGTTACCTCACTGAATGTCACGGCTACATGAGGAATCAAAGGTTGGTTTCAGTTTCTGGTCACACACAGAACAATGTTCCTTACTGCTGTGCTTCAGTTCTGAAATCTCTGAATAAGTTTGTCAGTGAAGACTGTGGAGATAAATGCTGTTTTGAGGCTTTTCTCTATTTGTAGGATACAGAAAACATATCCTTAACTTTAAACCTTTTCTGATTTTTGCTGTGTTACAACCATAAACCTGAACTGGTGATTTCATGTCAGATTTAATTTTTATATATCGCATCAACTCCAAGTAGTTCACCATTACAAAGTGGATAAAAACATGGTCTCCATAATGTTTTACAAAAAAAAATCTGAAAAGTGCATTTGCCTTCAACCCCCTTGTGTCAACCCTTTGTGAAACACCTTTCACTGTTTTTACAGCTGCAACTCTTCTGAGGTTGGTCTCTACCAGAATCGTACACCTATAGACTGAAGTTTTTACCCATCCTTCTTGGCAGAATAGTTAAAGTCCAGTCAGATTGGATGGAGTGGCTCTAAACATCAGCTGTCAAGTCAGTCCCGTGATTCTGAATTGCCTTTAGGTCTAGACTTTGACTAGGACATTCTGACAACTGAATACGTGTTGATCCAACCATTTAATTGTACATGCGGCTATGTTCAGGGTTGTTGTCCTGGAGCCATTTTCAAGTGTTTTGTGATTTCTAGCAAGAACACCTTGGATTTAGCTCCATCTATCGCCCCATCAACTTTGACCCATTTTCTTGACCCAGCTGTAGAAACATATCGACCCCGCAAGATGCTGCCATGACATTGTTTCCCGGGTACTATAGTATGTTTAGGGTTACATGCTAAGAGCTCTGCAAATTCATAGAACTTGCCTTCATGCCACAAATTTTGTATGTAGGTCAAAAAAATCTGCTCTGATCTTATCTGATCAGATAATCTTCTTGCACATCTCTGCTGTCTCCCCTTCATGGCTTGTGGCAAACTAGATCAGACTTATCGTTTTCTTTCAGCAATTGTTCTATCCACTGAACAGCCATGTAGGCTTGTTAGGTTTGCCATCGTGCCACACTCTTTGATTTTCAGATGATGGATTGATCAGAGCTTCATGGGGTGCTCAGGGCTTTGAATGTAATTGTATGACCTAACCCTGGTATAAGCTTCTTCTTCTTCTGACCTGCCTGCTGTGTCCCTTGGTCTTCATAATGCTGTTTGCTTGCTATGGTTCTGTGACAAACAGCAGAGGCCTTCACTAAACAAATGGATTTACATTGATATTAAATTACACAAAGGTTGGATGCTGCTAACTAATTGGTTGACTTGTGATGCGCTATATTTTATTTAGGGCTATCAGAGTTAAAGGGGCTGAAAGCAAGTTCCAAAACCAAAAGTTTCCACGAAAGGCTGTGTTGTTTATTTTAAGCAAAAAATATGGACAAAACAATAAACAAAAAACTCTTACAACTTAGATAAAAACGAAAGTTAACCTATTCGGATGTTACAGTTTCAAAAAGTGGTCAAAAACTAAATTTTACAAAACCTCCTGTCGTCACAGCGGACATTTGACTAACACAAGCCAGCCCCACCACGCCCTCTGGTGTGTTCTTAATGTCTTAAATTAATGGGAGGGTCTACAAATTAAGTAATCTAAACAGTTCTAAATATAAAAATGACAGATTTTGGTTACAAACTAATTTAAGTATATTCTAACTGTCCAGAGAGAAAAAAACTAAATTGATAGAACTACAAAAAAATCGAAATTGATAGATTTACAAAAATTTGACATAAATGGCCACAACAGCGACTATGCTTAGATTTTCCTTCTTTTTTTTAAACATTGTTTTGTCTGTACTTTAGAGTTTTGCATTACTTTGTGTTGGACCATGTCGTTAAATCTCAAATATTATAAAGGGTGATTCTGTAATGCAAGAAAATCTGAATAAAATTCAAGGGGGGTTGAATAGTTTCGCTAGACACTGCAGGTAGGTTTTCCCTCTAGGTTTCTGCTCCACCGGTGTTTCATAAAACCTTAGGGATAACGGGGACTTGCATTCATCTCTCGTGCAGGTCTCTAAGCATTGAGGACCAGATATCTCTGCTGAAGGGAGCCACATTTGAAATGATGCAGATTCGCTTCAACATGGTGTTCAACTCCACAACCAGCAACTGGGAATGTGGCCATATTACATACTGCATACACGACGCTGTTCGAGGTGGGACTACCTACATTTGTTATGGTTTCTGATCTCTTTGTTGCAAAATTTTCCTGAATATTTTGCCCTCTTATTCTGCAGTGGGTGACGTGGGTGCATCTACTGTTGCTGTTAGATATGTTAGGTTGATGTAAAATAAATAAATAATAACACAACCAAGACATTAAAGCATACAAATAGGTTGATGCCATTTTTTAAAAAAAAAGCAGCAGAAAGTTAGGCCACAATGTTGTAGGAACCCACACTATTACACAAATCTCCATGGATTATGATGTTTGCAGATGACATTGTGATCTGCAAGGAGAGTCGGGAACAGGTGGTGGAGGATCTAGAAAGATTGTTTGTCCTGAAAAGGAGAGGAAAGAAGGTTTGTTGCAGCAAGACAGAATACATGTGTGAATGAGAGGGACCCAGGTGGAGCCGTGAGGTTACAGGGAGCGGAGATGAAGAAGGTGGATGATTTTACGTACTTAGTACAGAGCAACAGTGAGTGCAGAAAAGAGGTGAAGAAATGTGTCCAAACAGATGGGAACGAGTGGAGAAAAGTTTCAGGTGTGTTGTGCAATAAAAGGTGATAAAAGGAAAGTTGAACACCATGGTGGTGAAACCAGCCATGTTGGCTACATCAGAGGGACAGCATGTTAGATGTTTTGGATATAAAGTCAGAGAGATCAGATTGAGATGGTTTGGACATATCCGAGGAGGGATGGTGAATACACTTGTTTGAGGCGGTGGTTGGGTAAATCTGGCTTCAGAAATTAAAAACCCTGCCTGTTTTTTCTACATCCTGTTCACTTAGTGTCTGAAGTCTGTGGGTTGTTTGTGCTAGTTTCGTCTTGCCCTTTAGCACTTTAGAAATGTGTACAAATTCTGCAAAACGCTCAAATACGGCGTTTGCACTGTTGTTGCACAACATCACTATCACTTTATTTGTACCTATATATATATATATATATATATATATATATATATATATATATATATATATATATATATATATATATATATATATATCTGAATATCTGGAGCGTGTAACAAGAGTAACTTCCATCTGGGATCATTAAAGTATGTCCGATTCTGAAATACAGTGGTATCGGCACGGTTCTCTGAAAACATGTGAGCAGAAGCTCTCCTCTCTACTTTGTTTCATCGTGTTCTGGAGTATCTTGATTTCCGCACAGGGAAACCTCAGCAGAATGCAGTCAGACTGGACCGGTCGGTTTAAAGTTCATACAAATCTGAGCTCATATTCCCTTCTTTGCACGCAAGCCGTCTTGCCATTGAAACTCTTTTGATACTCTTGGGCTTATGGATTGAAGACAAATTAGGGAAATACATGCTCTTCTGACCAGAGCCTGCATGAATGAGCAGGTTTAAGACAGTGATGGGATTGTTGAACAGGTCAAACTGGCCTGAGCAGCTGCTGCAGCTTTCTGGATCTTGAGGCCTTTCAAAGAACTTGAAAACCTGAATTTAAGATTCTTAAATAAACATGTGAATTGATTATGTTAACCCAAACAGAATTCAGAAACGTTGATGGAGAGTCGTTGTACAAATTACATATATGAATTACATTTTAAGGAAATTGTTGAAGAAAAATAAATCAAGCAGGACAGACCATTTTGAAGAAACCTATAGGTGCTGATTTAAATTAGCTCACAGTGAACTTGGAGCATCGCTCACTGTTGTATATTAAAGACAGATGGTAAAACAATCTGTATATAATCTATTTTCTCTGCCTTTACCACTTGTGTGTAGGTAGAGGTTGTGTCTAATCGCTGAGGTTTGTTTGGGTGAACTTTAAGGAAACTTCTCGTCAATGTGCCGGTCGCTTTGTTTGAACAGCAGGAAATGACACTAAACCTCCACAGGTATTTTTTTTGCTCTAGCGACATAAAAGCTCTGGTATGGGTATTAAAACAGGCTGATCTGTCTTCAGTAGGTAACCACCTCGGAGATGTTAAGATAAACATTATTTTAGAAACGTGACGTCAGGCCTCAGTGGTTTGTAAGAGCTGACTGCGCGGACTGGCACCGGGCCGCGCAGAAAGAATAAAATAACAGATAATAAATAAAACGGAAATAAGGTCAGAGTCTGAACAATGTTGTATTTTGGATACAGATTTCCTTTGAAAAAGGGCTGGATTTTTTCCGTCACATCCGTCTATGACACACTCTTTATTCATGTAACGGTCACATGAACAAATGCACTTATGGCATCATACTTGGTGACGTGAATAACTTGTAGGAGAGGCTGCGCAATGAATGTGGCCTTAAGAGTATCTATGGAGCAACATACTTTGTCTCTCATTACCCCTAGATGAAACCATATTGTTGCGGAGGAGAGGCTCCCACATATTTGCGCAGACTCGACAGGTATGCACAGGGCTCAAGTTTTAGGACCGTGTGCGCAATGTCGCACTATAAACCTCGGCTCAGCAGGAAGAAGTCTTCACATCAAACTGTTTTATGTGTGACACTGAGCTTGATACACTCAGATGCTCAAAGCGGGCAGTCGCACGGACGCGGGGCATCACCTCCCCTCTCTGTGCCGCAATGACAGGTGTGCGGTGGTTGCCTGCTGGAGAACAAACAGCTCTAGATGCTCAACTGGCTCATCAAACAGGCTACTATCAATTTCCCCTTATTCCTCCAACTGGCAGAAAGTGTGGGGAAATGTAGGAATTTGTCACAGGGAATGTAGGCAACCGGTACGCTGAACAACGAAGGGTAATTCTGCTGCGGACAGTTCACAGTACGCCCGAGTATGCAGGAGCCTTAACACGCTCAGGGCTCCCGCTGATTCTGCATTAAGGAGAGTTGCATTTTTCAAGCACAGTGCAAAAATGGTTGCGCTTTACTGTGTCGGAGAACTTTAAACCTATGAAACTGAAAAAAACTGATGTGGCATGCTGGTCGAATTTGGTGAAATGTCATGCATCAACTCAAAATGTTCCTAAATCATTCTCATGGCCACTATGTGCTTGAATGTATGCTTGACAACATCAGGACGTGGTCCTTATGAAGTGACAAATGATGCATTGTGGGGATATCTCCTCCTTGGGAGGACCAGGGCATCACAGAGCTCCTGGAAAGTCTGAGGTGCAACCTGGAGGTTTCGGATGGACCTAGACGAGACGTCCTGGAGATGTTCTGTTGGATTTAGGTCAAGGGGATGAGGAGGCCAGTGAATGGTATCAATTCCTCCATCCTCCAGGAACTTCCACATGGGGCCAGGAATTATCATGTACTAAGAGGAACCCAGGACCCATTGCACCAGCAAAGGACCCAACAATAGGTCTACGGATTTCATCCCGACACTTACTGACAGGAATGGTTCAGCCTGTGAAGGCCACAAACATTTTCCTCCTCCTTTTTCATTGACTGACTTTCAGTGTTTTACACGTGACCAGGGTCTGTCTCTACTGGTAGCATGAGGCGATACCTGGACCCTGCAGAGGATGCACAGGCAGTCCATCTCCACCCGGATGGCACATCAATATGTGCCATCACCAGAAGGGTGGCTGTGTCTCCCAGCACAGTCTCAAGAACCTGGAGGAGAGTCCGGGAGACAGGCCGTTACTCTAGGAGAGCTGGACAGGACCATCAGAGGTCCTAAACCCATCAGCAGGACCTGCATCCGCTCTTTTGTGCAAGGAGGAACAGGATGAGTTCTTCCCGAGTCCTACAACGTGACCTCCATTGGGCCACTGGCGTGCATTTCCTTGACTAAACCATGGGAAACAAACTTCATGAGGGTGGATGTCCTCTAGTAGACCCTGTGCTCCCCGCCTGGCACCACTGGCAGAGAAAACCGGAGTGGGCAGATTTGGTACTGAGGCCCTCTCCTTTTCACAAATGACAGTGGATTCTCTGAGCTCCTGAGACGTGAAGAAGTCTGGAGAGGCTGAGGTGAACGTTGCGCTGCCTGCAACACAGTTCAGGATGATCGTTATGTGGTGGGACAGTGTTGGTGAGGCATAATCATGGAGGAACGCACAGAGATGTACAGGATAAACAATGGCACCCTGACTGCTTTGGGGTCATCTCACCGTTGCCTTTAGTGCACCTGTTGTTGATTTCATTAACACCAGAACAGCCGACACCGATTAAGCAGCCCGTCTGCTACTGAAGTGACCTGATCAATATCGCAGAGGTTTAACCGACCAGATACCATGTGCTGATTAAAAGGTGTTCCTTCAGTGTTTTTGAAGCGGTGTATTTTACATTTTAGGATTGAGTTTAGAGCGAGTCTCTGTGCCAGCAGAGCCTGACCCAGTTCCTTCATTTTCATGTCTTCCAGCGGGATTCCAGCCTCTCCTGCTCGAGCCCATCTTCAAATTTCACCACAATCTGCGCAAGCTGGACCTCCAGGAGGAGGAGTACGCCCTCATCCAGGCCATATCCCTGTTTTCCCCAGGTTAGCTGCAGAACGTCCAGTCGCTCCATCCCACTCAAGTCAATCATTAACGCGCCCTGTAAATGTTTGAACGCTGCAAACTGTGTGCACTTGTAGTCTGGATGAAAAAAAAAGAAATGCACTTTTAGAGGCTCTCAGATTTTCCTTTTATCTTTGAATTCAATCCACCAGATCGCCCAGGAGTGCAGGAACACGCCGCCATTGACAGAGTTCAGGAAAACCTGGCCCTGACGCTGAAAACCTGGATTGACTGTAAGAAAAAAGGCCCAAAGAAACAGTGAGTGTCGAGTCACTTTTAATCCATCAACTGTGAAACATCTTCACATATTCACCCACCTTTTTGTCTCCTATCGTTTCAGCCTGCTGTATCCCAAAGTGATAGCCTGCCTCACAGAGATGAGAACAATGACTGAAGAGTACAGCAAGCAGATTCTGCAGATCCAGGACGTGCAGCCTGACACCATCTCCCCCCTCATTATGGAAGTTGTCAGTAAAAACCCCTGCAAACACGTTTGATGTATAAAGAAAACGGCCGCTTGGAGGACTTGGCTGTTATTTGGCTGCTGAAAAACTGAATGGGCCCATGGATTTGCTGCTTAGTAAGGAACCCAG
Organism: Fundulus heteroclitus; assembly: GCF_011125445.2. Classification (NCBI taxonomy): domain Eukaryota; kingdom Metazoa; phylum Chordata; class Actinopteri; order Cyprinodontiformes; family Fundulidae; genus Fundulus; species Fundulus heteroclitus. The sequence goes on from NC_046367.1 coordinate 22,287,324, forward strand.
GAGAAGAGCGAAGACAAATCCTGATAAAGTCATCAGATTTTTGTACAAATTCATAGCATCCATTGGTCAGAAGCAAGCTGTACAGACTCTGTGATCGCTTTGTCCTGAGTGCTTTTTTGTGGCATTTTGAGAGAAAAAGTTTTGATGTTTACACTGATTGTTACTGCATTCAGAACGGAGACTGCTCTGGAAGCAAAGAGAAGCCGTCTTCTGATGACATCCTTACCGTTTCACTCGTTACCTCAGGTTTTGTCCAGTTTTGTGTTTGTTGTATAATGTAAAATAGAAGGTTAACACTTATAAATAGTAAAGATACTATTTCTAAACTGGTGTGTCATGATTAAGTTGTGTTATAGTTATCAGGGTTTATAAACCCTTAAAAAAATCAAGCTGTCTCATAATTTAAAATCAATCTGAAGGACCTCTTCCACAAAAAGGAAACAAAAAGGAAGTTTCTGTATATTTTTTCAGGAAAATTTTTTCTTACATCCACTAAACCATTAATTAAAGGTCATCAGAAGAATCAATGACTCTGTTAATTAGCATAACTAAGACTTGAATGTATTATCAATCACATTAAGATTTGTTGACTGATAATTAAACTTGGCCTAGACGGCCTCAAAGATACTAGACTGGCTCGACCCTCTGACACTCTTTCAATTCAATTCAATTCAATTTTATTTATATAGCGCCAAATCATGAAACATGTCATCTCAAGGCACTTTACAAAGTCAAGTTCAATCATATTATACAGATTGGGTCAGATTATACAGATTGGTCAAAAATGTCCTATATAAGGAAACCAGTTGATTGCATCAAAGTCCCGACAAGCAGCATTCACTCCTGGGGAACCATAGAGCCACAGGAAGAGTCATCTGCATTGTACATGGCTTTGCTGCAATCCCTCATACTGAGCAAGCATGAAGCGACAGTGGGAAGAAAAACCACCCATTAACGGGAAGGAAAAACCTCCGGCAGAACCGGGCTCAGTATGAACGGTCATCTGCCTCGACCGACTGGGGTTACAGAAGACAGAGCAGAGACACAACAAGAGAGACAAAAAGCACAGAAGCACACATTGATCTAGTAATCTGTTCTACATTAGATGGTAGTAGCGGGTGAGCCGTCTTCTCTGGATGATGTCACAGTTAACAGAACGCCAGACCAGGTGTACCTACTATGAAGAGAAAAGAGAGAGAACAGAAAGTTAAAGCAGAAATGACAACACATAATGCATAATTGAAGAACAGTAGAACTCAATAGAGTGAGAAAATTAGATCCTGATATACTCCAGTAGCCTAAGCCTATAGCAGTAAAACTATAAAGGTAGCTGAGAGTAACATGAGCCACTAGTTATAATTTTTGTCAAAAAGAAAAGTTTTAAGCCTAGTCTTAAAAGTAGACAGGGTGTCTGCCTCACGGACCAAAACTGGGAGTTGGTTCCACAGGAGAGGAGCCTGATAGCTAAAGGATCTGCCTCCCATTCTACTTTTAGAGACTCTAGGAACCACCAGCAGACCTGCAGTCTGAGAGCGAAGTGCTCTGTTAGGAACATACGGGGTAATCAGAGCTCTGATATATGATGGAGTTTGATTATTAAGGGCTTTATACGTTAGAAGAAGAATTTTAAATTCTATTCTTGATTTAACAGGAAGCCAATGAAGGGAAGCCAAAATTGGAGAAATATGATCCCTCTTGTTGATTCTCATCAGAACTTGCTGCAGCATTTTGGATCAGCTGAAGGCTTTGAACTGCATTTTGTGGACTTCCTGATAGTAAAGAATTACAATAGTCCAGCCTTGAAGTAACAAATGCATGGACCAGTTTTTCAGCATCGCTCCTGGACAGAATGTTTCTAATTTTGGCGATATTCCGGAGGTGAAAAAAGGAAACTCTGGAAACCTGTTTAATATGGGATTTAAATGACATGTCTTGGTCAAAAATAACACCAAGATTTTTTACTTTATTACCAGGGGCCAGGTTAATGCCACCCAGATTAAGTGATTGGTTAAGAAGTTTATTTTTTGAGGACTCTGGCCCAAAGATTACAACTTCGGTCTTGTCAGAATTTAGATGCAGGAAATTTAAAGTCATCTAGCTTTTGATGTCATCAAGACATGACTGCAGTCGAAGTAATTGATTGGATTCATCAGGATTTATGGATAAATATAGCTGAGTATCATTAGCATAACAGTGGAAATTAATCCCATGCTGTCTGATAATTTTGCCAATCGGAAACATATATATAGTAAATAGAATTGGTCCAAGGACTGAACCCTGTGGTACTCCACAAGTGACCCTAGAGTTTGAGGAAGATTTATTATTAACATGAACAAATTGGAATCTGTCTGACAGATAAGATTTAAACCAGCCTAATGCTTTCCCCTTAATCCCTACAGTATGTTCAAGTCTTTGTAGGAGAATATTGTGATCAACTGTATCAAACGCAGCACTGAGATCTAACAGGACAAGTATAGACACAAGTCCATTATCTGAGGCCATGAGAATATCATTAGTGACCTTCACCAGAGCTGTTTCAGTGCTATGATGAGCTCTGAAGCCTGACTGAAACTCCTCAAGTAGGTCATTACTTTGTAAATGTTCACAAAGTTGATTAGCAACTACTTTCTCAAGAATTTTAGATAAGAAAAGAAGATTAGATATAGGTCTGTAATTTACTAACTCATCTTGATCAAGAGAGGGTTTCTTAAGTAAAGGTTTAATAACAGCTACTTTCAAAACCTGTGGTACATATCCATTTACTAAGGATAGATTAATCATGTCTACAATAGGACCACTGATCAGAGGGAATACCTCCTTAAACAACTTGGTTGGGATTGGGTCTAACATACAGGTAGAAGGTTTAGATGAAGCTAAAATTTTAGATAGCTCAGAAAGCTCTACTGCTTTTAAACAGTTCAAACACTGCGCAGATTCTAAAGATTCCTCCAATGCTGCCTCACTTACTGAGGACGAGGTAATCATGTTTGGGAGGATGCCAATTATTTTATTTTTAATGGCATCAATTTTATTTATGAAGAATCCCATAAAATGATTACTACTAAGAGCTAAGGGAATGGATGGATCAGCAGAGCTGTGGCTCTGGGTAAGTTTGGCAACTGTACTAAAGAGAAATCTAGGATTATTTTTATTCTCTTCAATTAATGATGAAAAATATGCTGCTCTAACTCTGCGAAGAGTCTTGTTAAATGGTAAATGGACTGAACTTATATAGCGCTTTTCCAGTCATGTTGACCACCCAAAGCGCTGTACACTATAGCCACATTCACCCAGTCGCTCTCACTAACGCACACACATTTATACACCGAGACGCAGCTCGGTAGGCAACTTGGGGTTAAGTGCCTTGCCCAGGGGCACATCGACATGTGGCAGGGGGAAGCTGGAATCGAACCCACAACCCTCAGATTGCCAGACGACTACTCAACCCGCCAAGCCACAGTCGCCCTCATTGTTATACAACAATAGTCTGTCCCTCCAGATTAAGTAGGATTCCTCTTGGTGTGTAGATCGCCATTTTCTTTCCAATTTCCTAACATTGTGCTTCAAGGAACGCAGCTCTGAATTAAACCAAGGAGCCAGCTTCCTGTGAATAATCACCTTCTTTTTCAAGGGAGCTACATTGTCTAATGCAGAACGCAATGAGGAAGTCAGATTGTTAGCAAAGGTATCGATTTGTGAATGGGAAGAAACAGCAATGCTGCCATCTACAGGGCAATTCTGCAATACTGAGGATATTAAAAAGGGGACAGACTCTTTAAGTTTTGATACAGCATTATCCGATAAAAATCTACTATAATGGAACCCTCTTTTGGGGGTGGAGAACTCAGTTAGATTAAACTCAAATGTTATTAAAAAATGATCAGACAGGACAGGGTTGTGAGAGAATACTGTTAATTCTTCACAATCAATGCCATATGTCAGAACAAGGTCTAAAGTATGGAGCCAAGAGTGCGTCGGTTTATGCACATTTTGAGCAAAACCAATTGAATCTAGGATAGTTTTAAAGGCTACACTAAGGTTATCACATTCAGTGTCAACATGGATGTTAAAATCACCCACTATAATAACCTTATCAGTATTTAACACCAAATCAGATAAGAAATCTGACAACTCATCCAAAAACTGAGTGTAAGGGCCTGGTGGACGATACAAAACAACAAACAGAAGAGGTTTTATTGCTTTGCAGTTTGGATGAGGGAAACTGAGGGTTAAATGTTCAAAAGAACTGTAATTATTAGTTGGCCTGGGACTAATTAATAAATCAGACTGAAAGATAGTTGCCACTCCTCCTCCTCTTCCCACAGATCTGGGAATGTGGAAATTTGAATAATTGGAGGGAGTTGACTCATTTATACTAACGTAGTCCTCTTGTAGCCAGGTTTCTGTGAGACAAAACAAATCAATCTGATTATCAGAAATCAATTCATTAACTAACAAAGTCTTTGGAGGGAGAGACCTTATATTTAATAGACCACATTTAATTGTTTTATTTTTAGGTTCAAGGTGAACCGTATTGATTTTTATTAGGTTTTTATGATTTGTTCCTTTGATTGGTAAGCATTCAAAATACCCTCTGATTAAGAATCAAAAGTTAATCATGAGTTGATCTAATTTAAGATTTTAATTTCTGACTTTAACCTAAGAGGAGGAATTAAAGGAAAGGCATGAAAAATAATAATCTTTGAACTGCCTTGACAAACAAAGCCTAAAGAAGGAAACAACATTTTTTTTAATGTCACCAAATCTGACAGACTGATCAGGCTTCTCTCTGATCCAGTAGATCACGCCCGTGGTGGGATCCAAGGTGGTTTGGTGGTTAGGCGGGGCATTTGTGTCCTGGGAAGGCGGCAAGTTTTCTGCTTCAAAGCACGTAGACTGCATGTCAGTGAGGGTTTCCCCCTGCATTTATTGGTTAATAGAGATGAGAAGCAGGTAATCACAAGTGACAGAAAACCATAAAGGTTTAAGCACTGAGATCAGGAATGCCTGCATAAAGAGAACATAGACACCTGGGATCACCATAAACAGAGCCAGTATTAACTAGAACATAGATTAAATGTTCTAAATACATTTTCCCTCATAAAAGCTCTGAGATAATATCAAACTTTCTCAGGTGATAAATATCTGAATTCAAATTTGGTCTGTCCCCTACTATGTCCTCAAAATCCACTACGGCAGCCACTTGTCGGGTTTTCGGGTCTGATGGTAAACGTATCATTGAATCAAACACTACTGTACACCTATTTTTGACCAACTGTTCATGTTTACATGCCTCTAATACATCATCTGGGCATGTTTTGGCATTTGTAGTTGGTCTTGTCACCGATTGTGTGAAATTTTATGTAGACTCCAAAAGACAGATCTCTATTCTTTGGGTACCTTTGGGTAAACAAACTCTTATGGGTACCTGAAGAGTTCAAGCCGACAAGAACTTTTTATAATTTTATCCAACTTGACAAAAACAAATCCAAAACAGTTCTATCTTAAGAAAAAGGCCTCTGATCATGATGGTGCCATGATGGTGCCAGTACCTCCGGCTTCTTCATTGTTGTTGATCGGACTGTACTCGGGTCAGCTTCTCTGACCAGTTGTCTATGTTGTCTTTTAGCCTAATCCTCCTCACCAGGACAAAAAAAATGCCTGCTTCCCAAAAACCAATGAAAAAATGTTTTCCCCCTTCTTAGAAACACTTTAGTTTGAAGTATCCAAATCAAATATATAATTAGGGCGATTTTAATAAAAGTTAATGTATTCACCCATTTTTACTGTTTAAATTAAAACAATTTCTCCTAAAACACATTTAAAACCATTTATTTTATTCACACTGAACATGATTGCAGGCTTTGACTGGGGCAAATGTAGCGCCATCTGATGGACAAATGTAAAAACTGATCACTAGAGGTCCATAATGAAATCTTCACATTAAGCAGCAAACCTGGGCAATCTACGGCCCGTGGGCCACATCTGGCACGCTGACCACCTTTGACCGGCCTGCGTGAATTGTTAGTAAAAGTCCAAATCCCTTTACTTTGTTATGGGTGTTCAAAATGCTATGATACGGCTTTTATCTAGAAAGCCACTACTGTTTTCTGAATGTTTCTCAAGAAATGAACAAGGCAGGGACTTCTAAATATGTATTTACTGAAATTGACCATAGGGCTGTGTGCCTAATGTGTGGACAACATAAAGTAGTGTTTAAGGATTACAATGCGAGAGCCTAAACATGGAGGGAAGTACAAGATTGTGATTGATGCAGAGCATGAGAGGATCTGCTAGCCTATCTGCATCCAGTAAGGACGTTTTTAGAAAGCTCCGCTCTTCCAGGGTTGCAGCAGTCAGGACCAGCTTTGTAATGTCCCACAAGACTGCTAGTTATGGCGAACCACTCTCTAATTTGGAGTTTATTAAAGACTGTGTGGTGGAGTCTACAGTACTAATAAGCACAGAGAAAAAGATGCATTCACAAACGTGTCTCTCTGGAGGTATCCCATAACGAGGTAGATCAAGAACATTGAGGGGCGTTTGGTGCCTCAGCTGACAATTTTGTCTTGTTTCCTTTGGCTCTGGACAAAAGGTTGTGATGTCCGTGATAAAACCCAGTTAATTAACTCTGTATGTTGATGAACTCCCCGGGACTTTTGTTGCAGTCGAAACTCGGAAATCCAGCTTTCATTTGGAAAAATCAACTGTAATGGTCGCTATAGTTGGACTTTCCCCTTGGAAAGTCTGAGAATTTTTTTTAAGGCTGATTGTCGGATCCAACAGTAAGCTGTGATAAAAATGTTTATTTTACAAGACGTAGTTGTAAGAGTGCATCTGAAAACAATGTTACATGCATAGCGACTGCAAATCTGAACCGAGCGAATTAAAAGTGATGTTTGCACATGCAAAGTACAGCTTTAAAGGACGTTTATAAGAGGTACTATGAACAAAACAACAGCTTTCCTAGCCATTGCTATATTGGAATCCAAACCTTTTGTTTTTTTGTTTATATTTTTGGTATACCGACTTCTCCGACTGTATTAACTGGAATGGTTTTTTTTACTTGGGTTTACCCCATTCCCAGTTTCTAGTTTCATTTTCCAAGGGAATGCAACTTAAATGGGACCAGCTGGGGGGTGTTGCAACCGATGGTGGTCCAAATCTGATGGGGAAAAATGTTGACTTTTGTGTGACAAAGTGATTAACCCAGTACAGGAACTGATATTTTTGCAATGTATTATTCATCTAGAAATGTGCAAGTTGGTGCTAAAATGATCCATGTTGTTCCTGCAATTAAAATAAGGGCACTGAATCAGTTTGATTCATCGTTGGAGGAGCATGACGGTGAAAATTGACAAAGGTTTCCAGACCGCTGTGACATGGCTCAGCCTGGAAAGGGTCCTTAAAAGAATATGGGATCTAAAAGAGATTTGTTGTTTTTTTGTGAGAAAGCAGGCAATGACATCCCAGAGCTCTCAGGTGCAGACTGAATGGAGGATCTGGCCTTTAATGTTGGTGTGACTGCACAAACTTAACTACATCTGCTGCAATGCAAGACCCAGTTTGTCATCAAATGTACAGCTTGGTGACAGCTTTCAGGAGAAAGTTGAAGTTTCTTTCAATTAGAGGGCAACATGCAAACACTGCAGGATGTCAGACTATATTAGCTAATCACCTCCACGTTAGGACCACTGCACAGCGAGTTTTTTCTAAAGACTTCAGAACAGTTGAATGAAATTCAAATGACTTTTACTCTACTACACGGTGTGTATGATGCACCCTGTGATTTCTTAGCTTGGGTTTATTGATCTGCAGTCTGATAATCTGCTGTTAGAGCTTTAATCCTCACTAAGAGGAATAAGAGTGGACACTTGAGGACCGCTCAGAGGATATTGGTTCTCTTAGCATCCATCTACACTTGTGTACAAACGTTCTCAGTGATGGAGTTTAACAAACCCAGATCCTCTCTCCGTGATGATCACTTGGCTGCTGAACTCAAATCCACATCAGACATTCAACCCGACTTCAGGGCACTCTTTCAAGCACAAAACAGGCTAGATTGCTCTAACCGAACACTAAAAGAACGGAGGTAAAACCAAACAAAAACACTTTTTGGAGTTATTGCTTTTTGTTGTTGCATAAAGTCAATGTGATGTTGGTGTTTGAAAACTAGTTGAAGGTATTGTCATTTCACAAATGCTGCAGAAAATAGTTTTTATACATTTTAAACAGTGCAATAGTTTGGTATTCTACACTTGCTTAATGTACCTATTGAGTTACTGTTGGTTATCAATGTAAGTTTAGGCTACTATTTTACATCAAGTTATGACTAAACATCACAAAAGCGGAGTTCTAAACACAGGAATTAAACCATTTACGTTGAATGGACAATAAAAAAAAAGACATTTTCAATGAAACCTTTTTTTTCTCCTTTGAAAAAAATGTTTTTTGTGTGCAGCTTAGCAATTCTTGGCTAATTAATAAAACATATTTCTGAAAATGTTTTCTCGGTTTTAACACTCCTCCTGACTTATGCCATTGCAAACGGTGACTTTACTTCAAAAGGATCAAAATCAAATGTCAGGAACTTTAAGGTAAACTTTATTTCAGGCTCATCAGATTTTTGTATTTGAGGGTGGTGTAAATTCAAGATTTCTAAAAATAGCAACAAGCACTAAAAAGAAAACCAGGGAGACACATACCTTGATCATTTCCAGGCTATCCTACTCTTTATTTGTTGCAAATTACAGTACCAGGGAACTATTCCTCGGAGCACGCAGGGGGGAATATTTACAGAGGCGCACATTTAGCATACCTTCACAGAAACAAAAGGAGCAAAAACAAACAAAAAGAAAAATCTAAACGAAATTTTTCAGTCACAAACAGAGGCATTCAAGTAGTAGTACTGTTATACAGGATGTATTGGTAGTAGTTTTTTTTTTTTTACTTTTTTTTCTGTCTCTTTAACCCCAGTTAAACCCATTTAGCATACGGCTAGTACATATGCTAGTACGACGTATGACGCTAGCATATATACTCGCTTTGTTTTTGGTAACTGTTTTTGTTTTCATTGAACTGGGTGGTAAGGGTTGGGGTAAAGTGGTCAAACCTTCTGGTGGAGAGAAGCAACAAGTTTATGAATGCAAAATTACAGCAAGCAGGAGATTGGGAGAGAGGCTACATGACTCGACCACCCCCCCACATGGTGCTACTAAATTCCTCCCATACCCCAACCCTCCCTCTTCACGTTTTCAAGATATGCAGCCCAGAGACGAGAAACAGTCAACAGAAATATCCAGACGTAGGGGAGGGACAAAAAAAAAAAAAAAAACAAGAAAAAAAAGAGAGTTATTGCCTCTGAGGATGGCTCATCACAACTACGTTAACGTTCGGCTTTGGTAACAGAACCAACACTGTGAGCGATACTGAATCTCTACTGTAGTCTATATGTACAGTATTACGAGGCCTCCTGCTGCCTCACCAGTCCACGTGTGCGCCCGTGATAAAACATCTATCAAAATAAACACCTGTCTATAGTGTATCTTCAGCTGAGGGAGAACTGGGGGGGAGAATTTTACAATTAATGTCTGTATAATACATGAGGTGTGCGATGAATGAAAAAAAACGGGAGCGATGAGGAGGCGGAGGCGCCGTGTGGCGGGACGTTCAACAGCACCAAGGGGAGAGTTACGACATCGAGGGGGGGCCGGGGGGGGGGGGGGTGACGGAGGAGACAAGGCGAAGGTGTATGAAAGCAAAGGCACTCCAAACTATAGTTACACTATACATGACTAGTTCTTGTTACAATAATACAGCTGATATCTACCGTACTGTACAGGTAAGATTGAACATATGGCTGGATAAAGCTGATCATCATCATCTAACAATATCCATAAACAATATGACTTCTGCCCCGATTCTTTTTTTTTTTTCTTTTCTTTTCTCTTTACCAACTCTTTGTTTTTGCTCATAAACAGTACATGGGTCAGCGTATATACATACCTTGAACACAACATGGGAAAAAAAATAAAATAATAATCATAACATAAAAAACAAGATACAAGACGTACAAGTCAGAATTTTGGTGAGGAGCATTTATACTGTATATACAAATTCATTTTTTTTTTTCCTTTTCTTTTTTTTTTTTTTAAATGTAGTGAGTGTTCTTGGTAACTAAAGACAGTCGGTCTTGTACCGAGCAGCTCTCGATGCACTGTGCTGCGAGGATGGAGAGTGGCTAACACTTTAAAGAGCGCCGCTTGCGCTCGTCGGAAAAACGAACGCAGAAAGAAAAAAACGACAACCTGTGATCATCTGGAAGAGAGAGAGAGAGAGGCGGGTGCGGACAGGAGAACGGGTTCGTCGAGACGATGCGCTTTCTTTCACGCTGTTACGGACAGAGTCCAAGGCAAAAAGGAATAAAGCGAGTGCTCTAGGTCCACCTACAGCCTTTAATACACGCGACGTGGGAGAGGAGAGAAGCTGCTGCTGGACTCCAGCAAGAACGGAACAAAAAAACAAAAAACAAAAAAAACAAACAAACAAATAAAACATCAACTTTTCTAAATCTGTCTTTAGGCAGCAGCAAATATTGCCACTACTCTACCAGATATGAGCTCGCCATAAATGATTTCTGAACCATTGTCGTTATTATACATATATCTATATATACTTTTTATACAGAAAGAAAAGTAATATATAAACTGTGTGTATGCTTGTTTGTACTGTATGTATATATTATACAAGCACACAGGAGCAGATACACGTCACATCCATCGCACACACACACACACACACACACACACACACGCACACACCAGTCCCCCCGGCAAAACACTACCCACGAGGACAAAATAAAAATAAAATTAAAACGACGAGAACAGGCCGACGAATTGAAAACAACCCCAGGTCGAAGGAAACGAACCGTCCGATCCGTCCGGGCTTTTCCCCCCCGGGCGGACGTCACCGTCACCATGCGTCAACGTGTGCGAGAGGATGTGAGTGTGTCTGAGGGTGTAATACGCGTGCGTGAGCCTCATGCCTGGTCTGCGGAGGTGAAAGGGCGTGGCGGCCACCCCCCCCCCCCCCTCCCCGGTTGATCCTACTGTACTCGGGTCATGCACTACAGGAGGAACCGGAGGAGGAGGAGGATGCAAAGTTGGGTACATTACAGAGGGGGGGAGGGACAGTCGGGAGGCGGGGGGGTTGGGGAAGAATGGCAAAATACTTTTTTTTTTGTTTTTTTTTTCGCAGATTGTCCTCTTAGAAATATTAGGAGGCTAGCATTGAGTATACATGTACAGTATACTTGTAGTCGTCAACGCTTCTGCCCCCTATGTTTCCCTGTGAAAAGAGCGCGGAGAGGAGGAGGAGAGTTCAGACAGCTGGGGGGGTCAGGGTTTTTATTGGGGAGGGGGGTTTAGGAGATGGAGGGCTGGGTTCGTGTGGTCATGTCTCAGGGCTGTTGTGTCGCTGTTGAGCCCCGGCTCGCTTCGGCGTCGCTGCCAGGAGCAGAGCTGATCACAGCTCACCCCCTGGCCAGGGGGCGCAATGGAGAGGCTGTATGGCCGGGGCTGAGACCGGGGCGGGGGGGGGGAAGGGACAGGGGGGGCAAGTGAGGTCTGCAGGCTCAGGAAGTGGAGTTAGAGGCCGAGGCGGACGCGGTGGTGGTGCTGGGACCTCGCTCCGTGTTGCTGCCGTCTGTGTGTAGGAAGAAAAATGGCGAAAGTTACTTTGGAGACACGTTAAATCGGACTGGGCACAAAAAGTTAAAACATTTGTGTTTTGTGGATTATTTCACAGCTGCAAAACTGTTTATTCCTCCACCTGTTTCAGCATCGGCAGAGAGGATTTGGCACGAACCACTTACTCGCCCACAAATGCGTTTCCTTACAAATGATGCGCCATTCAAAGGGAAACAAGCAGGCTCTCCGACAGGATCAGATTTATTGCTAAAAAGCTAACTAACTACACACTGACTAAATCCTCTAGTTAGTTGACTTTTTAAATGAATATTTTCTACCACAAATGAATATCATTTATCAATGTTTAGCCTCTGGTCATTACAGCCCCTAGTAAGTGCTAATCCTATCACAGCAGATTTTCTACCTTCATGAAATTTTATACGTTCAGTTTACTCTTATTCCATGTTTTTTAATAAAAACAGGCCTAAACTGAGCATTATGATTGTAATAACTATTTATAAGCATTAATCCAGGGATTTTTTTTAAAGGTAAAGATGTACTCAGGTCATCAATAGTTTAATAAATATGAATCAGTGCCAGAAGCTCTATTAAAAGGTCGATAAATAATTTTTTTAAACATCTGTCCACCTTCAATACAATATAAAATCTACTTAACCTACAGGTGAATTATCAATGAATTAGGACATCATCAAAAAGTTAATTTGTTTCAGTAATTTGCGAAAAATTAAAGGTCAAATAGATTCAACTTGGTTTGAAATCTGCTCAATTTCAACCGAATGCAAAGCCGTAAGTAGTAAATGACGAAATGGAGAGGAGAAAATAAATAAAATAAAAAGAAGCGTGGCTCTAACCTGTGGTGGCAGACGAGTTGGTTGGTGTGGAGGCCACAGCCTGGCTGCGGGCGTGGGCAGGGATGAGTATGGAGGCCAGAGAGGGATTACTAGATAGCTCTGAAAGATAACGGACAGAAGTTGTCGGGTCATGCTGCTGCAGAGCTTCACCGAACCCAGAAAAAAAACGGAAACGGAGCATTTCTATGAGCGGCACGCATGAAAACATGGCTGGGGTGCCCAGTTTGGATTTAGGATTAACTTGGGGAAAAAGCTGCACGTTTCAACTTATTCTTTCATTAATATTAATTATTATATCAGGAATAAAATATTTATAGAGTTTAACAGACTTTCTCAAGAACAAATACAAAGGTTCCCTATTGTTTATGGCTGATATTTCTGCAGTAGTCAGACTTTAAACATGAACGTTGCAATAATTTAAATATGAGGCTTTTTTACCCTGGCCAAGAACTGCATTAGATTCGGTTTACAGGTTAAAGAAAAATGAATCAAATGAAAAGAATCAATCTTGTACCCTCAAATGAACAGCTTGTGTCTGTACAGCATACCCTGGGTGGTGAAGTTGAAGAGCGATGGCTTCTCTCTGCCGTTGGGCAGCTTGATGTTGGGGTCACGCAGCTCGTCAAAGAAGGAGTGGGCGCAGGCCTCCAGAGGGGTGAGGCGCGCCGTGGGCGTGTACTCCAGCAGGCGAGAGCAGAGGGCGATGGCCTCCGGAGGCGTACGAGGCCGGAAGACCTGAACCGCAGTCAGAGACAGCAGCAACGTGTTAGAATTGGTCATCGTTTTAAAGCCAATTAACGCACATCTAGAGGCACACAGCCAGTCAATGTAAAACTGGAGAGGAGCAATTTACACGTTTTCAGCAATATTAAGCAAGACTTCGAAATTCTTCTAAAAGTACTTTTACTGAGAGCTGAATGCAGCTGCAGGGAACAACCACAAGCGGCCTTAGAACGTGGTTCCCACACAGCTCTATTGTAGAAATTCATATTTTTCCACACTCAGCTTTTTACATTATTTCAATTTAAAATATAAAATACTAAAGTTCACCAGGAATTTATGGAGGAAGGAAGGAAGCAAGCAAGGAATCAGATTCCATATTTTTTTCCAGACATTTTCAGTCCTAATTCTATGGAGGACCAATCCTGCCATAATTAAGAGTAAATTGATAATTAAATAAATAACTTAATAAATGAATTACTTTTGCCCAAAAACTAGTTTAGTTAATCATTTAATGTGCCATTAAATGCAACAAAATCAAATTCTGATCACAATGTCAGTCAAAATTGGACATTTCAATTGAAATCATGTTATAATTTCTTATTATTCTCGTTTTGTTTTTCTCTCTATTGTTTTATTTTTGACACATGTGAAATATATTACATAGAGTAATATATTTTCCCAAGTCATTTTATTTCTTTTTTACTTTTTATTTATTTATTTATTTTTAAATTTTTTGATTAGATTTTTTGTCCTCGTAATTCTTAAACAAAATTTTTTTTTCTCTCCCAATATATACTTGTTCTATTCCCCAAACAGATTTCTCTGAGCCCATTTTCTCCCATCTTTCTGTTTTATATCCCTTGTTTGCTCTTTTGTCTTTTTTGTCGCAACAAGCACCTGGAAAAGTAAAACCAAAGGAGGCGGGACTGAGAACAAGGGGGCGGTCTTTGGAACCGCCTCAGCTTCTCTCCTATTGGCTGAGGTAAAACCTCCAGGAAGTAGATACTGAGCGTCATTCTGCCTGTCAGGTTTTGAGAAGGAGCAAGTAGAAATGGCTACTTTTTGTCATGTTGATAAATAAATTCAACATGATGCAGATTTAGCAGTAAAGCGCTGTTAGTCGGGATAGTTTACCATCTCCTGTTGACTCTGACTGATAGAAAACTTCAGTTTACCAGGGCACCAAGTTTTAAGGCATTCACCTTAACTGGCCTGCTTTATAACAGCTAAAGATTGAAATAAAACACCAATTCAGGCCTGACATTTGATCGGCTATTTAATAAGTAGTTTCTCTTTTACTGTGTTGCATTTATTGACACATTAATTTGCTAAACTACTTATGCAAATAATTCATTCATTCATAATTTATTTCTAAATGTTAATTCACTCCTTACTGCCTCTTATATTTATAGTCTATGTCTCACAGTACAAGATAAAAGTCTTGGAGAAGGTCAAGATCTTTAACCACATCGATCCAACCTGCAGAAAACATGGAAACAGCTTTGTAAAGCGGTTGCTGATCCAAAACATGGTTTAAACTTTGCTCACAAATGTCCATGCCTCTCACTCCCCAGGCAGCAGTTAGTGGCTAATAATAATAATCACATGAAGAAGATATTAAGTTAAAAGGTAGCTTCAAATTTTAGCTTAATGAGTGTTTTCTTGTCCCGCTGTTGAAAGGACAGCACAGAAAAGAACCGCAAATTATTTTGACAAGGATGTTTCATGGTAATTTTTTGTCAATTAACATGAAATACGTTACATAGTCTTTAATCATCCCTCACTTTTCTTTTCAACTTTAGGTCCGGGCTACAGGCTTTTTAGATCATATTTGCTGTGTCTTTAAAATAATTTTTTCTCTGAACAGTGTATGCATGTTCAGCTTATTGTTTGCCAAGCACCTGGCTGTACCTGAACATTTTCATAGAAATCTGTTGTTCATGCTTAATAGGCCACTTCACTCTGACCAGCTAGTTCATCACAGAGTTAATATATAACTTTCACTTTTAAAATCCCACCTTGTTTAAGACTCAAATTTTCACTTTTCAGTGCCAGTTTAGAGAAATTTTAATGTCTCAAAATAAATCTTTTAAATAAACTTTAGATCAACACTTGGCTTTTATTAGCTGCCACATCTGAAACAAAACATTTTGTGGTATGTTTTAGGTCTTAACCTCTGGGTAAAGTGTTTTTCAATGAAACATGTGGTTTAGTTTGTAAAAGTATTTTACCAATAGCAGACAATGATGCAGATCTGAACACAAATAATAAAAAAACTGCTATTTATTTAAACTTCATTGAAGAAACATACATTTTACCAAGCCTTACTTTTCTATTAGATATTTACTTGGATCAGATAATGTTAACATTTTCCATTTGGTAGTAACATCTTTCACTTGGGAAAGTGATGGTATGAAGTTGGGGAAAAAAACTAACTTTGAAATAAATAATATGTCTATAAAAAGTTTATAGATTAGTGTTTGCAGGAACCTCAATGACATTTTTAGGACTGGAGTTGTTTTAAGATGGCTGAAATCCTATTCGGACATGTCTCAACCCAGACTAGTACTAAAGTTCAGCACCAGGGACTATTAATCTGCGGTGAGTTTATGTTTGAGAGGATTTTAAAGTGAAAAACAGGAGAAGAAACAGAAAAAACATTAGCTTTTTATTTCCTAATGTTAAAGGAGCTATAGGTAATACTGGCACCTTGTGGCTCAAATTGGTACAATCAATCTAATATGCCGTTTTTAAACGGTGTGAAACCTTTCTGACTTTTTACATACACAGGAGAGGTATATGATGTTGTATTTTGTTCCATTTCTGGTCAGCTTCTCTTACTGGCTTCCATGTTAGCAGGCTGCTGCTCTTTTGCCAAGATAAAATACCAAATGCTACGCTCTGTGTTGCGAACCCTGGGAAATCTCCTATGATTGGCTCAGGAACCAGGAAGTAAACACAAACTACACTATGAACTGAAGTAGTTTTGGACCGTACCTGTAGGTTTGAAAATAGAAAAACGGGATGGAAGAGGACCCATTTTTACAGGGAATGTTACTTCCATCCCAGGTGGCAAATGAGAATGAAATTTATTGATCTTATTAGAGTAAATATCTGACTTATAGCTGCTTTAACACTGACTTATCTTTATTTTACTTTTTAAACAATTTTTGATCATTGACAACCTTATTTTCTTGCCTTTAAAATTACGCAGTTTCGAGGAACGCCCCTAACGGCTGCGCTGAAATAGCAGCGGCCGACTGGCTGCATTCCTTGGCAACGCAAGGCCTCAGTCAATCGTTCCCCCAAGATGTTTGTTAAGTGTATGTGATGGACGGTTGTACTGGAACTGAATTTTTGATTGCAATTGCAAATTGTAGTTGACAATATAATTGATTGATTGATTGATTGATTGATTGATTGCTAGACATCTACTTTAGAAAACAAGTTTTTACAGAAGACTAACATCCATACATCCATCGTCTTCCCCTTATCCGGTATCGGGTCGTGGGGGTAACAGGTCCATGAGAGAGATGCCAACATCCCTCTCATCTACCTGCTCATTCTGGGTCGTCCCAGGGGTCTGCTTCCCATGTGACTTGTCCAGAAAACTCCCAAAGGGAGGCAGCTAGGGGGCATCCTAAGATACCTGAACCCCTTCATCTGACTCCTTTCGATGCAGAGAAGCAGCGGCCCCATCTCTAAGGCTGAACCCAGCCACCCTCTAGGGCACATGCGTCAAACTCAAGGCCCGTGGGCCAAATTTGGCCCATCAAGGTAATTTATCGGGCCCTCAAGAGACAAAATAGGCATATCATGTCATAAAGTAGAGGCACATATTGTCTTAAAGTGTATAAACTGGCTAAAACTGTACCTCCTATAGTGAATGTTGATTTTTTTTTTATTGTTTAATAAGAGCATCCTGCCACGACGTCAGTTTTTCCACAACACATTAAAACAACCCAGAAATGTCCAAAAAGAGTAATGGTGAGGCAGAATGGTGAGAGTTTAGTGTAACTCAACCCAACATCAACATTTTCCCCCCTTTTTTTTGCAGCTAAAGTGTATAAACTGGGCCTAGGGGTACTACTTTTATGTAACTGGGAATTTTTTTTTTCACATTTTTGTTATGAATGCCAAAAGTGGCCAAATACCAGAAAGAGTGACATCCCAGCTCTAGAGGAAGCTTAATTCAGCCGCTTGTGTCCAGGATCTTGCTCTATTGGTCATGATTCTTTCCTCATGACCATAGGTGAGGACCATAATGTAGACAGACCGCTAAATCGAGAGCTTTGCTTTTAAACTCAAACAACAGACAGTGCCAACAATACTGCCGCGCCAACCGTCTGTCCATCTCCTGTTCCATTGTACCATCACTTTTGAACAAAACAAGATATTTAAACTCCTGTACTTGAGGCTGAGACTCACCCCAACCCAGAGGAGTCAATACACTTTTTCCAGTTGAGGACCATGGCCTCAGACTAAGAGGAGGTGACTCTGATCCCGGTCGCTTCACGCTCAGCAGTATTACGTGAAGAAACCATCAGAACCACCACATCATTCACTAAAAGATGTGATGGTGAAGCACCCTCTTCTCCATGACCACACCTTGAGAACATGTCCATGAACAACAGGTATATCGGCCGGCCCGTTCGCGGTCTGTAGTACAGCAGCAAGACCGGCCGGGTCTCTTTACTGGTGTTTATAGTCGCTTATTTTAGAGCCCAAATAAGCGACTCACAGAATTTACAAACGACTTTAGAAAAAAAAAAAAAACAAGCAGACATGGCAACATAGTCAAAACCCATTTCACACGATGACCGTAGCTATGCCCTGTGATAGACTGGCGACCTGTCCAGGGCGTACCCCGCCTCTCGCCCATTGACAGCTGGAGATAGGCACCAGCACTCCTCACCACCCCAACGGGGACAGACGTGTTAGATAATGGATGGATGGACCGTAGCTATTAGCTATTAGCAGTAGCTAATACATGGAGGACGTGTTTACATGTACACATTTATGATACTCCGAGGCTTCCATAGAGGCTGTTACGGCGACGTTGTTTGTAATTCATTTAGTTTGTAATTCATGTGTGAAAACCTTTAATGTTATGTGTGAAATCAATAATAAGTCTGAGCAGAATCTGTCATTCGGGGGACTGGTGTGGTCTGGACAGGATGTAAGGTTCTGGGTTCCAATCCCGGTCTGCCCCTCTGGGCCCCTGAGCAAGACCCTTAGCTCCAGAATGCTCCCCAGGTGTAGCACAGTGGCAGCCCATAGCTTCCTAAGAGTTGGCTTAAATGGCGAGTTTCACTGGAATTTATGTTTCAAACAAATAAAGATAATTATTCATTATTATTAAGCTGCCTTTGAGATAAATGGAAAAGATCTGACACAGGAGCTGAGAGATGTATCCTCAGCTGAACATCTATAGGAGGTTTTTAGTGAATATCACTTTTTTTTTTTTTTTTTTTTTAAAAGTGTTCTTCTTGATATTCTTTAAAGATTTCACAAAAAAGTGGCTTGCATCTTTAAAAATAAACCAAAAAATTCCAATAATCTTCATGAAAATGTTCAGGAACTGTATTGGAAATGAGAGAAAACGCAGCAAAGCTCCCCAGAAAAACTGTAAAACTCTTTTAGAGAGTCTGAAGAAAACTTTTGAACAACACTCTCAGGAACATTTGTCTCAATCAAAGTAAAAAGCAAAGGCATTAGTGATGATTCACGACTTTCTGTCCAACACACTCAGCTTATACAAACGCTGTATGTGTGCTGGCAAATACAGGCAAAGGTGAGCAAGGCAACAGCAAATCAGGCTCAATATAAAAACACAGACACTCGCCGGCCACTTTATTAGGTACGCCTGTATCATTGCTCTTTAACACAAATGGCAATCCAGCCGGTCACCCGGCAGCAACTCAACGCATTTAGATATCAAGGTGCGGTGGGTGAAGAACCGGGCCTCAGCACGGGGGAGTTTAAGTGACTTGGAGACGTTGGCCGTAGTTGTTGGTGCCAGGCGTGCAGAGATAAGAAATTTCACAACTTGTTAGAACCAAGGTCTGGAGTATAAAATCTCTGAGTGCAAGATTTCAACTGTAACATTCAGATGGTGGGGTCAACGACATGAAAGCATGGCTGCTTCCTGCCGGTTGTCAGCAGTTCAGGCTGGTGGTGGTTTAATGCCGTGTGGGGGATATTTCCCAGCCACGCTTCGGCTGCTTTAGTTCAAAATAGGCATCGTTTGAGAACGCCACAGCCTACCCAGGTACCCATCCCTTTACAGCCATGGTTTAGACTCTCATGGCAAAAACTTCATAATCAGATCAAACTGGCTTTTTGAATAACATGAGTTCCCTGTCCTCCAATGACCTCCCTACACTGCAAAACAGAACCAAATTAAGTACAAATCTTCTTAAAATTGGTGTATTAGTTCTTTATTTCAGTAGGTAAATAAGATAGTCTGCCAATGGAATAAGATTTTTGCACTTAAAATAGGAAGAACTCATCTCCATCAACTTATTTCAAGTGCAGTATATCTAATGATCTTATTTCAGAGTTAAAATGACTCTTTCCATTGGCAGATAATATTATTTACCTTCGGAAATCAAGGACAAATACACTAATTTCAAAATGTTACTTATTTTTAGTTCTGTTTTTGCAGTGCAGTCACCAGATCTCAATCCACCAGAGCACCTTTGGGAATTTGGTGGAAACGTTAGATTTTCACCATGGATGTAAGGATGAGAAATCTGCATCTAAATGGTCGATCGCATTACGGCACCTCTGAAGGGAAAAGAGGGACCCAGAACTAGGAAAGGCGTACCTAATAAAGCGGCCAGTGAGTTGATACGTCACACAAGCTGATGCATGATGATGTTCAACATGCAATGACAAAAAAAAAAAAAACACATGCTCAGTAAAACAAGGAGTAACTAATAATAAAAACAGCTAAAGGAGGAGCAGTTTTATGAGCATGCAGCTCCAACGGAGGGAGGCTAGAGAAAACTGACGACAAAACCAAAGCAGTGGGATGTGGCCGTAGTAGAACGTAGAAGTAAAAGTGCTGCTGTACCTGCTGACTCACCTTAGTCCATGGGTGGGCCTTGATCTGGGGGAATTTGAACTCAGTGTAGTTGGGGTTCATCTCACGGATCTGTTCTCGGGTTGGAGTACCAAGAACCTGGAAAGACACGGAGAAGCGTTAACCTCAACAGCATCGTGTCCTAAAATCTAACTTCCACGTGCTAAAAAATAAAAAAAAAATAAAAGTAGCACCGGGCTGCTTGTTACCTTAATAATTTCCACAAGCTGATCCACCCCACTGTCGCCAGGGAAGATTGGTTGTCCTAACAACAGCTCTGCCAGGACACAACCAGCTGACCACACGTCTGCAGGAGGAGGCGGGTCAACGAACAGAAGAGAGGGAGGAAAAAAACAACAAAAAATGAAAAAGAGGTCAGACACCAGAGCTGGTTTACTCTAGATGGATCGAGCTACAGAACAGCATCCCCGATACTGACTGTGACCCCTGGGGGGGGGGGGGGGGGGGGGGTGAGGCCTACCTATGCTGGAGGTGTAGTCAGTGGCACCGAAGATGAGCTCCGGGGCCCGGTAGTAGCGAGAGCAGATGTAGGACACGTTGGGCTCCCCGCGGACCAGCTGCTTCGCACTGCACACAGAAGAGAAGCGCATGACTGTGAGCATCACCGGCTCCTTCAGCCGAAAAAAAAAAGAAACCCGAGACAGGGGGGATTAGGGTTTAAATGGGTACGCAGGGGCTAGACCGGGATTTGGTGTGTGAAGGTGAGGAGGTCAGTGAGGCTTCTGCAGTGGAAGCGGTGCTTTTAAGGCACTTGGTGTAAAGAAATAAAGAGTCTGTTTCCTACAGTGGAGTCTGCAAAGAATGGACACAGTGATCTAAAAGTGTTGCATCAGACGCACAGAATAACGAAGAGTTAAAATATCTTTTAATATAATTTACATTGCGCTCTCTTTTCCTACTTAAATGATGGTTTGCAGACAGCTGGTGTGGTTGTTCTTCTGTGACCTCCTGGATGAATCGTAAATCTGCTCTTGGAGTGATTTTGGTAGCCTGAGCACATTTAGGGAGGCTCCTTGTTGTTTTCTCCATTTCATGGAGAGGTCAGGCTACCAAAATCATGTTACGACAAAGTAGGACTCTCTCTGTGGATCGCCGGAGGCCCAACGCCTAAGAAACCGTGCTTCAACACATTTCACACCGATTCATGTCAGTGGCTTTGTTTCTCGTCTCTCGTGTATTTTCTCCAGACCAGGACATAACATGAAGTAGGTTTAAACATCTCAAATAGCAACACTTTGTCCGGCAGGTATTATTTAAGTGATTCCTATAAATAGAAGGAAATTTTTCCACAATTTTTTTTTCTATTAATAAATTAAATCGTTTTCTTTCTCTTACACTTGACGATTAGAGAGATTTAAATATGAAAACGGAAGAAAGAAGGAAAAACTTTATTGTTCTGGGCAGCATTTAGACATTTATTTTCAACAAACATTCAAGCATTTAATGTTATGAGCTAAAACTATGACAATGTTGTCTATGCGTCACACTTAACACGTGAAACATTAACTATTTAAGACACAGATTTGAGGAATTGGGATTTCCACATTGTGGCAAACGTAAAGGAAACGTGTTCATCATGCTCTACTTTCTTATTTTACATACTTGAACACTAAAATAAATTAAAAGGTTGATCTCGAGGCACACGACTCCAACCAAGCTTGACACCCAGATTGTAACTAATGTGTCTGATGACTTTACTGCCATTTATTCACTACAGTTTATCCCTGCCGACTTCAACCATCGTCTATTTGCTGCTACAGAATACCGTCAAATTGTTCCATTTTCACCCACAGCTCCGTGGCGCAGCTTGTGCCTGTTAACAAAATGCTTTCTAAATTAAATTGACACTGACAATTCAATCAGGCCGGCGGAGCCCGGCTCAGCGTGTGCTCGCGCCGAGCAGGTCGGCACTGTGTACTCAGCTGAGTGACAGCGCCGTTGTTGATTAGAGCAGCGCGCTGCACCCATCGACCCCCCCACTTCACACATAAATGCCAATACGGCTCTGTGACGGCCTCCGTTGATGACTCAGTGGCATGTAACAGGCAGATCAATTTAAAGCTTCACGTCGCCTCTGTAGTTTAACACGTGATGCCTCAATCAGGTAGTCTTGTGATAAAATTGTTACTGATAAGGCGCCTGAAGCCATTGTTACACCAATTAAACAAAAAAAGCCAGTTGAAGCAAGAAATATCTTTAAAGCTGATAATTTCTAAAGATGCTTGTTGAGGCGTCAGAGACCTGAGGTTCACGTTTTTGCAGACAGATTGCAGGTTGTAGAGAAAATACATAAAATACATAAAGTTAAACAGAGTAGCACAGCCTAATCTCACTTATTCTGTGGTTTAGACCCGTCACCACATCTATTAATCTGTATCTCAGTCCTTGGGCAGGACACTTCACCCACAGTGCCTGCTGGCGGTGGTTCAGAGGGCCCGGTGGCGCCGATGTATGGCAGCCTTGCCTCTGTCAGTCTGCCCCAGGGCAGCTGTGACTACTAAAGCCGGGCGTACACTGTATGAGTTTTTGCCCTTTTCGGGACGATTCTTCAGTCGAGAATTGTTTGGATCGGGCCGAGTTTCAGCTTGATCGTGCGTCCTGCGCCGTGTAGTACACAGGGGGTAACGAGGGGCGATTCGCCTCTCATGACCACCTCACGATCAGGAATCGGACGATCGGATGAAAACCAAACATGTTTGAAAATCAGTCGGCTCTCCTGAGCGATCGAGTTACAAGCATCTGTGAGCCGATTTCCCCCAACCTCACGCACTGCGGACGCGCAAACAAGGAAATTCTTCTTCATCTTCTCAAACGAAAAAGAGAAGCATGATGGCGGTACGTGTGACATGGAGTCAAACTACGGAGGAGCAACCCTTAGAATTTCAAAAGCAGCGCATTTGTTTCTAGTGGGCCTCATATTTAACAGTCAGCATCAACACGTCCGCCTTTTTCTTCTTCTACTGTTGACGTTTGGCTTCCGGGTAGACTAGTCCGAGTAGCGCCATCTCTCTACGGGGCTGAGTCCGACAGGTTGTTTTTGAACGTACAGTGTGAGGAATCAGATCGTATCAGAGCGATGGGCCGCACAGTGTAATAACATATATCATGAGCAGTGAACTTTTAAACCCTGCGGTTTCGTCGTACAGTTTGAGCTGTATATGAGTACCGAGTGAAAATATTGTACAGTGTATGCCCGGCTTAACATAGCTCACCACCGTGAGGGTGTGAATGGGTGAATTACTGTATGTGAAGCGCTTTGGGGTCGTCGGACTACTAAAAGCGTTAAGCAACTACAAACAAATTCACCATTTATCCATTTTGGGCAGAATGTGCGCGCTGCCTCTCACCTGCCAAAGTCGCAGAGCTTGAGCACAGCCGTCTCTGGGTCGAGCAGCAGATTCTGGGGCTTGATGTCCCGGTGGCAGATCCCGAACGAGTGGATGTAAGCCAGGCTCCTGAACAGCTGGTACATGTACAACTACGCAGGGAAGAAGACACAGAGAGGCGGGTTAGAACGGCAGAGCAAGCAGGCAGCCGGCCATCACAAGAAACAAAGCATTCTGGGATGTGTTTGATTCAGGTCCAGCACGGGACATTTTGTCATCCAGTCCTTTTAAAGGACCGCATGTTGCAGAGATGAAACGAGACCTTATTCATCAATGAGTCAATATGAAACATCTAATTTGCATGAATACACAGGGGAAATGAGAAAAATACTGATTTGTGTATGTTTTATTAGTTTGAAGAGAAAGAACAGATTTTAAAAAGCAGACAATAGTCAAAACAGGTGAGATTGATTTTATTTTGGCTGATTTTATTGTATCTTAGCAATATTCTGTTCCAAAAATCCTACAAATGAGAATAAGTTCAAAGAGAAACGAGTAAATAATGGAACACATAAAAAAGTACTTAGAAATTATTCAGAGTCATGAATCTCAGAACAGATTATCTTCATTGTTGCACTTATTTCATGCATTTTATCTGTTTTTGTACTTTTATGTATTTGTGTTTCCCATTTTAGATCCAAGTAAAGTTTTGTATCAAACTAATTAGGGAAGTTAGACTTAGATAGATCGATAGAGAATTGGACTTCACACCCATTTGTCTTATCCAGAGTTTACTAACAGTCTTTTGGGTATAATAAGCTTTATTTTGTATTTAAGCACCACGATCTAAAAGCATTTCTTAAACTGAGATAGAAAAACTTGTTTAACACCAAAGGTCATCTTGGCCTGATATAAAAAGCAGAATCCACTAAGATTTCTAATCAGGAGGTTCAAAACAAAAGTGATAATCACAGCAGAAGAAATTTATGCTGCCTCATTATATGATTACTGAATAATAACAAAAAGCACGAAAAAAAAAAATCCTTTCCCTTCAGAATCTCTGAAAACGAGCAAAGTGCACTTCTTTTTGCCGTAATGCTTATGAAAACATTAATGAGTTCTTTATATACCTTAACATAGACCATGGGCAGCGTCTGCTTGGCTCGGCTGTAGTGTCTGGCCACTCTGTAGACGGTCTCGGGAACGTAGTCCAAAACCAGGTTCAGATACACCTCGTCTTTCTGTTGAACACAAGCAAAAACAAAGACATTTTGGTTAAAACTCATCATCCCAAAATAAGTCAGTAGAGCAAACGGGCAAATATTAAAGATCAATAATATAGTCATATCCAGGCGCATCTCGGTGGCCTGTTTAAATTTTCAGTGGGTTATCTCTCTCTCTCTCTCTCCGCCTGTCGCCATTTACAAGCTGATGTAACAGATTCTCACATCCTAAATGGGAATCCATTGTACCTCCCCGGAGGGCAGGAAACGCACAACTGTGCGTCACAACAGCCTGAACTCAAGCAGCGGACGCAGACAGTGATATCATTTCCTTCTTCCCTGGTCTGAACGAAGCGAGTGTTGAAGGGCAGTAAGGGGTGCGGGGTGGGGGTTATTGTAAGACTTCCTTTATCCTCTGAGCGCAACCTGACCTGCCCAAAACCAGGCAATCAGACAACAAGACAGAGACCGATAAGCGACAGCAAAAAATCCTGATACGGTCCGAGATGTGACAGTTAATGAGAGGACAGCTGTATTCTTGCTAAAGTGCTTTCTCCTTAATGGTTTTCCATACTCTACAGTCTCTTAACAGCACAGAGAGGAAGACATTAGTCTGCCCTATATTCATCCTGAGCACCCACTCCCCGCAGGTCTGTCAATGGCTGAGAGTCAATGAGTAATCCCCCTGAAGAGCCCCCCGGCCAGGCTCTGTGCTACACTTCTGTCAGCTCGCTGTCCTGCTGTCATACAACGGCCCTCCCAGGCTCAAAGCCAGATAACCAATTAGTTATGTTGGTCAATACTACAACCATGACTGAAACGATTCCTCTGGGGTTGGAAACAACTTTAACTTTCAGTAACACTTTGGTGAATAAAGTTAATTATCATATAAAATGTATAGTCTCCCATAAGCTTGGCCCTCTTATTAAGGATCTTCTTCTCTGGTAGCAGTTAGCCGAAGCAGCAAACACTAGCTAGCTTCTCTTTTGTATTTAAAGACCCAATACGGCCCGTAACATTTTTGTAACGTATACCATTTACTGTATATATTTCAAGCCAAACTTGAAAAACTTGTTAACTAAAAACAAATGCAAACAAACTCAGCCCTAAGCCTTGGTAGACTTGGATGCTACAGCTGATGCACTGCTGCCTCCTGGTGGTCGTCGTGACACATTACAACTAGTACGCTAAACTACCTACCAGCATTGCTGCCACCTAGTGGTAACAGTGACACATTACAAGCATGTTAAACCAGCTACCAGCATTGCTGCCTCCTGGTGGTAGTCGTGACGCATTACAACTAGCATGTTAAACCAGCTACTAGCATTGCTGCCCCCTGGTGGTAGTCGTGACGCATTACAACTAGCATGTTAAACCTGCTACTAGCATTGCATGAAGATTTCTCAATAACGCCACACTGTGGGTAGAAACAACGCTTTAGAGTCAAAGGCAGACAAAGGGACGTAAACATTAAGTGATTTTATTGTTGAAATTACACACCAGAATAAATATGTGATGCTTCGACATTCTCCCTTCCCTAAATGAGTGAGGTAAGAAATTAAAGGATGGCTTTTGGTCCTGGTTTTAATTTAGCACTTTGCTTCAAATTCAGAGACTAATGCTTTAGTTGTTTATGAATGAAGGATCACAAATGGATTAGAAGCTGCAACGACCAATATGGTCTCCGGCACGATTCTATTAATGTCACTGTAAATGTGGGAAAAAGTCTTTGTTGGGAACAATCGAATGTGTATGTGGATTAACTTGACATGCTAAAAATAATCCCATAATAATCAGTTTTTTATAGTGTTTTATGACTTTATCTCAGAAGTCATAAGGAAAGCGGAGTGTGGCCAGCTAGTTTTAATTGGTATTTTTTGTAGATTGCAATAAACAGAATAATGAATACTGTCAGGAAATCTGACTAACATTCTGCAGGTAAAAAAAACTAATAACCAAACTACAGGTAAAGTCTTCAGGAACAGCTCACAGAACCTGGAACAGGTCTGAGGTCTGTAGTGTTCACTCTCCCAACAAATACCTCCTGTAACACCCTGATGTGTGGAACAACTCGATCTACAGAGATCTAACAGTACCGTCTCTGTCACAGACACCACACGTTTCTCCCTCATGATAACCGGACAGAGCTGTGAGAATGAAGTGCCTAAAAATTCAGAGAGACACAGAGACAAGGCCACCTGTAGACTAAACACACGTTTTCTACAGTCCCATTCACTCTTTGGCAGAGAGGATTTGTCTTCCCCAGCCGAGCATGCATGTCTGCAGCCATTCCTCCCCATTGATAACGTTTGTGACGGCCAGGGAGCCGGTTCCGCCTCCTGCTAGCGCCATCGATGCTATATTTAGCCTAGCAACAGCGATGACTCACTTCCTGCCTCGCTGCAAAGCCACTTCCTTGGCTTCTTCCCAGAGGGATTGCCATGCAAAGCCCTGATTGGCTCTTTACACACTCCCAGCTAAATAATAACGCATCTAATTTAGGAGGGTTTAAAAAAAAAGATGCCCACAGCCACCTGAACAACTGGGTGAGCTTTCTTTCAATAACAATCTCCGGTTACACTTTCCTGAAGGCTGGATGGAATCAGGTCGACTTATAATAGACGGTTTGCACAGCTTATTCCAGCAGGTGTGGTTGTGCTTCATGTCGCATGCTCTCATTTACACACTGGATGAGTGAGCCCTCAGGAAGCACACGCATGATATCCACAGGATTAGGAAAAGCGAGCGGAGTCGTACATGTCGATGAGCGGGAAGATCACGAGTATAGCCAGAATGAGTCGGCACTTTGTCACAGACTAATGAAGAAGCTTCCAATGTGGCACTTGGAGGCGAAGGATAAGTTACTAAACATGTGCAGAGGACACAGTATGTCTCGCACTGCCATTGACCTTTCTCTTAGTGTCTACAAGTTAATCCTGTGCCAACTCTACCAGCTCGGTGATTAACCCGAGGCGGCGGCGCTCAGCCACATCCCGTCTGACAACAGCTGCACTCATTTGTCTAGAGTAAAAGCTGAGAGAGGGCGATGGTCGTTCAGGTATTTTTTTTTTTTTAGAGACTGCTCACATTTTTCAACAATTAATTTAATAACCTAATATATTGATTATTATTAAAATTATATTAAATAATTAGGGGTGCAAAAATTCGCCGTGGCCGGAGAAAAGTAAATCAGTCCCATGCTAGCAGTGGAGTCTGCCATGTGTCGAAGTGTCCGTGTAAAGGTAATATTTACAGATGACCTTAAATTTATCAACAGCCCTGGAAGAGTTAGCCTTAAAGTCGTTTTCAAAATTTAGTCAACATGTTTCTTTAGTCTGGAGGTAACCTGAAGGTTTCTGAGTGGCTGTGCCAGAGTGCTGACTAAAATCGGCTGGGCAATATTTTTAAAGGGAGATATAAATTAAGACTATATTGTTTATATCAAGATGGTTTGTGGTACATTATAATTATAGTTTTGGGTATTCCACTGGGTTACTTTTCAGCTGCTTCTCTTATTTATCTACAGAGCTTTGTTAAAATAAATTGCCCGTGACACATCTGGACTAATGCTTTGCTTCAGATTAGGGGTGAGCGATATAGACTTTAAATTTTATCACGATATATTGTGGTAATGTTGTGATAACGGTAAAGGTGATGATAAAAGACTATTTACAGCTTCTTGCAGTCTTTTTCAGGTAACTGTGACTGCATGTCAATTATAGCCCAATAAACCCAAATATAAAAACATAAAAAAAAAAAAAAAAAAAAAAAAATCAAGATTCATTTTGACTTTAGTTATAAGTGTAATTTTATTACCAAACTGCACACAGTAGTGATAACTGTATTTAATTATATGTTTGAATTTATTTATATTCATTGATGCTCAATAAATAAGTAAATGATCAATAAACCAACAGTGGAGAAAATAGAAAAAAAAATAATTCTGAAAATACTGGCAGTTTTGGGGGGGGGGGTTTCAAACACCACTAGTTAAAAAGATCAATCCAAATTATTATTATAAGACATTTTTCATAATTATAAAACAATACGATAAAGGCCCAGACCTAATTCAGAGATGTCTTTTTATAATTACTTCATGAAACCATATCAAGATAAATATCATATATCGGCGTTCCGCCTAAACATATCGAGATATTGATTTTTGGTCCATATCGCCCATCCCCACTGTGGGAGCTAAAGATTAGGGTGATGGTAAGGAGGCCTGCCAATCACAAACACTGGGAGCTCATCACCAAAGATAAATAGTGGAAATTCTACTATAAATATAACAAAGAGACTAATTCACTGTTGTAAAAAGCGTTTGGTTGGTGTAATGCCAATAAAGATTTTTTTAATAATCTCTGAGAAAGTGTAAATGATTTTTGACATAATTTCTAAACCAAATCAACAGAGCAGTTTTTTCTTTCTTCATATTCAGTGTTTCATACATTACCAATGGATCTATTTGGCTGTATTTCTCTCATAGATAAAGGCAATAATGGGGCAACTGCATTCATTCACCCTTTCCTTTTTCCCCCCACATAGAAAGTACGCCTGGGGATAGTGTCTGTCCTCAGTCAGGCTCAGCAAAATGTCACACACGTTGACCCAGGTTCTGTTGAGGATTTACTCCGGTTAAAAGGGAGTTTTCCTTTCCGGGCGCCAAACACATGCTCAGTCGGAGGAATTGCAGCAAAGTTAATGATTCAATGCAATAAACACGCGGCAACATGCTCGTTCAGAAGGATTGATGACTTGACGCAAATGTCTGCATTTTCTTAGACAAAAAAATTTGTTTCACCAATTAGCATTAGAGACTAAACTTGAGTGCAGTGTTTTAAAGTTGGATCAAATTGGAATGCATGTATTTGACTTAGATTCTGTCTATATGATTGGACTGACTATACATTTCTGTATTTTTACATTGGTCTTGTTTGTTTCTTGTAGTGCTTTGAGATGACATGTTGGAAATTGAGCGACATATAAATCAACTAAACTGATGCTCCTTTTTTATTGTTTCATCTTTTCAGAGATCCAGGTATCATTTCCTATCAGCTGGCTGAATAAAAATAGGTTTAAACCTTTGTGTGCCAGAGGAATGAATAATCTCACACCTCTCATCATAAGATACTGGATGAGATCTTCTGGAAAAAAAAAATTCTTTACCTTTACTTAACATGAATTGAATTAATATTCTTTTAATGTATTTTCTAGTAGCAGGGGATTCTATTCTGGTGTGTAATAAGCGCATTACTATCATGACTCAGGCTCTTTATGAGTCTGTTTCAGTTTAGTCCTTTGAGTAAACACATTTATTTAACACCCTGCACCATCCTTATGAGCTAAAAAAAAAAAAGAAGGAAAAAAAAGGGCTTTCTTTGGTGATAATCCAATCTGAAAATGTGTCATCGCTTTTGAAAAAGGCTGATAAAAAAAAGGGAGCTTTCATTAGTGGTGGGCAACATGACGGCGTCGGATTGGGATGGATCAGAGGGTGCCGACGATCCGCCAGAGCAGCGACACCCTAAGCTAGTTTATAAGGCAAATTTATGGAGGTTCTATACTCTTGCTCGCATACTTTAGTTTAATCTCCCGCCTTCTCGCTTCCTCTTGGAGCGGGGATGAAAAGTCTACCAGTTTCACGGATTACTATGGTTTAAATGGGGTAATAGCGTTTAGTTAGCATTACTGCTTTAAAATGGAATTGCCATTAAAAACACATTCAGGTCGGGAAACATTTTAAAATTCTGCCTTTTTTCTATAATTAACTCACAAACAGAGACCAGCAGAAGGCAGCGGTAAAACAGCAGGGCTACTTCAACCACCTAAGAGCAGCAAAAGTTTCTACTATTCTGGACTTTCAAGATGTTTTTGGTGTCACTGGATGCAGAAGGAAACCACACGAGTCGTCCTCCAACTCCAGCAGAAGCTCTGATGCTGCTTGTCAGCTGTTTTTCTACTACTTTTATAGTGCCTGGTTATAGGGTGTGGTTATAGTAGGCGAGCAAATTTACTTTTTTGCCTAAAGCTTTTTGAAAGGCATCTTATTCTATAGCGAAGACAATTTCCTTCAGACGATCACAGCGAAAACCGTACTCCTATCAACTGTTTTAAAGGTATTTAAAAACAGCATTACAGTTTTAATGGTGGCTGCATTTAGGCTCTTTTGCTACTGTAACATCAACATTGTGTAGCAAGATCGATCGTTGTCGTTTACTTTGTAAAATAAGAAATCTTTTTTTCTTCTCTTTTAGGCAAACCAGTTGGACGGAGGGCCCCGTAACCCTTTAGGTGCGTCGACACGGCCGAACTCTGTCACTGACGGTACAAGGTTTACCAAACTGTGCCTAAAGGCTTTTTGTTTGTTAGTTTCAAAGAAATGCTTTACGTAAGACAATCAGGAATTTGATTTTACGGTTTCGAAGAAAAAGAAAAAAAAAAGAAAGGCAGGATTCTCAAAAGCGAAAACTTTAGTGGCGCCAGCCTTTAGTGTTGAACGATTACGGAGTAAAACATTTTTATTTTATTTTTTTATTGATTACGGAGTAAAACGTTTTTTTTATTATTATTTATTGGCTGCAACATGTTGCTGCATATAAAACAATGTTACCTTGCATTTTAACGTTACTTTTCATTTTCAAATAACACTGCCAGATAATTGGGGACGGGATCACGCACCATTCGCAGACGTGGTGAGACAGTGGGAGAGAAATGTCCCTCCAGCTGTGGGAGGTTCCCTTTATCTTCATAAATCTAAAACCTGCCATCTCAATGTTCATTTATTAAACTCAGTTTTACAGGTGCTATAAAAAAATATATATCTGATTGCTTGCCGGTAAAAATCTCTTCATTATGCACGTTAGTACACGAGAGGATGTAGATGTTGCGACTGCGAGCAGCTCTGAGCTCTTGGGCGCACCGTGAAGCAGACGAAGCGAAGGGCGACGCTGCCTTGAAAAAATTCTTACTCTCAAGAGGGAAAAGTCAGGCGACTATTTGCTCACAGCCCACGCTGCTCAGAACGGCGGCCTCCAGTTTAAATAGCATTATACAAGAGGTTAAAGGGTAAACGCTGACTCGGGCCCGCCACATGTCGCCGGTTGCGTAAGGCTACCTGCAGCAGCTGCAGTCTGACACTCGCCTCTCTAAAAGGTGCACCCGGCGTGAACCCTCGCTTCAGGATCTGTGTGACACCTACATCTGATTTCTCCTCAGGGTCTTCTTATTAAAAAGCCTGTTCGTCCGTCCTCCCGCCTGTCTGTGAGCTTCCATCTTAGCCTCTAAGCTGTGACTTTACCTTTTGTCCACTTCATTAGCCCTCCCTTCACTCCAGCCTCTATGGGCGGTAAATCCCCATACCAACAACATGGTGCCAGTCTCCATAATTAGCCAAGTGATATGATGGGAGGGGGGGAAGAAGGGGGGATAAATGAGTACAGGGGAGGAAAAAAAGTGAATTTAAATGGAAGAGACGGTGAAACTAATTTGACGTAGAAAGAAAAATAAAGGGGGGTTTACAGTAAACTAACCCGAGGACGGCTGCGGTTTGTTTCTGACATAACAGCCTCCGCAAATAAATTATTAGCCATGTTTTCCCAGAGGTCACTGGGCACATGAGCAAGAACTGAGGTGGAGCTTAAAGGGATAGAGGGTACAGCTCGAGTAAATCTATAATTAACCAACAACCACCCCCCCCCCACCCCCCAAACATCTCTCTTTCCACCCACGATCCCCGACTCTAACCCTATAATCCTTACAGCGTTCCTTTAGCTT
Source organism: Fundulus heteroclitus (assembly GCF_011125445.2). NCBI lineage: Eukaryota > Metazoa > Chordata > Actinopteri > Cyprinodontiformes > Fundulidae > Fundulus > Fundulus heteroclitus. Next base: position 22,320,036 of record NC_046367.1, read on the forward strand.
CGGTAGGTGTGCTGCAGAGGAGCATTCCTGACTGCACAGTCATGGGTATAGTCCCCGCAGCGTGCGTGCCAAGTCCACGTGTGTCTATATTTGCCACGCAGACCTCCGCAGGCCTGTTTGTCAGCGGGCTGAATGGCACCTCCCAGTCTTTCAGTCTCCAGGAGACCCCCCCACCCCACCGGGTGACAGAAATAGTAAGCAAGACAAAGGAGGTGACTTTCCCGTCTTGATGGATGGTGTATGCTGTTGAACAAGTCTGTGAGCTGCGAGATGAAAGCTTCAACAACGTTTTAGGAATTCCTGAAAAATCTGAGCTTTCAAAAAGGATCCGTTTATTTGCTTGATTTTTAGAGAACAGCTAAATAACTCAACTCAATTGTATTCATATAGCACCAGTTCACAACACTTGTCGTCTCAAGGCACTTTACAAAGTCAAAGTCAATCAAATCATAGATTTTACTCGATTTTTTAACTGCTCTGACTGAGCAACTGAGATTTGAAAAGCTTAGGATATTATTTATTTGACTGATTTAAACTTAAAGTCCAAAACTTTATTCCTGGCCCGCCTACTGTGCTCCTTGTTCTTAATGATGCTGTTTTTTCAGTAACGTTCAAAAGTCTTCACAGGACAGCTGGATTTATACTGAGATTAAATAAAGCAATGGCTGACTATTTAAAAATGCAACTACAAAAAGTATTAAAGTCCACTTTATTTAGGGGAACAGTGCTTTGCAAAAGTATTAATTAGCATCAACCAGAGAGGCAGCACAGAGAACGAAGGTAACCCTGAAGGAGCTGCAGGAGCTGCAGAGACTGGAGGATCTGTCCATAGAACCACGATAAGCTCTACACTCCATAGAGCTGGATTTACGGAACACAGGCCAGAAAAAAAGGCAATTAGTGTCAGAAATAAGAATTTTGAGTTTGCCAAATAGGCACGTAGGCATCTCCCCAGATCTAAGGCGGAACATGCTCTGGTCAGATGAGACTAAAGGCGTTTTCAGCCACCAAGGAAAATGCTATTTTTGGAGCTAGCTCAACAAAATCCCCCTCACACCGTGAACTCCATCCCACAGTGGAACATGGTGGTGGCAGAATTATGCTGTGGGGATGTCTTTAAACAGAAGAGACTGTGACTGAAGACTGAATCAGGTTCACTTTCCAGCTGGACAGTGACCTGAGGCATTCTGCTAAAGCAACACTCAAGGGTGTGTAAACGTTTGCAAAGCACTGTATATTAAAGTTGTTTCCCATTTCTAAAAGACTTTTTAGAGTAAACAAAATGCAATTTCTATTTACAAAATATTTTTTTTTTTTTTTACATAAAGAAGATCCAGATCCAACAGAAGGAAAAGCCAAGTTGAGTTCAATTTAAATACTCTGAAATCTTTAGAGACGTATCTTTATGAGGGGTCAAAGTAATAAAAATGTATTTGAAATATTGGATATGACAGTAAAACTGGATTTGACAAAAATAAATAGTAAAAACCAACATGTGACTAATATTGCCTCTGTGAAAATTAGAACCCATGAATTTGGATGTCATTAAAATCATAACGTGGTAAATGCCTGTGCAAATTAACAAAGACTCCTGGATAGGCGTCGAAACGTTTTCAGAAAGAACCAAACAAAGTCCGGTTGCCTCCGATTTAAGCCCGTTAACATAGTAAATATTAATGCCGTAAATATAAAGGTTATAAGATTTAGCGTTGCCAGTTTTCATTCAGTGCCTTGACGCCTCAAGGCGTCCACGCCATGGTGTAATTCTTGTTGCTGAACATGGCAGCAGAGGCAATATTAATCACATGTTGCTGTTCACGCCGCCCAATTTCACCATGTTCGGTACTTTACTGCCACCTTGCAATATTTCAAATAAAATTTTTGTTACTTTGACCCTCGTGTGTTTTAAGACCAGTTATGGCGAATGTATTATAGAAGATACGTGCACGTCAAGCCCCGCATGAGTCATGTGGCAACGCGTCTGACAGCCGGTGCTACAGAGCGCTGCACCTTTATGGATCCTGCATATTTACTGTATATTAAACTCGATTTCTCAAGAAGACGAACAGGAGCCGGCACATTCATGTGTGACCGACCTTGTCTCCGCTGGAGTAGAAGAAGTAGCGCAGGCGGACTATGTTGCAGTGGTCCAGCTTCCTCATGATCTGCAGCTCGCGATTCTGAGGGCGAGAAAAAAAAACAGACAAACATGAAGATGCAGATAAGTCAGCTTTAAGTTTCAGGCACGTTTGCAGAAATGCATCAGTCAGTCACTCAGCAACTTTGAATTAAACCCAGTTATGGAAACTGACTACGCCGAGTTGGATCTGTTAGATGCCACAGCCGCAGAGTTGAAAAGTAAGCATAAATATACAGAAAACCGTAAGTTAAAAACACAAGAGGCATCTGTGTTAGTTTGGCTAAAGGCTCCAACAGGCACATAAAACTCCAATCGGGATTTTAAGACAAACGAGGAAAGTTCAGAGGAAAAACGTTTCAACCGAGATGGTTTTAAAAGGCCGCCGGAGCCAAAGCGTAAGCGCTGGGTGAGCAGCGAACGCCCACAGATCAAAGCAACTGTTCACAGACATTTTCCAAGCATGGACATTAATCCAAGCAACCCAAAAAGCTGCAATAGCTCCATCAGAGGTCATACTTTGTGCACACACCACCCACCCTTTTGGTAATCTCAAGGCTTCGTGGCGCCTTGATCTAACGTGCTTGTGTAACCTCTGCAGGATGAGAAAAAAAACAAACGCAGGGTGGCCGGGGTACGGAGAGAACGACCCAAAGACCGCAGGAGGAGGCTTAGGAGCAGGAGCACACTGCAAAAAGAGGACTAAAAATAAGTAGAATTTTCTTGAAATTAATGTATTTGCCCTTGATTTGAGCAGGTAAATAAGATTATCTGCCAATGGAATGAGTATTTTTACCCCTAAAATAAGATAATTAGACATCCTGCACTTGAAATAAGATGGAAGTCTCATTCCATTGGCAAATAATCTTATTTACCTGCTCAAATCAAGGAAAAATACTCTAATTTCAAGACGATTTTTCTTATTTGTAGTTCTATTTTTGCAGTGCAGAGTTAGGATGCGGACGGTTGTGTAAAAGTATAGCTTTGACGTTGTAGTCGTGTGGAACGTGACTGCAGCACGATGTCTGCCGGCAACTCAGGACACGACCAGGTTCAGACACTAGAACCGGCTGTAATTAAGAGAATTAAGACGGGTTTTTCAGTGAGGAAATGGTGAATAAGCTCAACGCCGACCGGTGCATCTAAGATTACAACTCCATGACGAGTTTTATTGACCATTTGTGTTATTTTCTCTATTGTTAAAATCATCATTCCAAGCCAGCCGAATTTATTTTAGCAATCTGTCTGCAGATGAAATTTCATATTTATTCCTCAGTAACAAGCTTTATACTACTGCCCAACAAAGGCCTTTTAATGGCTTAGACAACATGCAAATTCAACAGAAACAGGTCCACCCCTTAGTAATGGGTGGTCGTTAAAGCCATTAAGCCGGCAGATTGAACCAAAACTGGTCCACTCCTCTGTAACGGGGAGTCGTTAGAGTTGTTATTGGCTTGGCTTAAAGGAACAATGTTTTGATCACCCGAATGAGGGTGAGAGTTAAGGTGATGATTGGCTGGAATTAATCCTATAGCTGTGTTGTACGTTTTTGAGAGTTGAAACCTAAGGCCTCCTCCTCTGTTTAAGGTTGTTTTTTCTCTTTTAACGTAGATGGCTTCCTTCACACCCCTTTCAAACCATCTGTCTTCTTCGTCCAAAATGTGAACATTTTGGTCCTTAAAAGGGTGTCCTTTGTTCTTAAGGTGTAGGTGGACAGCAGAGTCTTGTCCGGGAGAGGAAGCGAAACATCTTCAACTACAGAAAACAAGTCCAGTTGCTTTGTTTTTTATTTTTTTTTGGAATGACCATGACCTGGATGACTGAGAATCTTCACCAGTTTTATTTATTCTTATTACAGTTTGATTCTGCCTCTGTAACAGCGAAGCGCTTTGGTTAACCGTTGTCGCTTTTAAATCTACATAAATAAATCGGACGTCAACGTTCTTAGGTGACGCATCTGTTTAGGAGAAAATGCACAGCTTCTCACATACGAGTGACGATGAGGAACCACAGAACCAGAATATAACTTAGAACATCCCTCCTCTGCACCTTCAGCTGCATGCCCGGCTGCCTTCAGCTTATTTCTACATTTCTTCACCACTTCATTGAGGTTATTTAATACAGATGCGTCTAAATAAAGCAGAACATTGTGAAAAGGTTAAGCATTTTTGTCACTCATTTCAAACAGTGAAACATGTAAAGATATTCATAACACAGATTGAAATAGATCAAACCTTCATTTCTTGCTATCTCAGCATCTCAGAAAGTTAGAATAGTGTGAAAAAGGTTAAATATCCTAAACTCGTGGTGTCACGCTCCAATCAGCTAAATAACTTAAAACACCTATACGCCTGTAAATGGTTTCTTAGTCTGAGTCAGCAGGAGAGACAACCATGGGGAGGACTGCTGACTGTAAAGATGTCCAGAAGACAATCGTTAAACCCCTCCAGGAGGAGACCGAGCCACAAAAGACCATTGCTAAAGAAGCTAGTTGTTCATAGAGTGCTGCATCCAAGCATATTCATAAAAAGTTGAGTGGAAGGAAAACGTGTAGCAGGTCAGGCTGCACCAGCTACAGGGCGAACCACAGCCTTGAGAGGATTTTCAAATAAAGGCCATTCAAGGATTTGGGGGGGAGCTTCACAAGCCACTGAGCGCCGACAAATCCTACAAATGGGATTGAGCAAAATGGAAATTTGCTCAATGGTTCAAAATCCTGTTTTCACATGAAAGTAAATTCTGCATTTAATTTGGAAATCAAGGTCCCAGAGTCTGAAGGAAGGAATCCGTGTTGTTTGAGGTCCAGTGTAAAGTTTGTACAGTCTGTGATGGTTTGGGGCGCCGTGGCCTCCGCTGGTGTTGGTCCACTGGGTTTTATAAAGTCCACAGTCAACACAGACATCTACCAGCAAATATTAAAGGACTTCATGCCTCCTTCTGCTGATCAGCTTTAAGGGTTTGCAGACTTGTGCTTTTAGTAGGACTAGGCATCTGCCCACAATGACAAAGATACCAAAAGCTGGTTTGATGAGCAGGGTGTCACAGTGCTTGATTGGCCATCAAACTGATATCTATGGGGTTCTGACAAGAGGAAGATTAGAGACAAAAGCTACAACCATGCAGTTTCCATTATACCTCAGCAGAACCACAGGCCGATAACTTCCCTGCCACGCTGCACTGATGCAGTAATTCATGCTGAAGGAGACCCAACCAGGTACTGCGTGCAGAGAAAACACCTGATGTTTCTGTTTATAACACACTATTTCATTGATCTTATGTAATATTGTGAATTTTCACCATAATCATCAAATTTACAAGACAAAGACATGAACGATTTCTCCCCATAGCTAAGTTTACAATAACAAAAGTAAGCGGAATAAAAGTGCATCATGTAAACAAGACAATCGGAATATTGCGGATCGGATTAAGTCCAATGAGAATGAAACTGTAATCCGAATGAGACGGGTGGTTTATGCCGATTGATAATCCGATCAGGGTGTATATAAAACGCTCGTCAGGCTCGAGTTATTCCGAATGTGGCAAACTGACCTGACGCATGTGTGCCCGACGTAAACGTGACGTATTTCGCGTAGGCGAGTGGCGGAAATATGCCGGGAAGGAAAACTGTCGGTGCTCCTGATAAACCGTTCTGTTTGAAAAAATAAAAGAGCTCAAAATTGTTGCTTTCTCAGTGACGTCTCAACCGTAATCAGAACATCGTGTAAGTCCATCCTGGACGCTCGGAAGACAAACCAACCCGTATAATACTGGTTTATTTACCATGTTAATTGTTTAGCAAAGACGGAAGTACTTCTGCGTTTTTTTAGGGGAATTTGATAACTGCGCATGTCAGAGTGGTTCTATTCTAAATAAAGTCAGGTGTATACACACATAAGGATTGGATGAATTGATTGTGTGCCCATATAAACGGTGAAATGAGTGATAAAAAATATTGAACCTTTTCACATTATTCTAGCTGGTTTTAAATGTACCTGTCATAATTTCCCTCTGAAGATAATATATATAAACTTGGTAGCAATGACTCCGAACTCGACTAGAAAGGAAAAATGTAAAAAAGTTTAAATACAGTGTTTGAATTTGCAGTTAATTAAGTGATTAATATGCAACATTAACGGTCAGCCTGTGATTAATGAGTGAGAGTAAAAAAGAAAGATGCTCTCGGCCAATAATTGTAAGGACTTTCTCTCAATTAGTTTGTGGTACAAACTGCTTAGGTTTGGACCGCCATTTGACATCATCACCCAGGGGTTACAAGAAAGGAGCAAAATCTGTTTTCATCAATATTACATGGAGCCACAACTGGCCCAAGTATATCACTGAGTGCTGACCTAAAGCAAGAATCGTTTATATAATACATTGTATGTAGAGTTTATGTCAAAATCCCGTTCTTTTCCAGTAACAAATGTCCATTTTTCTCTGGGATGGAGTGAACAGATTGAAAAAGGATCCGGGTCTGGAAATACAAATGTTTCCCTTACTTCATTTTTTTCTTCTACACTTATCCAAACCTGGTGCATACTTTTATTAAAATCCATACTTTTCTAGAAAGCAAAGATTCAAAAACAGATTTTTAAGCTAGTGGGCAAAACAGTAAAGATGCTGGCTCTCGGTCTCAATGAGTGATTCGTAAAAAGACTGTTATTCCCCGTTTTATCTTGTTTTTTCCAGGCAAACAGGCCTTTATATATATATATATATATATATATATATATATATATATATATATATATATATATATATATATATATATATATATATATATATATATATATATATATATATATATATATATATATATATATATGCCTGGAAAAAACAAGATAAAACGGGGAATAAAACGGCCTTCTTCATGTCAGCACCAGAACTACGGTCTATAATACACTCTGTCACTTACGAGCAGATGTAAAGTGTTTCCAAAGACCCTCTAGCTCCGCCTCCTTTCTTTCTAAACTATGACCAACACACTAAGACCCCCCCGTCATGAAGTGACACCACTGCACGTAGGTCACAATCCACACATCGAACTATTGTGCTCTGCAGACAACGCCCTCGTCTTCTAGCGCTGGACGGTCCCAGGGTGTGTCTTTGTCTGGTTGACTCTGTGTGTGTGTGTGTGTGTGTGTGTGTGTGTGTGTGTGTGTGTGTGTGAGTGTGCATTATGTGCGAGGGTGATGGTAGCATATGGAGGAGGAGCAGACAGACTGTTGAGTAAAGCCCTGCTCAGCTCCTGTTATACTGCAGTCCTTCCTGCTGACCTGTCATCCACCGATGTCTCGGCAGCCCAGACACAGAGTGGCTCAAATGGGAGACGGAGAAGGTGAAAACCGGAGGAAAAAAAAAAAAAAACGCCCTAATTGCAGGCTGCGATGGGGTGCTGCAGTGTAGCGCTTCGTGCTGCTGATGTGTACTGCCAGACAAAAAAAAAAAAAAAAAACTCACATCTAGCAGGCTGAGCGCACAGAGCCAAAGCGTACCACCTACACAAACACATACCCTGGTTTTTTCTCTTCTCCTTAAGTAAAAGCTTATGGATTAGACCGAATACAGCCACAAAATGTTTTAAATTATTGTTCATCTTTATCTTGTTTTTTTTGTTTTTTACTGTGACGAAAACCTTAATAAAATAAAATAAAAATCAGGCAAGAGGTAAACATTTCATTTGGTGGGAATGATATCTGCCACATTTTCTCTTCGCAAAACATCAGATTTTTTCTTTTTTTTGACATACACACCATACCTGCAAGATTTTAAAGACGATACGTTTGTACATAGATGTACGTTGCCAGTATTCTGCCGTAGCCCCACGAAGGTTTATATAACAACATTTAAGAGTTGCATTAATTAAACTTCTTTTTTCCATCAATGAAAACAATGAAAGGTTAAGAAATTGTTTCAAGAACATGACAGACTGATTGGTGAAGACAACGGACGGCAGGCACTCAACAGTTTTTCTTAGTCCAACAAAACCATTGGTTCAGAATAAAAGCAAAAAATATTTATATTTATCTTTATTTACCTTTTTTTCTTTTGTTTAAACAATGCAGTTTGGATACATTCCGGCACAATCATTTCAATTAAGCCATAAAGTTTTCTTCTACTCTTTCTACTTTCAGGTTTATCAGGAATTTGCAATCTTAAGCAATAGGAAAAATTAATAAATAATAAGGAATTAAAGGAGCATGCAGGGTTGAACAGCCCTCGCACCTCGACGCCGCTCTGGCTTGTGTTGCGATCGTGGACGTTATTCTTCGCCACCTCAACACCTCCAGCGAGCCTGCCACTCAGTCCCACATTGCGAGATACGGCAATTTGAAGTACTCTAGGGGCCGCAGTTGATTGAAATGCAAAGCAAACCAAACCAATTGACATGTTGGTAGGTTGAGAAATATCATTCATGTCCAGTTCGGGGCAAATCGGATGATGCATGCGTGATTTACAGCCAACGGTACAGGAGCAGCGAGACATCGCCCCGCCCACGGTTCAGCCAACGGTCGCTGTTCAGAGTAGGATTAACACCTGGACCTGTGTCACCAGACAAGAGGCTGAAACCTATGAGTCAGGGAGCAAAAAGGAGGACATTTAACAGGGAAACATCTCACCTCAGGCTCTAAGTGGGCGGGGTGAAAGAGACGTCAGCAAATGATCGCGTGAACGAGTTTGTCTGTGTGATGACACACAGAGAGAGTCTGCTTCAGCTCCAAACTGCTGCATTTTAGACTCTTTGGTCTCGCTTTGATGCAGCAAAAGGCTTTTCATAACTTTTTATCTCCAATGTCTTAAAACTACACCAATTCACTTTAAAGTCTGCAAACCAAAAGTAGAGACTTCTAAAATAAAGATACAGCGAGTGTAAAAGAGACGAAATGATGGCTTTGAGCCAAAATGGCTGACTTCCTGTACGGTTTGGCCCACAGCTCTGACACCCTACATATGTATAGCAAACTCCATAACGCTTGGTCAAAGCATGGGGGGCTGATTGTTTTAATACTTCTAGGGGTTGCCAAACATAAATTTGCCTAAAAATCTTTTAGAGAATTAGATAAATATCCATCACTTTCAATTTGGTCCAGGTCTGATATATAAGAAAATTAGAGGCAAACGTACGGCCACACCCTCCAACAAAAACCACATTGGAAACAAAGTGAGGCCAACTTTTTCAATTAAATTCAATATAATTCAAACATACTTTATAAAACCCAAAGGGAAATAAATGCTGACAAAAAAAAGAAATCATGCGATTACAAGGGGCCTTGGAAGCGCTTTCATTGCTAGTTCCAAAAATAAAATATCCAAGACTAAATGCAGATTCTTTGAGGCACAGTTAATGAACTTTGGTACTTTTATTCTGTTTGCGCAGCAGAATAAACAGAATGAAAGTACTGCTGTTCTGGCAGCATTTCAACCACGGGGTCCAGTTTAACATTTGAGTGAGTCAGGAAGTGAACCAAAATACTGATGGGTAACGTGGCAAAAATCAATGTGTGATGTGGCACAGCATCTCCTTATAAATCAATGTAAAAGCTCTGCATTACTTCAGCTTTACTAGACTTCATGTCTATGAAAATAAAAGTCTACAAAATCAAATATTCATCCATCCTCAGTTGCTTCTAATCCATTCTCATCCACGCCTGGACAACGATTGACGACGACTTTCCTGATTTGCCAAAACTACGCAGGAATCCTGTGAGGTAAATATTGACCGCTCACATAGGGAGGTCGGGAAAATGTATTTTACAGCGCTGCTCCAACATCTTCTATTTCTTTAAAAAAAAGAAAAAAAAAGAGTGGTAAGCTAAGATTCAGTGTCGGCGTTACAAAAAGCAATTAGAAATGAACATGTTCTGCTAATTTAAAAGACAGGATACAGAAAATCTCTTAAAAAAAAAGCAGAGTGCTGTACTCTACATCACATCAAAGTCAAACTAATGGATATTAATGCATTTCCTGGGAAACTATTTTATTATGTCTGTTGTACATTAACAAACATTTGGGTCTCCATTAACTATTTACAGCCGCCTCAAAATAACTCGCAGATTCTGCCCTCCCCCCTTGTAATGAAGCAACACATCTGCTCCGGCGGGGCCCAGAAATGGGATTTCACTCATTTCAGGCAGCTGCAGCGACGGCTCGGTGAGGCGCTGATCAGATTTGCTTAACTTCAGCTGACCCGTCGTTCGCTCTTGTTGCCGAAAGACTGACCGCCGCCGCTAATGTTCTCGCTCTCTGAGAGCCTTCGGACGCGAGCGTCCATTTTCCAATAGGCTGATATGTGATCCCTCAAAGGGGAATAGGAGATGGAGCCTATCCCATAATGCACCACAAGCAGACTGTAAGCCCACCAGAACTGTCTCAAACACACACACACACCCCCGTCTCATCAGCGTCACCCTAATCCAGATCCTGCTCATGTGATGGCTCCGACTTTGCTTTTGCGTGTCGGCGGGGTGGCTGGCCAAAAAACAAATCATCTGAAAAAAAATAATAATTAATGAAGCAGGGGGGAATAAAACGCTTGGAAATCGGAGAGGTGCAGGTGGCGGGTACCGTCCATGTGTGAAGCTCGGTGGACACCGCATGCTTGGCTGTCATGTGAAGAGTCTTAACTCTTATTGGCCTCATATTTCCTCACCAGCTGTTCACAAGGAGGACAAGGCGGGTTAGTGAAAGGAACAGGGGACGTAGAGAGCGAGGGGAGGGAGGGAGGGAGGGGGGGTGCGATTAACTGAGGAAACTATACAACGTAACAGCGTGTGATCTTCAGCTGATCGCTGGCCTGTTTCAAGAAGCAACCCGCTAACCACGGGCTAAGAGAAAGAGCAGGATGTGACTACATCAAGAGCGTGCGTGCCGCCCCGGAGGAGCGCCGGCAGCTCGGTGGCAGATGGTCGACCTCCGTATCATTAGGTGACATCATTTTCCTTGTCTGGTTTCAGAGTGTGCCGCACTCGCACAAACTCCCTCAGAAAAAGGTTTCAAAATAGGCCGTTTGCTCCGCTGAGGCGTTTAGCCGGACCCGGTTGGGTTAAAGCGCCACGGGGCTGCGGCTAAATTTCCCACACCCACCGCGGCGAGTGGAGCTGCAGGTTGGGAAAGCCTGGCTCGGGAGCAGTGAACGCCACTCTTTGACACATACTTTGTTTCTCTTCACAGAGAGACAAAGTATACGCCGATGACCAAAGAGCGGCAAAGAAAGAGCTCGGTCGGTTTAAATAAAGGTTAACCACCGTCTCACGCTTCACTTAATACTTCTATTATTCCTCTCTTATGTAAGCACCTAAAGTGTAAATACCTCAACAGGTTTTTTTTTTTGGTTTTTTTAACAAGTGTACTTCTACCCCTGAAATTAGAAACAATATGTATTTATTTCAATTAAAGCTAAATAACTAGTTTACATCTCAAATTGTATTGCGTTTGTAATTTGCTGGGTTTCATGTTTTACACCTAAAAAGGTCAGAAACTAGAAGGTTACGAATCATAACACACCAGAGCTGCTTTGATATAAACAACTTAACCGAATCATTGCGTGTGTAAGAGCAATTAATGCAGGCAGGGCGTCAAGTCGAACAGACAGAGAGATTTGTTCTCTCTAGTAAAGTTGGTGATCCTGACCGACCGCCAGCAGCAGGTGAGGCGGGGAGCATCTTCTCCTGCCCAAGAACAACTAACACAGGCGTGTCCTCGTCTCGCTGCTCACTAATGACAGTACACTCTCTGTGCTCCATTTCCTGTAGTTTGCAGATAACACCCCGGCCAATGGGCTGATCCAGGACGGTGATGACTCTGCATGCAGACATGAGGTGGATGGCCTGGACCACTGGTGCACCCAAAATCACCTGGAGCTAAAGTTCAGGAGAACCCCCCTCACTATCCTCAACAATCTGGTTGAGAGGTTGGTTCCTAGGAAATGGGTCACTTCCACTTCCTAGGAACCAACCTCTCTCGGGACCTGAGACGGTCCTCACAGATTGTCACCATCTGTGAGAAGGCCCAGCAGAGACTGGACTTCCTGCAGCAAATCAATAAATGCATCATTCTTCAGGATCTACCGAAAATCTTCTACTCTGCCATCATTCAATCTGTCTTGTGCTCATCCATCTATACGTGGTTCAGCTCATCCACAAAACTTGATAGGTCCAAATTTCAACAAGCAATTAGATCTGCTGACAGGACTGACCTTCCTTCCATTCATGACCTGTACAGGTCCAGGTACCAATCTATATATATATACGAAAATGGCAAAATAAATTACCTGTCACAGATTTAAAGAAACTGGATTTACATCTGGGCCATTTTAATCAGAAATACTTTAATAATACTTTAAAACATGACTAAACTTTTACCTAAACCACTCTGTTGTGCTTTAGGTTTAGGGTTGTCGTCCTACCGCAGGAGTGGCGAACGCGCGGCTCTTCTCCCTGTCCCGTGCAACTCGCAGCATCACTCACCTCATCTGTCAAGGTTCTCATTATAACCACAGTTTGTGCGCTATTTCATTTTAAAACCTTATTTATGGTGAAAAAATATTAACTTCCACCTGAATTTAAGTACTGCATCCAGCTAAGACGTCTGTAATTCAGCCATCTTTATTGCAGTTACGTCAGCCGATCCAGTAGGGGGAGCCCCCATCCCCACCACACCGAGAAAAAAATAAATAAATATGCAGCCTCAAATATTTACTGGGATCTATGCGTCCATTTTAAAACTAGCTTTGCCAGATTGAGTCATATTTAAAGTCACGTAAGGGTTAGGATTAGCGTCAGGGTTGGTCAGGCGTCCTGTTCTGCCACACTGTTTCCATTTATGGATGATGGTATGAAAAGTGTTCAGTGAGATGTTTAAATGTTATAATACAACCTGCTCTAAATAAATAATAAAAAAAGGTATTTGTGCTGGTCTATCACATAAAGTCCCAATGAAACATGTTAAAGTTTAATGAAACATGTTAAAGTTTGTGTTCAAAACACGGAAAACTGTGGAAAAATCCAAGTCATGACCACTCCTGCAGAGCACTGAACCGGTTTGTATTATCAAGATATTGCTTAGATAAATACAGTATGTGTGCTCAAAACTGATTAAAACTTGAAGCTAGTTGCTTACAACATTAAAAATTACCAACACATTTCGACCAAAACATCGCAATGCTGGTATTTAAGGGGCAGACGCATCGATTTCTTTGTTGTGCCATATACCCAAACTTCCCCCTCCCTAACTTAGATCCTGATGCCAATGTAAGCACTAGCACTGAGGTTCCTAGAAAACAAATTCAGTAAATTCAAGAACAGAGAGGGTCATCAGGCTCCTGAACACATGAATAAATATTTAAATGTTCATGTTTGTAAAACACACACCACGTGTGTGGTATTCTGCCAATACCACACACGTGAGATTGTGTTGAAATTACCATGTTTTCTTAGGTGTTTTTCTCTGGTTCAGGATGTTTTCTAATCTCCCTGTACTTGAGACAGATCGGCCCGTTCACAGCTACTCCTTTACATCCATTAGCACGGCAAATGTCTGTGTGGGTCGCATTGCGTAAGACGGAAATAAAACAGGACGACAAAAAACAAACCAGTACGAGAGAGAAGGCAATCTCATCCAGCGTTACCTTAAATCTCTTGTCTTGTAGGACCTTCTTTATCGCCACTAGTTCCCCAGAGTCGCAGAGCTTCGCTTGGTAGACGACGCCGAAGGAGCCGTTGCCGATGACCTTCGTGTCCGTGTAGCTGACCTCCTGTGGCCTGTCGGGTCCCTGGCCGGGCGTGGCCACGACTGTCGTTACCTTGCTGCCATCTTTGTCTCCTACGAGGACACACACACAGAGAGACACGTGGGCGTCCGTCACAAACGTGAAGCTTTTACAGAGAGCAAGAGGCAGAATACCACAGTTCAGATATGAGATATAAAGGTATGGACAATAACAAGACGGACATATATCTTATTACCCGGTGATAGTATTATTTAAACTCTTCCACAGATTCTGGGAGAAAGACTTGTGTCACACAAGCACTAAAGCCCTGAGATTATCTAAGTAACGTCAATAAAAATAGCTGTGATCCAAATCAGTCATTGCAGATTTCACACGAACTTTACCCAGCTACCGTCCGAGTCCAAAGTACAGTTATGTACAGTTGATGACGAGCTTGAAACACAACACTGACTTCTGAAATTATCGGCACGCTTCACCTACATCTCACTCAGCTGCTTTCTGCTGGAATGAAGGGGGAAAAAAAGCACTTAAAATAATTGCCTTTGGTCTATGAGAGCAACCAATACTAAAGGAAAACGAGGAATGCCTAAATAGTACAAGAGAGAAGAGCGCACGAACATGGCAATATGAGCAGCTTCAGTTCTCCTGAGATTTGAGATTTGTAAGATGTGCCGCTAATCCCGAAGAGACCAGCGTCATAACATCAAAGACCTGAGGGATCTGGAAATACCGAAGGTGCTCTTGGATGTTTGTCTTTCCCCGCTAAGAGTCTGAGCCAGACAAACCTGTGGAGGGCGTCGGAGAAAAAGCGTCCAGAGCAAAGTGTGACTCTCTCGCCAAGTTAAGTTTGCGCTCTAATGTAACCTGCTGGCAGTTCGTACCAGCAGATAAAGGCAGGTTAGACTGATCTGGTCGTTCACTGAAGCTTTCACAGTAGTAGTCAAAGAGGAACACATACTTTGTGACTAAAATCCCTCAGGGGACCAAAAAAAAAAAAGTTACACCACTCCAGCGTTATCGGAGGTAATCACAGAACTGAGACCCTGTGAACACGCTGTTTTTTTTTTTTTTCAATTAAAACGGCGTTTTTTCCGAAGGTGAAACGATTGGAAAAACAGATTCACGTTCTGAAAGCATTCCAGTCTCCGCTGTTGCGTACACATGGAAAACAACATCTGCACGTACGGAGAAGACCTCGCACATGTGCAGTACGCCTGCAATTAGCAGGGAATACCCCCTACTAGTGGCCTGGCAGGGTATTACACCATTTAAACATTTCTCCTAGCGCAGGGTTCTGCTGCATGTGGCTCTTTACACCTTCAGCTTTGGCTCTTATAAACTTATAGAGCAAAAATGCGGGGGGGAAAATTGGCCAATGTTTCTAAATGTAAAGTTAAGATAAAATGACTAACTTTAGGATGCATTTAGTTCTGTAATATATACATAACATTTCCAGAAAGAAAGAAACTACACTGCAAAAACAGAACTAAAAATAAGTAAAAAAAATTTTTAATTAATGTATTTCTCCTTGATTTGAGCAGGTAAATAAGATTATTTACCAATGGAATGAGTAATTCTACCCTTAAAATAAGATAATTAGATATACTGCACTTGAAATAAGATGGAGATGAATTGTTCCTATTTTAAGTGCAAAAAAATCAAATTCCATTGGCAAATAATCTTATTTACCTGCTCAAATCAAAGAAAAATACGCTCATTTCAAGAAATATTTTCTCATTTTTAGTTCTATTTTTGCAGTGTAATGGTGTATAGAATATCTTACTATAGATAAATTAAGCATATTTTTATCAATAGGTTGCAAATGACTTTCCTTTTCATCATTTTGATTCCACTTGCTATAAAAATCAAATGTCCAAATGAAAAAAATGCATTAACCTAAACATAAAAATACTGTTGGTTAAATAATAAAATAATAAATAATAAAAGCTGTTGATCTTAAATAAAAATTAAAAAAACTATAATATACTATAAAAACAAGCTCTTGTTTCAAAGAGATGTGTAACTTTTGTGGCTCTAAGCAAAATTAGTTTAGCTGGACCGAGGGCAAAAATGGCTCCGCGGGGGGTAAAGGTTGCTGACCCCTGGCGTCAGAAATCACAATTAAAATGTCACGTCGATCGGTTCACAGAAACAAAGAAACAATCTTGTTTGTAATGGATCTTTGTAGCGTCCACAGGGCCTAGGTTCACTAGTAAATGTGAAGGGGGGGGGGGGGGGGGGGTGGTATAAGCAGTTCTCCATCAAACCTATGGCGTGCGTGTCACTAACAAGTAACAGCATTTGGTCATGGGATTGATAGATTAGTGTTCTGTTATTGAGAAGAACGAAGCTAGTGTCTATATGGAAAGCTTTCTAAACAGCCAACGGAGTCTCTCTGTTTTCCTATACGGAGAACTTCAGGGGTTTTCCCCTTATTTGTCCACAGTAAACAGCTTACTGACAGCTCACAGGACCAGATGGCAGGGAGAGTGTGCTACTCCATGCTTCTTTTTTTTTTTGATAACCAAAGGAAACCCTGCATTGTGCATCTGAGAAGAGAGATACAACGAAAAAAATGAGAGTGAGAAGTTAAAATTGTAGTTGTCTTGCACAGCAGTCACTTCATGTCTCACAACAGGAACACCCTGAGCGTAAAATCATCAGAAGCTCCAACCCATGATTTGCTGGGGAGTCCTACCCCAAGCTTATGCCTATATATAGGGCTGGCACTGCTCATTCAAAAACCTCTCCTCACTAGGAGCACAAGGTCCGAGCAGCTTCCTCTCTGAACATTGCATCAGCGTGCAAAGTATGAACATCTGGACCAACAACTACTACATGCCCAGGAGTCTTTTGCTCTAAAAACACAGGTGTCCACAGTAACGTCAGGATGACGATATATTTGTGATCAATTAAGACTTCCTTTGAATGTTACTGTTTTTTTTTTTCTTCCTGTTTTCTTTCTTACATTTAAACAAAACTGAAAAGTACAACTTGGAAGTCTCAAACATCTTTATGGTTTGCTGGTCTTCAGGTTCCGGACGAAAGAAGTTCTTTCCATCGGCCCAGCCAAGAGATAATAGGGTTTTTACGGTGCCAGCAGGTGGTAAAAACAGAACTAGCACACTTTAGCACCAGTTTAGCCCAAAGAACTGGTGTCTGGTGGGAAAAAACACAGCATTCTGCGCTACGCGGCCTGTTTTGGAGTTGAAAAGCTCCTTTTATAGAAATTATTATACCGTAATGAAGAAGAGACGACAGACGTCAAAGTAAACATGCACAAACTGGGAAAACACCCCCGTTACATTTTAAATTCTGGATCCCCAAGGACGTCATTTCTTAGTAAAGCAGTAAGTTACAATTTGTTGCTGGGAAGCAGAAAAACGCGCATCGGTCTGATATTAGAAGATAAATGGAGCTCTGAAGGGTGGTTCAGAGCGTTCTCTCCACCTGCCTCCCGCAGCCTCCACTTTTCCCTCTCAGCAGCTCAGCTGAGGACTAAAGTCCACATTAGCTGGCAGCTAAAAGCGCATTGATCCGCAAGCGCGTTCCGGTACGTGCCGCCTCACACCTGCAGTCTATTTGGAAGGACTCTGGACTTTAACCCCAAGTTTCCCACCAGAAATCTGACCAGCACACACCTCCAGGCCCTCTCTGAATCAGGTTCCCCTGTGGGGGAAAAAAAGCTCAGTTTAAAAACTCAAAAACCTCTTTCACACATACACACTTAAAAACATGTGCTTGTTTAATCCTGATAATTCTAGCCGATCAATGTAATGATCAGCTTTACCTCAGTTATTCTAAGAATGTGTTCAACTTTAAATGAAAAGGGAAGAAATAGAAAAAAAAAAATCAACATTTTTGCTGATACCGTAAACAGCACAGAGGTTTACTGGTCTTATCAATTTTCACTGTCAGTGGCTGGCTGGGGTAATTTTCCAAGCGCCTTATTGATTTTGACGCAAACGGGGGCCTGCATGGGCAGACTCGCAAACGACAAAGCGAATACCGCACCACCTCTTCACGTGTGTGTGTGTGTGTTTTCCTGTTGATGTGTGCGGGTTTGTTCTGCAGCAGCCTGACCAGTCAGAACCTAAAGCCACGGGAAATATGCCTAAAATCAAAGTCTGGGGAGGTCCAAAAGATGAAAAAAGACGGGTGGGGTGAGGGGGGTTAGAAAAACAAACTATCTTTCTTTAGAAAGGAGTCTACAAAGAGTAACTTGAATCTGGAGAAACAGAAGGAGAGTTACTATGTGAGAGTGCGTAAGAGGAAGAAAAAAAAAAAAGAACTGCCTACGTATTCCAGCAGGGCCATTTCTAGGACGCCTCTGCACTTCCTGAAGCCGTGAGAAACGTCTGTGCAGACTCACAGAGCGACACATGCAGCTCACAGAGGGCTCTCACACTGCTGCCAACGAGGGATGACCGTCTTTTAGAACGGCTCGTCTTCTCCGTCACATTTTTAAAAGCGACCGACTGGAAGCTTTGATTGCACCACCTTAAAAAAAATAAAATAAATGTCTCCAGGAACCTTTTTTATGTCCCTAACCGGTAAATGAAGGACCAGCTGCACTAACTCTACCAGATAAAATCTCCATCCTACTAACGCCAGACAGTTTTAAATGATTAAATCTTTCTTATCACCAGTAACTCGGTCCTGTCGAACTGTGCGCCATCATTTCCTGCATGTAAAACCTACGGCCAGCTACGGAGTCGAACAAGAGAGGCAGAGTCTGTGCGATTCCTAACCAGAGCCATCGATAGTCAATTAGGGTCACCGGGCTAGCTCAGGCCCCAGCTGGATACGGCTGACACAGGCACAAACGGGGACAGACGAGCTGCTAAGTTAAGAGATCAAACTACAGCGGGATGTCATTGGAAGGCACGAACAGACGTGAAGCTAGATGTCTTTTATTGACCCGAACGCGTCGACGCAGTCAGGGAAGGTTTCCGTCCAATCCCAGGTATTGGTCCACGTCAGAACGAGGCGTTCCGCCATCGATCGGTAATCGAGGGGTCAGTGAGTGCTCGGTGCTTCTGAGCCGTGACGTTTAACAACAACGGCGACTAGGCAAAAGGAAACGTGGAACGACGGGTTCTGTGGAAGCATTTTAAAGAGGGGAAATGATCAGACAGGAGCATTGTACAAGGTGATAGTAGCAGAACATCTACCTATTAACGGTGGGTACATTTGACGCTGGAAGGCAAAGTTAGGCTTTACAACATTTTGTGATTTCAAATGAGACAAAAAACCCAAAATTGTGTTTTTCTGATTTCTTTCTCAAGTAATCTGAAAAGTAAGGCACTGATTTCTAGTCACCCCCTTCACTTTTTACTAAGAAACCCCCGGTTAAAATCCAGGGCAACCAAGTAGATGATTAACCCAAGAAAGCAACCAAGAGGTCCGGGGGTAGCTCTGGAGGAGCAGGAAAGATGATGTTCAAGATAATCCCTATCCAGTCTGGGTCAGCTTTACCTTGTTTTGTGAAGAAAATGGTAGAGACAGCCATCATACTGACAAAAGATGATTTTTAACTTTTTACTATCTGCCACTCTTTGTCTTATCACAAGCATAACATCACTCCACATGAGCATTTGCATGTCAGTCACTATAACTTAAATTAAATGTGAGTATTTAGTGCACTGACAGGCCATCCAGTGAGCCAAATGCAGTTATAGCATCTATAGTGTAAATACGAGACCCTTGGAAAACATGAGCCTACCATTTATTGCGTCAAAGCAATCTTTCTCTATGTTTATATTGAACAAGTTTGATTTGAAAAAAATGTCCAGCTTCAAACTTAATACAATCCTTGTTTTCTTCAGTCGAGAAGAACCGATTTTAATCACAAAAGTCGCTTCATTCACTGAAAGACAACTTAAGAAATAAGAACTCAACGTTCTGGTCATGAAGCCTACTGGTTGCGTTCCTTCAAAGACCACCGCTCCGTTCCATCTGTACTCGGAATTTCCGACCGCCAAGTTGGAAGTTTCAACTGGAATGGCCCCAGTCGGGATTGTCGGATTGTCGGTGCAACAGGATCATACCCAGCTTCCACATTCAAGATGGCTGCTACTCGCAGCAACATTGAGTAAAACTTCTCTAACTGTTTTTAGCGGTTCTCTATTACTTATATAATATTTAGTCAGTCGTACACAAACTACCTTTCAGCGGTCAAAAGCTGGGATATTTCAGCACCGTTTGTATGCACAAAATCCCTCGTAGAACAGCGTTACTGACTTTAGTCGTGTTTACATCAACGTCTTTCAATGTACATTTCAACGTATTGCATTTGAAAAGGTTGATGGAAAAAGGGCTAAATTAATCTAATTAACGTACTAAATTTCGCCAAAATGTTTTTATGCTGTAGCAAATAATTACCGCTCATGACTGATCAACCGTTTCTGCTGCCGTCAGAAACTCTTGGTCCCATACCGCTCTTAAACAGGGCTGGAAGCAACAACAACTACGCGTGTACCAATGAAGAGCATTTGTTTGTGAAAAAAATACAAATAACGCATTCATTAAAACCAGCATGCTTACTGAGTGAGCGCGGACCTTTGGTCCATGCTAGTTAGCAACCTCTACTTCCTGTGTATTACAGAAAACGTCAACGTAAAACGACATTACGCTTTGCATCGCCTGGCTAATTCGTTGCATTTTCTTTTTTGCGTCAATTTAAAGGTTCACTCAAAATTTGCACGAGAATTTTATGGATACATGGCTAGTTATGGTTTTAACTTTAGGGGTTAAAGAGCAATGAAGAATTGGCACTTATCGTTTAATGTTTCATGTTCAGTTGATAAAATTTTGACTTTTAAATGCATTCTGAGACTCAGGCCGGCTGTATTTGTATGTTTAACAATGGCTGGTGGGCGAGCGTCCGTGTTTTTTCCTATTGTCCAACAAGAGGAAGACTGGAATGGAAAAAGTCAGATATGATATAATCTGCAACTTGCTAGTTTCGAGTTCTAAGCCAAATGAACGCAAAATACATCTAAGTGCTACGTAACCAACCCAGAATCCTTTTAGTGCTGTTTGCCCAGGATTTCTCCCTGGTCTCTAACATCAGTGCATGTCAAGCAAATATTCAAGAAGCACCTGAAATTGCCCAGCAACGTGTCCGCATCGCAAAAAGCCAAAAATATAAGCACTTGAGTGAGAACGTAAAAAAGATCCCAGTGTTTCAGCAGAGTTACAGTTTTCTGGAAGTTTGTTCCAGATTTGTGGAGCATAGGAACTAAATGCTGCTTCTCCATGTTTGCTTGTGGTTCTGGATATGCTGAGTAGAACCAGAACCAGAAGATCTGAGTGGCCTGGAGGGTTGATACAGCAACAACAAGTCTTTAATGTACTCTGGTGCAAAGCCATTCAGTGATATATAGACTAACAGAAGTGTTTTAAAGTCCCTGAGATACAGGGAGCCAGTGTACGGACTTCAGAACTGGGGTGATGTTCTCTATCTCCCTGGTTTTAGTGAGAACACGAGCAGCAGCATTCTAGACCAGCTGCAGTTGCCTGATTGATTTTTTATTTTTTTTTGGACAGACCTGTGAAGACGCCGTTGCAGCAATGCGACTAAAGATAACGGCATGCACGGGTTTCTCTTGATCTCGTTGGGACATCAGTCCTTTAATCCTGGAAACGTTCTTCAGGCGGTGGACGGCTGACTTACTGTCTTCATGTGTCCTTGAAGGTTCAGGTCTGAGTCCATCACTACACCCAGATTTCGGGTCTGATCACTAGTTTGTAGTTGTAATAACTCAAGCTGTGTGCTGATTCTAGTTCGTTCCTCTTTGGGTCCAAAGATAATAACTTCAGTTTTGTTTCTGTTCAGCTGGAGAGAGTTTTGGCCCATCCATGCATTGATTTGTTCTAAGCCTCCGTTCAGTGCATGGATTGGTTTAGAGTCACCTGGTGGCATTGTGACGTAGAGCAGTGTATCATCTGCATAGTTATGGTAACTAATCTTGTTTCTTGTTATAACCCCAGCTAGTGGAAGCATAGAGATATTGAATAGAAGGGGTCCCGGGATTTAACCTTGTGGTACCCACTGAGCTATATAATACACTGGAGTGCTGATTTTGCCGAAAAACTGAAGTCACTGGCCGCCATCTTGCTCCTCCCTACTCTCACAGAATCCCATAGGATTTGGTTGCAACAACAAGCAGTTTTCTGGCTGTGAAAATGTTTCACAGGTAATTCTACAGTCAGTGGATGTACTAACACTATCAGCTACTAGGAAATTAGGTGCTGAAATATTTTACATGTTATTCACATAAAAAAAAAAAAAAAAAAATATATATATATATATATATATATATATATATATATATATATATATATATATATATATAAGTATGTGTATATGTATATATGTATACACATATGTAAATATATGTTTTTGTATATTGTTATTTATATATTTATAAATGTTAAACATATATATTTAAATTAATATAATGCAAAATATTTCAGCACATGAATTTCTCAGTACTTGATAGTTTTAGTAAATAACATAAAACTATATGGCATTTGAGAAATGCCATATGAGAAAATCCTCGTTATTCGATGCTGTAGCACACATATTCCATAGTTACTGGGGGGAAATAGGGAGTACCAATATGGCGGCTGGTGGCTTCAAAGCGACTCGTTCAAAAAGACGGTGATTAGCACTCCAGTGTATTATATAGCTCAGTGGTGGTACCCCATATGTGACTTTGATCAGCTTCAAGTAGAGTTACAACAAAGAAGGGAAAAAAATGGCCAGAATCTGATCTGATCAGTGTTTGGCAGGTTAAATGCTGAAAAACACATCTATGCACTGAAATCACACATGAACTGTGACACATCCACTGTAAACTGTCAGTTCATTTCGCAATATCAAAAACGACCTTAAAGTAGCTCTGTGTTTCCCTAGTAAGGTTTAAAAGTTAAACGAGGGTAAATCCGACACATCACTGAGCTGCCAAAGAGTTAAAGAACTCAGTGGGTGTTTGGAGGTTTTCTAAACTGGGCTGGCTCAAGGCCGGACCTCTTTGATTTAGTCGACCAAGCAAAGGCTGGACACACAGAGGAATAACTAGAGACGTCTTTTTTAGCCCAAACTCCTATGAATAATCAATAATTTCATGATGCAAAACAAAACAAAAATGCACCACAACGCAAAGTGCTCGGATAGTTTGACTGACGCGCGTGTCCCTTCCGCACAACGCACCAACAACCTGCACAAATCCAAACATCCACACTACATACACAAGCATCCATCACCCGGTTAGCACATAATCCAGTGCCTCACACAGAGGCACTGGTTGCAGCTAAGCTTTTCCCACCAGACCACATCCAGACTGCTCAAACCTTTAGGCTGCAAGGGGGGGGGGCCGTCATCTGATTCTGCACGCAGGTCTCCCAGCACGAGCAGAAGCACACGCACACACGCAGACGTCGACGTGTGGAGGCAATCGTGCCCCGCTGCCGGCGCTCAGCTCATGAGATAATTCACTGCGCTACTGGAACATCCAGTAACAGGAATGTCAGCTCTGACACGCAGCAAACATGGCCGTACCGAGGTGGAGACGGAGGCTTTTAGCGAGACCCCGACGTGGGCGCGTAGATTTTAGATATCCACAAAGCCACCGAGATGACTGCGCCGCACAAGCTCAGCTTAGGTTGATCAGGCCTATTCTTTCTCCCCCCCCCCCTCATCTTCCTCTCCGACTGTAACAGTTCTCGTCTTGCCTGCAAGCCCCGCTGTTTCAATCAGACTCAAAAGAGTGTAACTGGTTCATTTTGCTCTCATTATCTCTTGCAAAATGCAAGAGAGGGGGGACAGTAAAGGCAAAGGAGGGAAGAGGGCTGCAGCTTTGAAATGCTAAACAGGCCCCTCATTGTTCTTGGCCAGCTGCTTCAGCCCCCCCTACAAAAAAAAAAAAAAAAAAAAACCTACATAAACCCCTGCGAACAACATGGTAGGGGGAACGCGGCATTCTCTCCATGATTATACGCACATGCTACAGCTGCTTAGGGTCATCAGCTGGCGTGTTCCCGCGTAAGCGCGGACCATGCATGTGCAGCTGGGCGTGCATACGCGGCAGGACGGTGGAGGTTAGGGTAACTGACTGCAAGGTGGAGAAAAAAAAAGACAAATAGGTGTTCCAAGGTGCAACATAGATCCAGTGATCTGTCTATCCTGCAACTCTGAAGGAGAAATCTGACTTGGGGGAGTTTAAGAAAACTATATATAATACATATATTTTTTTAATGCAGCTGAAGTCATTACTCAGCAACACAGCACTTTCACAGTAGTTACTCACGCTGAAAAAGGACGAAATTATTTGACGAAAGCAAATCCAAGCATCCGAGAGCTGGACTTTCTCTGCGGCTGCAGTCCGCTCCTATATGCCTTCCAGCAGCAGACGCGCAGCGGGAGCCGTGAAAGAGTCGCATCTGGCTAATGAGAGATGCGGGTCGGAGCGTATCGGCGTGGTAGGTGAGACGCCTCGTCCAACCCTAATGATGGCTTTTCGCGCCCGCGTGTATAAAGAGACGCATTCCCACTATTAAAAAAGGGGGAAAATGAAGCAGAACTTGATTCAAAGACATTTTTGCGTTCCTTCTCCAGGATGCGGCGCGCATAGGCCGCATCCTGGAGAAGGAACGCAAAAATGTCTTTGAATCAATTCAAATGTTTGGTTCTGCAGCTTTTCTTGCTTTTTATATTTCATAAATCTAATGTCAGCATCTTGACTGATAATAAAACCAAACATACTTATGACATTTATGTCCACTGAGATTTATTTTTGCACTGATCTGGCTTTAGAAAGCCAGTTTCTATTTCCAGTTTTTGTTGTGCACATTTGCACATTTATAACTTTTTTTCATGTGGAATACTAAAAACACCACAGCTTTACCACATCACAGTCCTAACATGAAACGTTCACACACACAAAAAAAATCTTTATTATGAGCCAACTGATTCTATTTGATGCATTTATTTTATTTAAAACCTATTTATATGCTGCAAAAATATACTTTAATGTGGCAAATTGATTAATGCTATATTGTTATTTTGATACATGAAAAAAAAATAAAACCCTAAATTGGAGCTCTAAGCGCGGAGTACTGTAAAGGTAATCCAGTCGGACACATGAATTAAGCACATATTACAGCTAGCTTGACATTTACCTCCTGCTTGGCCCATTTTTTTTTTCTTCCTGAAATCAAAAGCGTCATCATTACAGCACCAGAAATGTCAGGCTGAGCACCACCTACTTAGTAAAGGATGAACGTGTTAAAACGTAGCATTAAAACCTCCTCAGACCCTATAGTCAAACAATCACAGACTCAGTAGAATTTCACAGCTGATGCCTTTTCCTTAATATGCAACCCCCACCCCCAATGATAAAAAACAGGTTTGATTTTGTGACAAGTATCCCAGAAAGGGTAAATGATGTTCTTTCTAGAGCTGAAACCTTAAGCTGACCCTTAGCCTTACCTTCAGGCGTCATCCTGCAATCACACAGGAACACATCGCGACCTTTTAACCTTCCTCAGCAGACTCCTTTTCACCAAACACACCTAAATAAGTCAAAGGTAAAACTGGGGCAGGGCGGCTTTGAATATTCAACCATGTAGCTCTCACTGTCGCGGTTTAAATCGTGCCACGCCGTGGCAGAAACCGGCTGCCTTTGTCACACGCGCTCATTTTTTAAAGTGCCACATTAACCTTTCCCCCAGAACTGAACCGGCCCGGATTCAGGCAGCGGGCAAAATACTCCTCAGAGAAATGGGACGCTCCTTCAAGAAGCTGACCCATTACTGTTGTTAACAGTTAAAAATAGTCAATATTTATATTATCCTTCTTAAAGAAGAGGGTATTTAACAAATAAAACTATGGCCAAACTAAAGTTTGATGGATTTAAAATTAAGGCGGTGTGATTTTGCCAAAAATCAAAACTGCGATTTCGGTCAATCGTAACTGCGATTCTGTTTTGCCTCTTCTCTGCTTTAACCACAAGCAACAAAAATGGCCTGTAGATAAAGAACACTGTAAACAAGGACTATTTAAAGTTACAGTTTTTATTAATCGGAATATTACGTTTTCCAAGAGAATAGCTTTTAACTGAGTTGGACGAACCAGACAATACAGTAAAAAAAAAACAAACAATAATAAACTGAAGTGTCTTATATGCAAGATTTCCTAACACACACACAAGTTATCTGGACTCGTTCAGATCCTTGCTCCGATCTAAACCAGAGTCTGTGCAAGTCTGGTCCTCCGCCATCTTTTCAGGACTGCTGCATTTGTCTCGTTCGTGCCGGCGAGTAGCTGAGGTTCCTGCACGGCGCCGTCCGGGTGGTACAGGGCCCACAAAAGAGAACCGGAACCGAGGGAACGTGCTCACCTCCAGCCCTTGCTGTACTAACGGTCGGTATTTGACCATCGACGGATCTGCGGCTACTCCTGTAGCTCGGTTTGCGATCTCGCCAGTGACGTCCCCTCAACGTCGCCTTCGGATTTGCTTTGCGGTCTGGTCACGGGATCGTAAAGCAACACAGCAGGGGCTTACAGCAAAAGCATTGGTCCAAAAAAATCCTGCTTTGATTTACCTGAAGAGCAGGATGCTTTAAATGTAAATGTTTTCAAGTAGCTGTGTGATCAAAATCAACCAGTTAAATATGTGAGGGCAGGCATCTGTAGCCTGAGTTAGGTCCAGATTCTACCAAAAATTAGAAATAATTACACAAGTTATGCAAAAAAAAAAAAAAATGTTTTCAGCAGTGATAAACATGGATGGAAATGTGTGTTCTTCACTAAAATGGGCACAGATCAATTGTTGAGGGGCCGAATTAGTCCAGAAATTCAGCTTTTAGTCATTGCCTTCATTTTGAACCTACACATAAGTTCTTGGTATGGTACAAAAAAAAAGGTTTGTAATGCTTGAGAGGAAAATCGTTTGTTTTGACATTTGGCCCTCTTGGTCTCATCCCTGAAGCATCATCAGCATTCTTCAGCAGTCTAATTTTTCACCATCTCTCCAGCCCAGAGATGGATGGGGAGAAAGGTGAAACTCTGGTCCACGCACGTCTAACCTGCTGGGCGGCTTTCTTTTAAGATTTCGGACACCAGATCAGATCAGAGAGCCGCGTCTGGCCCAGACTACACCCCCCCTCCTCCTCCCTCCTCCCTCTGCTCCTGCACTGCTGGACACCCCCACCAACCCATCCAGGTCAGCGGCCCGGGGCTTGATCTCGGCGGCCGCCGCTCCTTCATCGGCTGGACCTCCGCCGATCTCTAACCCCGCGCCCACAGAAACCAGCTGACCCAACCTGGCTCTCCCGAGAGGCAGAGTCGGTTTCGCCCGAGTCATCGATGGGCGTACCTTCCGCTGCGCTCAGACGCTTGCGTAATCCAGACCGGCCCTGCCGCTCCAGCAGCCCCGCCGCGCGCGTACTTACCGGCGCCGTGCGGCGAGCAATCCCGCTATGCGCCGCGATCTCGGTTCACACACACGTCAAATAGCAGGACTGGGCTTGATTTATCTTTTTGTTGGCGTTTTCTTTAGCTGGGCCGATGCCAACGACCCCCCCCCCCCTCCCCTCCATTGGCCCAGCCCTGCCCCGGTGCGGCCTGCTGCACTGACCGGCCCCCGGTCAGTGCAGCGCGCGCCGCCGAGCCACATCCGGGCTAAGCTACTCTGCGCTAGCTTGACACTCGGGACATGCAGGGACCACCATGACCCGGTGGTTGCATGCAGGATATGGTAGGGCGGTGGGGGGGAGAGATCTAGGATTACAGAAAGGTTGTACTCACGGCTGACTTTCATGCTGCCGAAAGCAGAGGGCTGCGGCACGGGCTTGCAGCTCTCGGCGAAGGATGTGGTCCTGGGCCGACCCGACATGATCCAAATCCCTTTTGATTCTCTCGGTGTGCTTAAACGGCAGGGCTGATCGATTCGCCGAATCCTCTCATCCAAATATGTATATATGTGTATAAAAAGAAAAAAAGGGGTGACAGTAAAAAAATGATATCTGTGTGTCTCGGAGGAAGGGCACAAAAGAGAGCCCGCTAGCACGCTGGGCTGTGGTCGCAAAATAAAAAAGAAAAACCCCGACGACGTGCGATCAGAGCATCGTTTCACTCCTTTATAGTCCGGACTTTCTTTCAACGGGCCTCACGAGACACGTCTCTCCGACTGAAATAGTCCTGAATCCGGCCTCTCCCTGCGGGGCCCCCACTCTCTTGGTCGCTTTAAGTCCCCTTTCCTGGTCGATTTCCACAAAACGCGAACAATAAACGGCTATGCCAGCTCGTGGATCCAGAGGCGAAACGATCCGTGTTCGTTGCCGATTCAGGGACACATGCAGCTCCTCTTCATATCCCGATGTGGAGCCTCAATGATCCGACTGCCATGGCGGCTCCCTCACTACA
This sequence comes from Fundulus heteroclitus, assembly GCF_011125445.2. Taxonomy (NCBI): domain Eukaryota; kingdom Metazoa; phylum Chordata; class Actinopteri; order Cyprinodontiformes; family Fundulidae; genus Fundulus; species Fundulus heteroclitus. The sequence continues at coordinate 22,348,335 of NC_046367.1, forward strand.
ACCAGAGCCTGAAGATCCTCCAACGGAAAACCTGCCCGCCGCCCCGGTCTTTATACGGCTAATTTCAACGCTTTACGCTAGTGCTAGCTCCGGCCTCGCCGTCGTCAATTTTCGGCGTCTGTACCTCGCCCCTAAAGCGGCGAGCTCCCCAGAAAAACGATGGTCTCGAGGTACAGAGTGCGACGATACCGAATGTCTTTTTTTTTTTTTTTTTTACTCCTTCCCCATAGGGTTCAGGCTCGCAGTCTTTTGTCGTTACGCACGTTACGTACAGAAACTGGAGTCAACGGAAAGGAGTTCACGCTGGTGACGTAGTTCGCAATGCTGAATAGGAATACCGTGAGCGCGCATACGCCAGATCTGGGGTGGCGAGTTCAGCCAATCAGAGACAGTATCCTTCAGAAATGGGCGTTGACCCTTGCGCCTGTGGTCCAATAGAAAGCGTAGCTCTTCAGCACCACATGGCATAATTTGCTCGCTGCCCTCCCTCCAGACTTCAAAGGCTTCTTCCAGTGCCATGACGGGGACAATGGGCGGAGTTTACCACAGGATTGATGATTTTTCCGACGAATGGAGCTTCAAAGCCAGACTGTCAGTTCAGAACCCCCCCCCCCCCGCCCCCCTCAGCTGTCACAGAGCACCGGTGCTCATGCAGCACTGTTGCTATGTTAGTCACACAATCCTATACCTTTCATGGACACCTTTGAGACACATCCTCGTGCAGCTAATTATTGTCAAATTGTCCGGTAATTCTAATTAATAGTACGGACATATGTGCATTGATGTTAATATAATTTAGGTTTATTTTAAACCCGTTTGCAAAGGTTTCCCAGTTGGTTAATTGTATTATTATAATTATTATAATTATAATAATAATAATAATTATCATTATTATTATTATTATTATTATTATTATTATTATTATTATTATTATTATTATTATTATTATTATTATTATTATTATTTATAATAATAATAATAATAATAATAATTATTATTATTATTATTATTATTATTATTATTATTATTATTATTATTATTATTATTATTAGGGATGTGTCTGAGTCCCCCGCTGTTCACCCTGACTGCCAGCCAGCTGACATCAAATCTGCGGAAAATAAAACAATCGCTGGGCTGATCTCCAGTGATGATCAGGCGGCCTACAGGAGGGGGGTGGGAATCCTGACACACTTGGTGCTCCACCAGCGATCTCATCAGGAGGACATGTTATGAAACAAAATGTTTCTAAAATATTCAGTGATAAATCTTGATGGCAGTATGGATTGGATTGGCTGTGTTTTATTTTTATTTTTTTAGAAAGGTTAGGCTGTCTTGTCTCTTCTGGGTGTAAGCTTTAAAAATGTAAAGGGCTACCGTAGCTTGTGTTTGTGGATTTTCAGATTTAACCACAACTGCTTTTAGTAATTTATGTCAGCTCAGCACAGTCAGCACCCAGAGTAAAGTCACTTGGACATTTCCACTCTGCATTTTCAGCATTTAGTTGAGATTTTGTGTTTTGAATCCATCATCATGACTCAAAATTCTGTGATCCGTGTCATCGCAACAACAAACAGGCTTAAATCGGAGGCACCCGGCATCCATCCATCCATCCATCCATCCATCCATCCATCCATCCATCCATCCATCCATCCATCCACCCATCATCTTTGTGGTTCATCTCATTCTTTACCATCACAGACTAGAGGAAACATTTCAACCATCAAAATGTCACACAATTGTTGTGAAAATACACAAACATGTGACTAAAGAAACTCTTGTTGTATTTTTAGTCAATCTATCTTTTGTTTCCATGCTGTTGCTTTGCTCCTGTGTTTTAGGCAGTGTGTTTGTTTAGGTTCTGATCAGTTTATTGCATTAAAAAGACTTAAGTTTCATCATTAGTCCTTTTTTTGCTTGTGTTTCAGTCTTCTAACCTCCGAGTGATGGGAGCAAAATGTATTTAATGTTTGTTCTTTCTGTTTTACTTGTGAATAATATCTCTAACTGTATCTGTTGAACTAATAAGGACATCAGTGTGCTTCTCTATTATTATTGTAGATGATTTCCTTTCATGGCATTTTGGTCCGCCCTGCACATAAATTGATAAAAAGTCAGCTTTTAAAGCAGTGCTCACAATTGCCAATGATCGATTAATTAAATACAATATCTGTAAGTACCAATATCTGTTTGGTACTTACCTTTCTGAGGTCTTTGAAAGTCATAACGGCAGATCAAGTTTTTCAGACAAGGCTTATGAATTTGGGCTCAAAATAACAATACAGTCAAAAATCTCACCCATTTTGTCCTGGATCTGAAATTGTATTTACAAATATGTTATCTAATACCATATATAATAATTTACAAAAGCAGAAATCAAGCCTGAAAATTATTCATACCCCTGGCAGATTTAGATTTAAAGTAATGTTTTAACCAAACCAAAGTGATTATTCTGTCCAACTTTAACCCTTTCCATAAACAACGTGATATTAGGATATATCGTTGGTCTGTGCTGCCTCAAGTAGAATTAATTATATTAAAATAAATGTACTCCCCAGATTTTTGTATCTTTTCCAATGCATTCCGGTGTTTATTGAAAAAAGCTCTTTCCACTCACTTGAGAGCTCAGTCTTACATTTTTTAATGGAACATAAACCCTCCTAGAATGTGAAAGAAGCTTTTTCAAAAAACAAGGACACAGGAGGCCTTGCTCTGTCAAATGTTTATACTATTATTGGTCTGTAAATATCCACACAGTGTTACTTTGGTGCAGTACAAATGACAATAAGCCAAGTTCAATGCTGATGGAGGAGACCTCATGTGGTTCTGCTTCTCTGTTTTCTCTTCTCTTACCTTAAATTCATCTTCAGCACAATATTCAAATAATGTCATTGTTAAACGTTCCCTAAAAATCTGGACTCAAGTGAAGTGACGTTTGGGGTTTCAGGGAATACCTCTCAACTCATCATTTGATTTAAATACTGTATTTCTTTCATCACTAACTTACTTGGACTCATCTGTATGAAGGATTTTTTTTCACCGACAGCCTTTTAGCCTCATTTGCTCAATCATCTTCAAACTTTAAACTGCCCAACATACATTTCTACAGGTATTTACAGGCCAGAGATTTTATCGGCAGACACTTTCCAGACGCTCCCAAAGACCCCGCCACTACTGCAACTAACACAATAATGGAATTCAACCTTCTTCGAGGAGCGCGATATCTTACTCTAATTCCTCAGTAGCATCTGATTACCCTCGCATTGCCTGGTCTGAGGAGCTCAGTGTGGAAATCGATGATGAGCAATGCTGGTCTGTTCTGAAGCGCATCCATCCTCATCAATCCTCCAGTGTAAAGTGGTGCATGGGATACACTGATCTAGGAGTAGGCTGGTCCAGGTTTCCCCTGTTACTGACTCTGATTATAAAGGATGTAACTTTTGACTTGGCTTTCCTTGTCCATGCTTTGGACTATGTTTTTTGATTCACTTTCAGCTATCTCATCTATTCAACTTCCACAGCCTGTTTGGTAATACAGATGTCATTTTTAAACCAAATTATCTTTGGAACCCCTTTTCTAAGCTTTCCCCCCTTTTTCAACAATAGAAAAGCATATAGTGTCCAGTATCATAGTATCCGACGACACCAAAGCAAACTTTAATTTGTACCCACGATCTGTGTTGTAATGGTTATAGCACACACACGCAAACTTTGTTTATTTATTTTGTGTGGTTTGATTATCCTATTTTCATTTTGTTCTGTTTTATTTGTGTGTGTGTGTGTGTGTGTGTGTGGGGGGGGATCCAAATTCTCTTTTTATTATAAAAATGTTGTGTTGTTTTTGCTGTCAATGTCCATTTAACATATATATATATATATATATATATATATATATATATATATATATATATATATATATATACATATATATATATATATATTCAAGGGGAGTATGCAAAACTTGTAGAAACTGAAGTGTGTATCACTTGCACGGTGACTGTTATTGTTGCTTGCAATGTTTCTTTTTCTAATTTTGAAAATAATAAATAAATCATACCTTTTTTTTTTTTTTTTAAAAAGAGTGTCTTTTCTGGAGGATAAAAATATAGATGTGTGTCAACTTACGATCCTACTATGAGCCATGGATTTCCCCAAAAGTTAAAACTACATTTTATGTAAAAGCCTCATTCAAAATTGTTCATACCTACTGCAAATTCTGAGAGCCTGTGGGAAAACTCCTGGTTCTGCATTATTTCATGTTTACATCAACCCAGCTTCAAAAAGAGCAGCTCTCTGCAGTTAGGTTGGGCAAGTCACGACAAAGAAGCTTCCCAAGTCTGCTATTGTACACAAGGCTGTTGATACCTGAGGGTAGAGCTACAAGGACATATCTAAATGCCTTCTAGTTCCAGTGGCCACAGCAGAAGGTACTACTAAAAAAATACAAGCTGTTCCGTACTTTGGAAAATTCCAGATGACTTATTAGGAAGAAACAAAAATGATGATGGTCAAAGAAACCAATAGAAACATCCAGAACGCTTGTCAGCCATTATGGGTAAGCTTTGGTTGCTGTAATAGCCAATAACGGATTTTTTCCCATCGATTATTGAGAACCATTTGTACCTAGCATTTAAAAAATTTTCTTAATACCATTTGTACAGTTGCATTACCTTTTGGCCGATGGGTGTGCCATTTCAAATCAAGAAAACAACATCTAAATTTAACAGGGTCTGAATGATATTGCTCAACTCCACATAACTGTAAATGTATATCAGTATCAGCGGTGGGTAGTAACTAGTTATATTTACTCAGTTACATTTACTTAAGTAACTTTTTGAGCAAAATGTACTTTTAGCACTGTACTTTTTATTTTTACTTAAGTCATATTATAACTCAATGATTGCTATTCTTACTTGAATAAAATTTCTGGCTACTCTACCTACTGTGAGTAACTTCATGAATGAAGAAAATACTTGTTTTAACCAAAAATGTGCCAGAGACAAAAAACTAGAGTTAGGTTAAAGTGAGACTTCTTTATCTTATTCTTCTTATCACAACCTTTGTTGTTTTAATGTTATTTTCTATCTGCTGAGCTCATTGAGCCATTCGGAGGTCAAATAAACATGGAGTAAACAGTATATATTCTTACTGGAAGTACTTGCCACTGTTCTAACACACTGTATCTGCATTAGCTGATGTGAGTATTGCTTTTAAGTTTAATTTTGAAAAAAATCAGTCAGAAAAGTGTTTCTTTTCTCTTTCGCATATCTTTTGTCTTTAAAATACCAGAATTTGCGCCTAACTTTGTATTTTTGCCTGACCGATTACATAATTTTGAAATATTAAATCATCAGCTGTTATTATTTTACTCAGTACTCGAGTAGCTTTCTTACTGAATACTTTTTTTTCTCTTACTTGAGTAATTTCTTGGCTGACAAGTTTTTACTTTTACTTGAGTAAAAATATGTTGAAGTACTGCTACTCTTACTTGAGCACAATTGTTGACTACTCTACCCACCTCTGATCAGTACACATTTACATTAACCTGTAAATTGTTGTTTTTGCTAAGTTACACTAAAAAGGTATTTTGCAGACGGATTTTAGAGGGTTTGCCCCAAAGTTATTCATACCAGAACAACCACTTTATATATAGGCCAGATCAAAATGCATTTTGTAATTTAAAAACAAGTCATTAAAAAAGGCTGTACTTAATAATCACTTTTATTAGTCAAATCCTGTGAGTAGAGCACTGGATCTGATTAAGAAGTGTTGTATTTGTTAGATGCTAGTATTACACGTCTCAGAGAAAATGCAAATCACTCGCCCTAACAGGAAAATCTTTCTTTCTTCGCTGTCGCTGGTGTGTTAGCAGTCTGTCTTTTGTGTGAGCTATTTTTACTTTGTTGTGTTACATATCAAAGGGAATTTCTCCAAGGCTGTCCTTCAATGATTCGCGCACAGCAAGATTCAAAATACGGGCAGCAGGGCAGAAGTAATGCAGGACGAGTCGTCCATCAGCCGCACACATTTTCACACGAGAGTAAGAGTAAGAGGAAAAAACCCCACAGAGGAACTTGTAGATCAGGGGTGTCAAACTCATTTCTGTATTGGAACACATTAAAAGTATTAAAAGTCTTTAAAAAGGCCAGCTGCACCTGTATAGATGAAACTTTTGATTTCAGAATTTTAATTACAAAGAGCTTATTGCTCTAGTATTATAACTTTGCTCCCATTTATTTCAGGTTATAAAATAAACCTTTATTCAAATGTATTTATTTAATTACTTATCCTAAAGGGAAATTAAATGTTGATTTAGATAATTTTGTCAAGGAGTTATTATAGATGGCGACGGTCTGTTTTACAACCTGAAGAAGCCTTTGACTGTTTTCCCATGAAAATGTCATGAAGAGGATGTTCAGGACTGTCCTTAATTTTCTTGATTTTATAAAAAATCCTTATATGCATCATCGTCTCCAGAGGTTCCACAGCCTTCCCCAGAACAGAACCAGCCTTCTTTATCAGGTTGTTGAGCCTTTTTAGGTCCCTGGCCCTGATGCTGGCACCCCAACAGATGATGGCAGAGGACAGGACGCTCTCAACAAGTCAATCAAAGACCAATCTTTTCAAGTCAAATCCCATTATGAATTTAGATCCCAAGTTCAACACTTTTTGTCACATTTGATGAAGACAGAACGACACTGCAGCAAATCTTCTTCTTTAACACCTCTTATAAATAATGGACAAATGTGTATTATCTGTGCTTTCATCAGCAGCTAACAAAAAAGCCAGGAAACTGCGCACCACCCTGGTCAGCCGTTCTATAACATATTCAGCTGCTGAGGCAGTGGAGGACAGGATGGGGGCAGTTTCTGTAGTAGCTAACAAACACTAAACACTATCGATCAATTCTCCCAATGCTCACAATTCCAAGTCTGAGTGCGTGCTGAGATGCTTTTATACACGAAACGTGGCCATGATGATGAAAGCTTGTACCGTTTAAACCACAGGTGTCAAACTGAAGGCCCGCAGGCCGAATCCGGCCCATCAAGGTAAATTATCCGGCCCTCAAGAGCCAACAAAAAGGCACATCATGTCATTAAGTAGAGGAATATATCCTTTTAAAGTGTATAAAGTGGCTAAAACTGTGCCTCCTGTAAGTGTAACTCACCCCAATATCAACTTCTTTTGCAGATAAACTGTATAAACTGGGCCTAAGGTTGCTACTTTTATGTTACCATGCATATTTTATACTTCTATGTGAACTGGAATGAAATTATGGAATGAAAAGTATCATCTATACATGAGCAACCGGCCCTTTTAATGACTTCATGACGCGAAAGTGGCCCCATATAGAAATGAGTTTTACACCCCTGGTTTAAAAATTCAACTGCAATAGCCACCGTTCAACCTTAAGAGGGCAGCACTAAGACTGTTTTTAAGAGGAATATTGCAGAACTTTATACATTCACATAAAAATGTAAAAAAAAAAAAATTGTACAGTAACATTAAATAAAGTAGCAACCTTCGGCTGAGTTTAGACAGTTTATCGGCAAAAATGTGGATTTGACATTTTAAAGTCTAATTATTCTGCATCAATTTTTCTCTGTGTGGACATTTCTTTGAGTTGTTTCAATGTTTTATGTAAAAACTGACATCTAGTGGCAGATGTTGTGACTACATGGTAAAAAAAAACTATATTTGCTATAGGAGGCACAGTTTTAACCACTTTATACACTTTAAAAGAAGATGTGCCTCTACTTTATGACATGATATGGCTTTTTTGGCCCCTGAGGCCGATAAATTCACTTGACAGTCTGGATTCGACCAATGGGCCTTAAATTTGTGACATAAGTTTTCACCAGACCCACTTTTGCATGTAGGCCAAACACTTCAAATCAGACCAGAGTATCTTCCTCCACACGCTTCCTACATTTCTTTTGGTGAGCTGCATACAGGACTTCTGATGGCTTTCTTTGGGCAAATACTTTCTTACATGCAGTCTTACAACATACATGCATCCCTTGGAATGTGGAGCAAGGCAACATCTTCCACAACACATATGCTAATGATACACCACTTTACATTTTTTGTGTGTGTCCATGATAAATGGACGGGTCAAAATGCCCTCAAGCTAATGCAGCAAACAGACAAGTCATTGTCTCCGGCCAAAAATGCATGATTAGAGATCAGGATTTTACCAGAATCAGTGACACTAATATTGCAGGCATACAACAAGCCTAGGTATTGTTAGGGAGTCAAACTTAAATTTTCATACATACAAATGTAGTCCAAATAAAATCAGCCTACTACCTTCTTAAAATGTTGTATGTTAAATGATTGTCAAACAGTTAAGTTCCTGCAGCTCATCCAACATAGCGGCCACAGTCATGATCAACTCCAGGACAGGTTCTTACATCATTGTTTGTAAAACGATAACATTTAAAATCATGTTATTGGTCATGAATGATCCTGAACTTTAATACATCTCAGAGGTGCTTATCATTTATGAACCTTCAACTATCAGACCTGCTCATACAGTGTATATAGGGCCAAAATTAAACAAGAGAAGGCAGACTTTAGGTTCTTTGCTGATCAGGAAGATACTCCCTGAAAACCTGAAGCCTGCAAAAACAGTTGGCTCATTTGAATCCGGACCGAAGACAATGCTGTTTACGGCAACTTCCCATGACGATCACATCTAAATTTATCAGCCCTTTTTCTAACCTGACAACAGCCAGATGCATGTCTCGCTCCGCCTAGCTCCAGCGAGACATGCATCTGGCTGTTGTCAGGTTACCCTTTTTCTAGCCTCGTGAGACCATCCTGATCTCGCGAGCTTTCAAGGTTTCACTCGCAGATCAGTCTGGATACTCTCCGTTAAAGAAAATTTGGAGCCGTTCACCAAACGAACGTCCAATCAGCGTTGGCTTTGAGGCGGGTTGAGGTGTGACGCAACGGGAAGCGCGTCAGTTCAGTCTAAAGAACATGGCGGCTTCAGCCGATGAAACTAGCGTTAGCGTGGCTATCGAGCAAGTTTTATCGGAATTACAGAGTATTTCTTTGCTGAGCTAACGAGCCTTTACCTGCAGCAGCAAGAGTAGCTTGGCTTGTGGTTGTGTTTTCGTCGACGACGAATCTGATTGGTTCATTTGGCCCGTCTATCACCAACATAGGCCAATCAGCTAACCAGTATTTTCGCCCCTTCCCAAAGTTACTTCAACGGAAGGTTTCCAGATGGATATGCGGAGCAAATCTATCTGGCGGAGTCAGGTAACCCTTTTTCTGCTTCTAACTCTAAATCTGAAAGCTTTTGGTTATTTTTGCTTAATTCCTAAGATGTGCAAACTATTGTTTTAGTGTTTTTTATTGTCTTTAATGGTAATTTTCTGTACCATTGCTCCTTTATTATTCTGTAAAGCACCTTCTGCATGAAGAGCCTAATGCAAATCACCTTGCTTTACCTTATCATAGCCTTCCTTTGTATGATCATTGGCCGTCTCATTTTCTTTTGCCTCCAACCGATTTCTAGACAGCCAGACCATTGTGAAAAATTTTAAGTTGTTTTTTAGACATAATAATTATGTTCCAAACAGTCACAAATTTCCAGTTGTAAAAATAAATGGACAAAGGAAGCTCGTGTTTTTGTCTGCTGCGTTTGGATCCTCGAAAAAAGAAAACACTGTCTTTTTTTCTTTTTACAATAAAACATTTATAAATAAATATTACAGGAAGTTCATTGTTTACACAATTGGTAACTGAATGCACATCTGTAATCATCTGCAAAATGCTATCAATATTACACATTTTTATACTTGTTCTAATGCTTGTTTTCTGTGTTAGCATCCTGTTTAGAAAAATATTCCGTGCATCGTCAACACCCACTTATCCCTGCGGGGTCAAGGTGAGGCAAATGATTTTGGTAAAATCTAAAATCTCCACAAGCAAAACAGCATAATTAAAAAATATCTATGTTTTCGTTTTCTTCATATAAAAATGGAAAAACAAAACATTTCTTACTAAAATTAGAGCTATATTATCTCCCACTGTATAAAAATTCATCATCGTTAAACACAATTGAGACTGGTGCTTTAAGAGCAAGTATAGTGCTAAGAAAAAAAACAAGGATTCGCTTCTTCTATTTTTTGTTACTCTTATTTGTTTCAGATCATCAAACAAAGTTTTGTATCACACAAATATAACCTGAGTAAATACAAAATGCAGTTTTCAAATGACGATTTTATTTATTAAGGGGAAAAATTGTAGCCGAAACAACTTGTCAACTATCTGTAAAGATAATTGAGCCCCTTGTTAAATCATTATTAAACGGTGATTAACCAGATTTTCTGGTTGAATTTCACTAGTCTGGATTACTATCAGACCTGTAAAATCATGAATTAATTCAGATAGAACCAGTCTTACAAGATGAAGTTGACTAAAAGATCTCAAAGAGCAACACAAACAAAGAGAAAACATGAGAAACACAGTAACTGACATCTATCAGTCTGAAAAGGCTTATAACGCCACCAATAAGGCTTTGGGAATCCAGCAATCTAGACTGAGATTGGTTATTCTCAAATGGAGAAAACATTGAACAGGAGATTACAGGGAGAGGCCAGCATTGCAAAATTACTTCACGAGCACATCCACAACTCACACAACAACCTAGAACAACCTCTGAAGCACTGCGAGCCTCATTTAAGGCTAGTGTTCATTATTCAACAATAGAAAATAGCTGGACAAAAAATGTTATCCATGAGATAATTCCAAGTTAAAAACCACTGCTGACAAAAACAATTTGATTGCCTAAAACACTAATGGGGGGAAAAAATCCTGTGAACTGACAAGACAAAAGCAGAACCTTTTGGAAGGTGTGCATCCTGGTATTTCTGGTGTATATCATAACAACAACCAAACGATCAGTACTTTACCCTAAAACGCCAGTGCTCTTGGGTTATGTATGCAATATTCTACAAAAACAAAACTGCAAGTCCAACTGTGACTGTCACAAAACAAAACAACTCCACAACAAAAGTCAACGTTTCCGAGTGGCCTAGTCAAAGGCTTAAATCTGATGCTGCAAAGTGACCTGAAACACAGTTCATGCTTGAAAACCCTCCAATGAGGCTGAACTGAAACAATTCTGCAAAATAAAAAAACACAAAATAGGAAACTAAAATTCCTCCAATACCCGATATCAGTCATCGGCAACATTTCATGGCTTTTGTTGCTGACAAGGTTTTCCAGGGAACCAGGGATTAGTTTTAGGGGATAATTACTTTTTTCAACAGGTCAAGGTTGATTTGCATTTTGTGTTTACTCAAGTTATCGTTCGTCTGATGACAAAATGTGTCTGATGATCCAAAACGTTTAAGCGAGACAAAAAGAAAAGAAAAAAGAAATTCATCCTGCGGGGGGAAAAATAATTCTTCAAAGTACTGCAAGTTCAAGTGGCGGACACATTTTAAATAACACATAAAGTGCGCTAAACATGTTCTCATACTAAAGTAGGTTTGAGGTCATCTTTGAACACGACGGGCCGCGGAGGGGCGTAGAGGTTCGTGTAATCCTCGAACTCGCTGTCGGACGAGTCTGAGGAGCTGTCTGAGCACAGGAAGGAGCCTCTCCCCAGGCAGGAATCACAGTAAGGTCGGTGGTAGTAGCAGTAATCTGTGGAGCTGCTAGAGTCTGAATCCCAGTATCCGCTGGAGTCTCTTATGCACCGATGGCGCTGCCTGCCACTGCCGTCTTCCTCCTGAGGGGCGCAGTTCTGTCCGGCACAGAGCGGGCATCTGTGAGACCTGAAAGCACACCTGGGACACTTCTCCATTGTCTCTTCTTCATCTTTATCCCTCCCCTCTTTCTCCTCCACGGACCTTCCTAAATCGGAGACGCTGACGTGAACGTGGGAACGTGTATCGTCTGGATTTTGGTGTTCACGGGTGTCTCCTTTCAGTCCACAAACTGGAACGTCGGAGCCTCTGTAGAAGCAGGAAGGGGACAAAGCTCTCCTGGAGGTCTGGAAGGGAGGCCGGCGTTTTCTCATCCCGCGTGGAGAGATGCTGGGGTAGTGGAAGAGCGAGGCTGAACGAGGGGAGCAGAGAGACAAAGGGGACAAGGTGTTCAGTTTGGGCTGAGAAGACGCCCTGGATGCCTGACCTGGAGCTCGGAGCGCCGTCTCCGAGGCGGCATCCATGCTCAGCTCCTGGAGGATCTCCTGTAGCTGCTCGCTGCTGACGAAACCAGTCAGTTTGGGATTTGGTCCCATCTGCAGCGACAGGCCGCCGTAACTGAAAAGGTTTTCCGCCTGAAAGGGATTCAGTCTTCTAGGGCTTTGCAGAGAGGTGACAAAGTGGACAGCGTCTTCCGCTGTCCTTCCAGGATACGTGCGAGGCAAAGGCTGGTTGAGATCCTCTCTCACCGTGGACTCTGCTGCGTCTCTGGCTGCAGAGTTGGAGACATCTTTCAGGGTTCCCCTCAGGGATACGTTATCAGCGAAGGGCGGAGAAACAGGATGGAGGTCCATTGTGTTTCGGACAGAGGAGGACGTCATAAGTGCGTTCGAGGGATCAGGAGGCAGAGGGAGATTATGGGAGGAGGGAGGAAGTAAAAGTCTGGATTTCGTGTCTCTCTGAGGTAAACAGGAAGAGGAGGTTCCTTCGTACTGAAGCTCAGTTGTCTGGGTGGAGGAGGAGTTGAGGTGAGTGGCAGAGGAATCAACATCCTGGTCCCCGAGGTGCTGGCTTGCTGTCATGAGCCTCAGGAGTTTATCCTTGGCATTGTTGACCTGCTCCTGAAGACTGTCAATCGCAGCATTCTTCTGAAAAGAGTAGAGAAAACATAAACATAAACTCTAGATGTGACCACTTAAGTGAACTATGGTACCTCAGACAATAACTAATCCAATATGATTCTGGTGTTTGGATCAGATTCCTATCCAGGGCACTTTTAAATGATGCCATTCATTAAGCTCGACTCCGTTGGTGCACTGTCTATGACTTTTATGCATGGGCGGCCGGTGAGCACTCGGGCTGCCTTTAGCACAATTTCCAAAATTCACACCGTGTTTTGTGGAGAAAAGCATGTAAAACTATATTAGAGAACATGAACAAATCTGCTGTTCTTTAACAATTTGCCACCCCCCCTTTACAATAATCAGAATCAGAAAGAGTTTATTGCCAGGTACCGTAAAGAAGAAAACATTCCACAAAACTAGCAAATTTCTCCTATGGCAAGTGCAAAAAAAAAATCCACAAAGCAAATATATAAATGATGCAAAAAGCGAAAAAAGGTAAATTACATATATAGACTGTTGACATTTGTACACAGTTAAATGTTCACCAGTCAAGAGAGACCGTATTGACTGTTGCAGCTGTTCATGTGGCATCAATAAATTATTCAACATTCAAATGTCGTTTGTGAAGCAGGATGCATTTTTTTCTCTAGGTTTTGTGGGTTCAGAGGGACACTATCCAATCTAATCCAATCCAACATACAAGCTACTATAGCTCCAAATGCGGACGAACTTAGTGCCGTGCTTTAAAAGAAAGGTGGCAAAGCACACGAGACCTCAGTTTGTTGCGTATGGGCCTGCAGACCTGTGCCAAAGCTGTCCACTGTCCACAGCAGAAAGCGCCAACAAAGGAGAACCTGAGCTGGACCATGGAACAACGCAAGGTGGACCAGTCTGATGAATCACATTTTCAGAGCAACTTTATGGAACATTAAAGGGACAACAAGTAATAATGACACCTTGTGGTTAAAATGGGAACAACACATACTGAACGGTTTGCTGTTGGACTGAATTTTTACTTCCGCAGGATAGTTATATTCTGTTCTATTTCTGGTCCGCTTCTCTTACTGGCTTCCATGTTTGCAGGCTGCTGCTCTTTTGCCAAGATAAAACACCAAATGCTGAGCTCTGTTTTGAGAACCCTGGGAACTCTCACATGATTGGTTCAGGAACCAGGAAGTAAACACGGGCTACACTCTGAACCGAAGCAGTTCTGGACCGTAGCTCTAAGGTTAGAAAGGAGAAAAACGTGACTAAAACTCCATCGACACATTGTCGATGGAGAGGACCGATTGTTTATTGAGAATGTTACTTCCATCCTGGGTGACAAATGAGAATGATTTAGGTTGATTTTACAGTAAATCTCTTACTTATTGCCCCTTTAAATACAATCTCATTAAAATATTTAGATGTTACCTGATGCATGAAACCCTCTCTCAACATGCAATAAGCTATTTTAGAAGAGCGTAGCAGTTCAGTTTTAATGCGTGTGAGCTAAACATAGACCACAGAGAGGGATATAACCATGTAATACGGCTATAAATTGTGCTTTTACTAGCCTGGATGACCATAATTTCTAAATGCCATTACTCTAAAAAGGAAGCTGACTCCTGATCAAGACTCAATATTGGTTGTTGTAAATGGAAAAGTAATTTACAGAGCTAGAGTCACACTGAGGCACGTTCAGTACTTTCTTGAAAAACCAACCAACCACTGGCTGCATTAGGCACACAGTCAATAACAATCAAAATTTTCTAAGTATATTAATAGAGTTTGTCTTCAATTAATGTCATCACCTAATTTCTCTAGTTGTATTTTAAGGGCTATCCTATTGTCCTAACATGGTAATTTCTGGCAAATCTAAAGAAAAGACACATACAGCCAATTGGAAACCAACACGTTAGATAACGATGGTTACATTCACCTCCTACACACACTGTATGGATGTGCAGCATTCAGCCCATAATCAGACTGTCTGACGGCTCAGTCATGAACAGCTCCACCCTAAAAAAACTCTAACAAACAAAAAGATACAAATGTTCTTAAGCACTTTTCATCCTTTGGTCCATGAAGACGTTTAGGTTTTCAGAGAGACAGTTTCACAATAAATGTATCGCTGGTGGAAGGCAGAAGTCTAGATGACTGTTGTTGAGATGCACTTAAATTAGTACGAGCAACGACAACTTACTTTTATGCATGTAGAAAAGAAATCATTACTTTGAAGAGCATCATTTTGCTACGTAAATAACCATTTTTTACACATCTATGGACACGGTTAAACAACAAAAAGGTGTTCAGCTGCAGGATAACAAATTATTTTAGTTAATTGTAATATCAAGATGAATGCCCTTTGCCTAAGTCGTGGCCAAAGGGAACGATTTTCTGTCAATAGATTTGTACGTAAAAGGTCGGTTTTCTAAGGCTATAGCTACTATCATCCCCGTTTAAATGAGCCATTACCTCACTCAGGAGCTTTTTCATTGAGCTGTTCTCCCCCAGTAGGAAGTAGATATCATCCTGGCTGTACACGGAAGGCTGGCTCTTGCTGGGGCTGCTGAAATACTTGGCCATTTGACTTGGGTTGTTCTGGTCCTCCTCAAACTGTCGCCACTGGGTCAGCTGCAATGAGAGCAAGTTTGATTTGATATGTGAGAGTTTTTCTGTGTGTTGCCTTGATTTCTAGTGTATTTCATATATATATATATATATATATATATATATATATATATATATATATATATATATATATATATATATATATATATTAGGGCTGGGCAAGTTAACGCGTTAATTTCGCGTTAATTCATTAGACTATTAACGGCGATATTTATTTTATCGCGCATTAACGCATGTTGCTCAAATGCTTTAAGTCAGTGTCAGTCAGCAGGCGCGCTGACTGCAGCGCGCTGTCACGGCAGCACTCTCCCGCTCCCCCTCCCCTCTCGTACATGGCTCAGCGGCGCCAGCCAATCAGCACGCAGGCTCAGCCTGGCCCGCCCACTCAGCTCTCACACAAACTTAACACACAAGCAGCTGAGAGAGACCGCAGCAGCGAAAAAAACATGAACAGGGAAGTAGCACTGTTTGGCTTTATTTTAATACCGTAAATGAAATCAAGCCGTATGTTTTGTAAAAAGCCGGTTCATTTCAGTGGAAACACAACAAATTTATCTAAGCACGTGAAAAAACATGAAAACGTCGAGCCCCAGAAACGGAGAGAGGAGACGAAACTTCTCTCATTGCCCCGACAGACCCACAGACGTCTCTGACTGAGGCGTTTCAGTCCTCCAGGGAACATCCAGGTAGATCAGTGGATGGATGGATGTTACTGGAGCCCACACATAACATGTAATTAAGACCTTGAAAGAACCCAGTACATATATTAAAAAGTGTTATTTAAGATAAGATAACATTAGCTAATCCTTTTTTTTATCCCACGACGGGGAAATTTAAAGGATTAAAGCAACAGGAAGGTGCACACAACACAGACAAAATTACATAAGGATTGAAATATATAAGAGGTGGATTAGCGAAAAAACACTGAACATAACATTATTGTTATTATTATTATTATTTAATTGTAATAATAAAATAAAAACCACAAAACCCAAAAGGTCAACAGTTTCATGATACATCAAGCTTAGGGACTGGCTAATATACAGCAGGTCAAAAAAGGCCATATTTTGGCTGCAGTGCTTGCTGTTCTCTTATGAAGAAAAGATCAACTAGTGCACTAAATTCAATAGATGGGTTGAAAATATCCAGTATAAAATAAGTGCTACAAATGTTACAACACTTTTGTTCATATGGCAGCAGAACATTAAAATAAAAGTGGTCTTTACACTACTTTTGAATTCATTCTTTTAGTTTGCGCATACAATGCGATTAATCATGATTAATCGGGCAAATTATGCGATTAATCGCGATAAAAAATTGTAATCGTTGCCCAGCCCTAATATATATATATATATATATATATATATGTATATATATATATATATCCCCTAACATGAGTTGTGACTCCTTTCGGGAACATCAAAGCAGGTGTCTTTCAGCAGACCGCTCATTGCTCAAGCATTTCCTCCCCTCTCGCCGAAGATGCATTCCTTTACGTTAAGATAAACCCGCTGTTAGACTCTCAGGGAGTCATAAACCTGTTTGCAGCAGCCGACAAAATTTGACTCATTAAGAGAACTTCTGTGTGAGTCATCCTCTCCTCCTGACAGACATCGAAACTCCAGGCGTGAGTACAACAGTCATGTATCGGGTTTATTGGTTTTACCCTCTAAACACCTCATACACATGCTGTCATCCGTCCATCTGTTACAGTTTCTGTCTGTGGGGTTGATTTTCTCATGACAGATATATAGAAAAAATTCTCCTCAAATTTTGGCGCTTCAGGAAAAGATGCTGAAAGTGTGCCAAAATATTACAAATGCTAAGTAATCTTTACACCAATAAGGACATTCTCTTTACCCTGAGTTGTTTTGTTTTTGTTTAAATCAATTGCAACCTAAACCATTGTTTGTCAGCAATAGCATGCGTCTATTGGGTTTTGCCTCTGACCTGCGGCACAAACAGCATGCAGTTGGTGGCCAGTGTGCAGATGAAGATGGCTCCAGCCACGGTGCTGTAGACCAAGTTGGGCCAGGCGTGCAGGAAGACGAACACGGGGACGGCCACGGCAGAGCAGAAGGTGACCAGTGTGACGGTGGTTATGATGGTGGGAGACTGGTTGACTGGAGGATGGCTGACGTTGCTGGTGAGCCCGGCCAGGTAAGTGCCATAGAGGAGAAGGCAACCCTGGAGAAACAGGTGCAGAAGGCATTGTTATGCTACTGTTTAAATTAAAAAACAAAAAGAAAATGTCATTTTGCTTATTTTTTATTATTATTATTATTTATCTAGATTTAGCTCTAAGCTATTTAGAAGCAAATTAGATAATATTGTATATCTATAATGTATGATGTCATCATGTCTATGTAAACAATGTATCACTTGCATATTCAGCTTGCAACTTGCAAGGTTTTAGCTATAATCCCAAAGTATTTTCATGTTTTTAGTATAAATGTATGGATACACATAATGGATGCCTTTAAAATCTTGTTTTTATTATATGATTTCTTAAAAACACTTTAACTATCCTGAATTTTCTGACATCTTTTTATATCTATTCTATTGCTTTTGATAGATTGGCTCATATGTGTCTCATACATAAAAAAATAAACTTTCCCTATATATATATTTATATTTATAGTCCAACCTTTCCTATCTGTGTTTTCCTGTTCATGAAGGATAAAGTTTAGGATCAAATAATTCTTAACGGTTTTTCAGCAAATTATATGTCAATCACTTGAAACTTGATTTTATTGGTGGGTGAGATTTCTAATCTAGAAATAATCATGCCAATAAGATGCTACTTTGATAGTTGAAGCTTAATTTAAATATCCAAAAGTAACATTACAGGAATGTTTCTTTTTTAGGTTTGTGCAGAGATCTGAGCAACTTTCAAAATAATTAGTAGTTCAAGATTCAAAAAAGCATTTTTCAGTACACACTCTTGATATACTTTTATTGCCACCACTGGTAAAGATGTGTAACAAGCCTTAAAGTGAATTAATCTACTATTGCACTGACAAAAAATTCACACAGAAATAGCCGCACTTTAATTAAACTACATTTATATGGCATTAGGGCTGGGCAACATATTGAGATTTTAAAAATACCGAGATTTTTTAAAAAGAGATGAGACCATATCATTTATATCGAGATGGTCTATGTTGCGTTATAATTATAATTTTATGTATTCCAGTAGGTTATTTTTCGGCCATTTCTCATATTTATCTTTGTTAAAAATGTGCCTCTGCGTCATTTGGGATAAATCTTTGATTCAGAGATTTTTTTTTTGTAATTACCTTCTGAAAAGAAAAACATATCGAGATAAATATTGTATTAAAAATATCAAAATATCAAGATATTACTTTTTGGTCCATATCTCCCAGCCCTATATGGATTAAAATATTTTGTTTAACAAAATCACCAGTCCTACGCTTTTTTTTAGACATGTTACAATTCCTATAAATGTAACTATATTTGTAATCTATACTTTACCTTTGTAAGTCAACATTAGTGTTTAATAAATAACACACAACTTCCTGTTTATCTACTATGTAAACATGACAAATGGGACCATATCCCTTAGGCACTTTTACGAATTGGAAAGACAAGCGAACACGCCACTCAAGTAAAGCAAGCGGGAATTGAGCTTCATAGAGCCGGAAAAAAGATGACAAGGAAATAGCTGCTTGTCTAAACGTGCTCATATCTGAGGTGAGAGCAATAATTAGAAAGTATAAAACAACTGGAAGGCTGCATGACGACCCAGTTGTATGTTAACACTATGAACAGAGGTACATGTTTTTAAAGCTCACTGTTTAAAAACATTTGCAGTGTGAGATTATTCTACTGTAGTTAAAGATCTATTTACACGTCTTAGGGTGTCGGTAATTGTGAAGGAAGCTGTGTCACCCTTTCCAATTTAACTTTGGTCCTGGACATGTTCCGCCTCTATTCAATTTACTTATCTGTCTCAGCTAATTAAAATCACAGCTACGAAGCGCTCTGAATTAACCCATCTGTCCCTACAGGAATGTTTCAGTTTGTCTACTCCAAAACTGGAAAAAAAAAAAGTTTGAAAAAAAATTGTCTATGATTTGTCACCATGAATAAACACACACACAAATGTAGCAAATTAGTTACACTACAGAGTCAGGAATGAAAACAGCTGAAGCTTACTTTCTGAACAGCAATAATGACGACCCAGATGTTTGAGTATTCAGAGGAACAAGAGTTCAGCTGTGACAAAGAGTAGGAGGTGTCTCTCTCAGTCGCCTAGATGAATACAAACAAAATATTACATTAAATTTGATATATTTAATGAGTTTATTTTATTGTAGGAAAAATCCACCTTTCCACATTCCTTAATGCATCCAAAAAGCATCTAAAAGCACAAAGCATTCAGGTCCAATCATGGCTCAGTAATATGTTACACGCAATCATCCCCATGTTATATACAGAAATCCGTCAAGCAAATTACTGCAGAGCTTCGTGATAAAGCTCACCTTGGCAACGGCTCTGAGAGATTGGGAACATCTGAGCGGGTCTGTGAGATTCCAGGTGGTGAGAACCAAGATGTCCAACAGGACCAATAGAACCACCATGCCAATCAGCTGGATGTCTCGGATGATCTGAAACACAATCAGAAGAGACAATAGCATTGGACTCTTTTCATCCATACAGCCTTACAGCATCCACATGCAGAAACGTAGCAGCAAAAGGAAGAAATAAAATAAAAATGCTTGCTATTATTTTTAGACATATAGTTTCATATGCAATCTCAATATAATACGTTCAGCTGCTCAATTACTGAAGTTCTAATAGCTGAGTATTGAGGTGGATTTCAAAAGTCCACCCATTTCTGTTTAAAAGTCTTTATGTGACACAAAAAAATGACACAGTGATCAAATAAGTTACAGCAGTCTTGTGCCATATACCCTGTACAATTCAACTCAAACATAAACCCCTTAGTGGAAAAAAATATTTAAAAAAAGGGGCAAGAATCTGGTTATATGAATCCGTGCATTATGATGGATTCTCCAAATCCATCATACTTTGAAGGCTTATCTTGTCTGCATCCCTCTTCAGGTAACCTGCAGACATGGTGTTGGGTGTAGCTCTGGACTCTGATTAGACCGTTAATGTTATTTGTTAATTTTACTATCATGCAGTCTATCTTTCGTTTATTTGGATATTTGCTTGGACATTTTGTGGAGCTGAAAAATGAAATCCAGATTCATTTTCAGGAGATTTGTAGACGGTGTGGGACCTCATCTGCAGTAATTTGGGCATTACTCTGGTGTGGCATGATGAAGATAGAGCGCAGCCATGTTCTGACCCTCAACTATGGTCATTAAATCATAGAGTAGCAAAGAAAGAAGAAGATCCTGGATATGAGCAGTGGAGATGAGCTTCCTCCATAGAGTAGCTGGGCTCTGCCACAGAAACAAAATGAGGAGTCCCTTCATACAGGCAGAGCTTAGAATAGAGCTGCTGAGTAGAGTAAAGAAGTCAATCGAGGTGGTTTGGACATCTCATCAGGATGTTTACTGAGCTTTAACCTTTGGAAATTTTCT
Source organism: Fundulus heteroclitus (assembly GCF_011125445.2). Classification (NCBI taxonomy): domain Eukaryota; kingdom Metazoa; phylum Chordata; class Actinopteri; order Cyprinodontiformes; family Fundulidae; genus Fundulus; species Fundulus heteroclitus. Next base: position 22,369,314 of record NC_046367.1, read on the forward strand.
GGGTACATCCATCTGGGAAAAACACCCAATAGGAGAATCAGAGCTGTAGGAGGGACTACATATCGCAGCATGGGAATGCCTAGGGATCCCCCAAAATGAGCTGGAAAGCGTCAATGGAGAGGGAGATGTCTGGCTTTGCCTCATAGCCCTGTTGCCCCTTAACCCCGTCTTAGAAACGCAAAAAAGGCAATCAATAGATGGATGAAAGAAGGATTTTCAAAACTAATTTGTACAGAACAAATGAGTTTTCACATTAAAGGTGGAACAAGTTTTTAAGGGCCGTATTTACATTACACTAAGGTTGTGTCTGAGTGTCTCATGAGGCGACATTATATCTGCAGATACTTTGAGTTTTTGTGTTATTGTAAGAGTATGTCATCAATGCAAACCTCAGCAATTTGTAAGAAGAAGAAAAGAGGGCGCACATACTGAAGGACATGACCACAAGGAAACCAGAAGAGCATGTTTACCACTCTCTTGTCCGGAACTCGCTGAGTGAAAACTCTGTAGAGTCTCCAGGTCTTCCCCAAAATTGGCCCGAAAACCAGAGTGCTTCCAATGCAAAGCGTCCATATCCGAGCCTGGAGTAGACAACAGCACGAGGATTACCTTAAAATTGACCTCCAACAGTATGGCGGCGCGGCTAAGAGGATTCAGATACGTACTTGAAGCACGGTAACAGACACTTCAGCCTGGGTGGGAGCTCGTTCATCGATTGCAAACAGGAAGCCGCTGATACATGTGAGGACGCTTCCACAGAGAGTCAGAACATTCAGGTTGGGGCTGGACATCTTCACTATCCTGATGGATCAACACAAGCAAAGTCAAATATCTCTTACTATGCCAGAGCATTGACTCTTAAGGAATGTTACACTTAATTATATTACACTTTTCACTCTACCTGTTGTTTTTGAAGCGCAGGGTGAACAACAGAAAGCAGAGCGCCAACAGGATGCCAGAAGACAGCATTGTCCAGACAACCGCTCTGAGCACAGGAGAGACGGAATGCCTCGGGACCTCTTCTGTCGACTGCACACACAATTTAACCCACATTAAACCCCATTTAGATTCTGTTTTATGATTATGGAAGACATGATCACTCATACATGAGTTCCAGAGTCCAAGTTTCTTCAAACCCAGATGAGGAAAAAAATGAAAACAAGCACAGGTTCTTGTTGAAAGAAATTATTTTATTTTGTGGGGGGAAAAAAAGCATCAAACATCACAAGACAGGCTTGTAGCTAGTACCTGCAAACATTTACCATGATAAAGGGCAGAATATTGTGAAAATTTAGACATTTAAAGGCAAGATAATAAGCGGTGCTGAGTTGACCCCGTTGTGATTCCTTCGCGGGTTGAAGTAGGGGAAAAGTCTCTCGCTGAAAGTGTATCCGGTGTACGTGTAGACATGAGAACGAGAGTCTGAGTTGTAAAAGGAAACCTGGCCTGCTTCTGCGTCCACATACACCCCCACTGTCTGGGGTTTTTCCACCAGTGGCACTCGGACAGGAGGACTGCTGAGTGCCCAGTAGCTCCCATCCTCCCTCATCCCCAGGGTCCAGTAGCCTCTTTCAGGATTCAACACGTTCCCTCCTTTTCTACTGACCGACTCGAGTCCCACTCCAACATCCCACTCCGTCTTCCCTTTCACCTGGACCTCGTAGTAGAACCTCCCGAAGCGAAACCCCTCATTTCCAAGGACACTCACGCAAGGGTAAAATCGTTCTGGATTGTCGGGGAGGTTCGCAGCCACGTCGCTGTGATAGACCTGCTTCCGGTTTTCAGAAAGCACCAGTTTGGGATGAGCCGTGTCCGGATCCAAAGTCACGTCCACGGCGTAAGCTTTTGCCCGCTCAAATTCGGTCTCGCAAAGCCTCTGCACCTCTGCCTTTATGGTTTCTTCAAGCTGGCATGCGGTCCTCCTGAGTGCCCTTCTCACCGTCCCCACATAGACTGCACTTTGCACCAATATTTCAGACCAATCTTTGGTGCTTGGTTTGGCGGAGAAAGCCGGAAAGCTGTGAAGAAGGTAGAGATCATCGTTTGTCTGTGAGAGCAGCTCCAGCCCAGTGCTCCTGTTTGTCAGCTGATCAATCTCTTGCTCAAGCTCCATTATAACCCCACTAGCCCTGCTACTGACGCACCTCTGCTTAGCTGAGATAGCCTCGACCACCTCAGCTTGGCCTGTCTTAACAACTTGCAGCAGTTTGTTAAAGACGTGCAAACTCTCTTCAACCTCTTTTTCTGAGTTTCTTCTGCTGAGCTGGACAGCTTGACCGACTTCGCACATTTTCTGAAGCCGACCGTGGATGCCGTCTTGCACTTCCACGTTCATCCTTCCGATCTGCGCTCTCTTGTCTCGGCCTTCGCGCTCTATAGGAACCGTACGGTGTGCCTTGTGGTCCTCCCCAACACAGACCTGGCAGACGTACATCTGGTCAGTGTGGCAGAAGAGGTTCAGGAGGCTCTCGTGCTTCTTGCACAGTCTGTCCCGCATGTTCATCATTGGGCTGATAAGGGTGTGTTTCTTGAGGGTGCCTAGAACGTGATGGGGCTCCAGATGAGTCTGGCAAAATGAAGCCAGGCAGTCTAGACAGGATTTCAAGGCTTTCACCCGTTTACCGACGCACACGTCACAAGAAACGTTTCCCGTGTAGCTTGCTTGATCCGTCCCACTGAGCTCGTCTTGATACTTCATTTCCACGTGCTCTTTAAACTGAGCAGCAACCTCCGATATGAAGGTGTTGACTTTGAGGTCGGGCCTCTTGAACAGCTTGTGTTTGCACATGGGGCACTGCGGCAGACTGGTGCTCTGCCAGTATCTCTGGATGCAGTCACGGCAGAAGTTGTGCCCGCACGGCGTGGAGACGGGCTGGTTGAACACATCCAGACAGATGGGGCAAAGGAGCTGCTCCTTAGACAGAACGCTGGCGGCTGTAGCCATATCTGGGAACACATCCAGAGAGGAGAAGAAAACAGGTGGGATTTTATGGAACAGGTTGGGTCAGCTTCTTTTATTTTTGTCTTTCCACTATTCTATAAGGCTTAAACTGACTTAGCAACAAATGCACGGTGTTACGTTTCATCACAGCATGTCACACGCTAGCTGGACAGTGTTACATGTTAGCGAGGATCAACAAACAACGGCTGTAAGGTATTTTAAGGACAATGAAAAGGAAACCTTGAACCAACCTTTCACTAAATTTAGCTGATGCATTACCCACAACAAAGCTCACACACAATCGGGATCAAACTGTTGAATTACTTTTGAGGCACTTAATAGCACAACTTAACGTCATGAAGCATAAAAGATTTCTATGAGATAACTCACCTTGCTCCTTTTTGTTGCCTTGAAAGGAGAAAGGCCTGATTGCGTTCTTTGTCAAAGTGTTTCCGCTGCTTTATCTTTTATTTGAGAAGTCTGATAACATTTCCTCTCACCCGCCTTATGCTGTGTGTCTGTCTTCACTCTTCTCTTAAAGGCATCGGGGACAGAGGGGGATTCTAAACATAGCTTCAGTAGTCCATCCCATTACCTTTCCAGATCTCAGCTGTCTCCATCCAGTGGAATAGCACCACAGTTCAAGCAGGCCAACAGACAGACATGGGGGCATTTATATAAAACAGTTTGTAAGGAGATAAGTAAGCACTTTGGCGGCTAAACAAATGCAGAAGAAAACTCTAAAGGCAAAGCACTATGAAATAAAACGTAGATAAATGAGACAAAATAACTACAAATAGCTAAGAAATTGAAACTTAGAAAGTTTTACTCAGTAACCCAGAGCCTTTCTATCTCAGAAAGTTGTCTGTTTAATGTTAATGTTGTTCTTGTTTGTTCAAAATATGAGAAAACTAAAGTCCCCACTTACTGTAAAAGTGTTTTTACAAATATTTTTTTTTATTGCAGTAGCATAATCTCACAATGAAAAAACATTAGAAAAGTCTAGCCTTTAATTAGAACCCATTTATTCAGTAGGAAACAATTCCCACACTAAATCACCATTGGGTCCACGTCTATAGGCAGGCTATCTTTTAATACTTTGTACTAACTCCTTTGGCTAATAGGAAGATACTTTAGTTCTCACCTGAAGCTTTGACAAGGTTGGAGTTTAGAAAGATTGAAGACCAATCTTTCAACTTCTTGACTTGCTGCCTACTGGACCATTTCTTCGCTGATTAAGTTGTACTTCATACTCATTTTCTTTTTATCTCACATTCTTTTGTATGTAACATTGGTTAACATGAGTTATGTTTAAATGTACTTTATAAATAAATTGTAAGTGTGAATTGAGATCCTTTTTGGTCATTATCATGCTAAAAGACCCAATATTAACCAATTTTCCATTTCCTTAAAGCGATGTTCACGTATTCATTTTAAAATATCCTGACATTTCATAGTCTGTGATGCCACACTCTTAGAAAAGGTTTCCAGACCCTTTGGGGTAGACGCAAGCCCAAGGCATCACCAAATCTCAACTTTACCAAACGTTCAGCAGGAGCTGTGTTTTTTTCCACTACTCACCCATTGCTTCATGCAAAACTGACAAGTTGAGTCTTCAGCTTATCTCACCACAAGACTCGTTGCAGGTAAAGTCATCCTAGAGTTGGTCAAAACTCTAGATGTTTATGCTTTTAATGGTAGGTCAGAAACAATAAGGGGGGTAGCTATGGTCTGATGGCTGTCATGTAGTCTCTCTGACCCTAGAACAGAAAGCTGTGGAGATTTTTTTAATCTTTCTTATCTCCCCGATGCTGCTCAGTGTGTGTTTTGGCTAGGTAAACGTTTGAAGCTCTACAATTTAAAACACTTGGACACGTTTTAGTTTTAATTGCTCCGGCTGTAGGCATGTTGCTGCTTTCTTGGAGCATTTTTTTTTTGATTAATGGAGGTCAACACCTAATACATAAATGAAATAATCTTCTGTTTTCCCGTGTTGTGGGGAAGTTAGAAGAACTGGGCTTCTGTGTCACATAATATTCTTGAACAAATTTATAAAAAAAAACAAAAACATTTTGTGATTTTTGTGGAATTGTCATTAAATAATATACTGCTGCCATAAGAGATGTTGATTTAAGAGCTTTTTCCACATCTTTACCAGGGATGCCACGAACTGCGTTGATGATTAGTATTATGCAATAATTTATATTATGCTACGCAAATTAGCGACAAAGACGGAGAAAAAACCCCAATGACAACTGAAGACATCTTGGTAAGATAGCTGAAAAATATTATTATATTTAATTCAGAAAAAAAACTCTGTTTTTGAGACCTATGTGTTCCTATATTCCTATATTTTTGAGCGCTATATATTATTTTTAGACTTCCAAGCATTTCAGAAGCGACCGGTCATAAGACGTCTCTGGATTTAATAAGATGTGGTTCAGGTAGGATTATCAATACAATCATTACAGCCATGAAGAGTTATATGTGGACATGGGAAGAAAAATTTGGGTACATAGATTGTTACTAGAGGCTGCTGACTGGTCCTAGTATTTATGTTGGCGATGACTACAAAAATCCCACCATGTTTGTGTGAGCCCCAGAATTGGACCAGCACCCTAATGGTAGCTCGGTCTACATACATGGATTAGGTTCTCTTTAAAGTGTTTTTTGGAGAGGCTTGGTATGGATGTTAACCATAACGCAGATAAAACTTGCAATATTGTCCTGTGAGCTGATCAAGCCAACTTTCTGCATGAAGACTTGAGTGAAAAACTCCTAGCTCACTTTTGTTAGCTCTACAGTTTATAATTTCTGGTTGACATGCAGGATCGTTGGCATCATAAGAGGAGAAATTAAAGAGATTTCGAAATAAATGTTGTGTCGTCATCGAAAACCTCGAGCCAAGTCATTTAAATGACTAAACACAATGAGACAGTGTCTGAAAATGAAAGTATAACAATAAATCTTTACAACACAGCCACAAGCCTGGAAATCTGTCATCCACAGTCATGTCAAGTCCCAAACACAGGACCCGAAGGTAGTCAGTCGTGGGAATAAAAATTGGTTCCAAATGAGCAACTGAAGGGTTATAACATGTATGAGAGGCTGCATGTGACTGGCACTTAAAATGCATCAGTTTCAAAACACCAACTCGCTTTTAAGTCAGAACCTAACATACAGCTCCTAAAGTCATTGGCATGTCTGATGAAATGTCTTTAAAATTAATTAAAACAAATACATCTCATATTGTCATAGTATAATCTTACACTGAAAAAAATGTCAATATATTTTTTCAGAGGGGAAAAAGACCCCATGATAAATAATTGCTATTTATAAATTTATAGAATTATAGGCATGACTTACGAATCCTATGAAATACATCAAGAATCAAGAAGCTGTGTTGTCATTATGTGTTATCATAATTAAACGGTTCAGAATGCACATAAATACACATGACAAAGACACAACAAGACATGATTTATACGTTTTTTTTTTACTGTTATTTAAAAAATAAATAAAACTATTTATTGTATTGGCAAATGACAGCACTCCCTAAGGGGCTTAAACGTGCATAAAGTCTTTGGCAGCATATAGTCCTTAGCAACTAATGGGCTCCTCAAAATGGTAAAGAATAGAGAAGATGCAATTCAAGTAAAGAAAATGGTTGTTGAGCTTCATCAGTCAGCCAATTGGGTCAACAATAAGTTTACTACCTTGTCCATGTCTACACCCAGAGTAACACTTAGAACGACGTGAACTGTTACAAAGAAGGCTGGACGAGAATCCATTTCTATTGTTCAATCAGGAACAGTGAGGAGGACAGTAAAGGAGATTAGAAAATAATTCTCCAAAATTTAAAGTTGGAGAGCACCTCTATCTCCATAACAACCAATAGACACTATCTGCATTTTAACTCAACAAACAGGACTAGAATTCAGCTTTTCAGCAACAAACACTTCAGTTTGGTTTGCCATAAAACAAACCAGATGATGTGGAAAACCGAATCATGCCTGCTGTTAGGTATGGTAGAGGATCTGTGATGTTGGGGGCCAGTTTCTTCTCTAAAGGCCCTGGTGAACGTTGTTACAGACTAGATTCTGACGAACTCTTTGAAACACCTGGTGTTTTAAATAGAAATCTGTAGGTTTCTCCCAGTAAACTGAAAATGGGCCTTCACTGGCTCCAACGCACATATGGGCTTGGCTGTCACCTACAGTCTCAGGACCAACGCGAAAGTCTCAACAGTGTGCACACATAAACAAATACACAACAGAAAGAGAGTAACAGACGTAGAGCAAGAGGAGGATTACCAAGTTTAGGCTGCATAGTCTCCGTAGGATGTCCTGGCTGTCCTGCCTGCTGACTCCAGCCTGGATGAGGCAGAGTGGGGACTCACACACAGAGCTGCAGTTCAGTTTAGGCCCCATGACCGGCCCAAGTCTGTCCTCCATCACGCACACATCCTGTGGAACAATCCAACCAAACAGGAAAGTAAAGTCACATTTGGGAAGTGAACACGGCGGTCCCTTTACCTGAAAGAAATAAAGGGGTAAAGGCTAACCAAATTCTTAGATCACGCAAACGTTCTTCCCACAGAAAAGTTATCTTTAGTTATTTGGATTTAATTGCAACACGTTACACGAGTTAAATATAAGAACAATAGCTTCTAAAGCTTCAGTAGTTGTAAGACTGAGGTACACCACAGTGTGGTGCTATGGCTAGAACAAGGAGGAGTGAGGGGACACAAAAGAAGATTTCCCATTGAACTGGTGGCTGAAAACAGGCTGAGCAGAGAAGCCTCTGAGTTTCTGTTTGTCCTCAGTGTCTCTCCCTATCAGCGCAGAAAACAATGAGCTGGTTCACAGTCAGCTTTTAATCACGTCGACGTCTTCTGCAGTCAGCTCAGCTGATTAGCGAGAGTGTCTGAGACTGAAGAAGTAAACTTTACTAGAAACGTGTTCGTCACTGCTGCCACAGGCGTTTTTTTTCCTCCTTTTTTTTTTTTTATGAGGCTCCCCCCATGTTGCTTCGACATGCTCGACATTGGAAAATGAGGCACATCTGATGCTCTGAGTTGAACCTAAACTTAAGTCTGATTATTGTAATTGCAGATGTGACTCAGCCGCTCTATGCCAAGGCGGGCTCAGATCGCTTTTATTGATAAATATTGGCAGACAGGTGAGTGTTTCTGCGAGCGGGGTGATATCAGACGCTGCACGTCTCTTCGGTGTCTGTTGAATGACTAACACTGCCAGAACGGGCCTTGGATGTGCTGAGTAATCAGACATGCAAAAAGAATGGGTCATAAATATTTATAATTAAAAGATCCGAAATGCAAGAAGCACTGTTAACTAAACAATGCGGCCCTACTCATTTGGGAAATGTCTGAGGTTCCTGTTCGTGTCCTGTCGTCACTTTCCAAGTTTAGATCACAGCCCGGCTTCTTCCCGCAGGAAAAGCCGGCAGAGAGAGGCATTTCCTCCAGTTTTTCAAACCCTCGGCCTGGAATTCTGTAGTTTTTAGCTTGGAAAAGAGCCCAATCCTCTACAGGTGTCAGGGAGGTCTACCCGACACTCAGCTTTGGGTGTGGAAGGGGTAGCACGGGTCACTGTGTGAATAGCAGGAAAGGCTTGCAACTTCCAAACTGCATTCAGTTTATCTGGACATGTTTTGACAGTTCACAAAAGTCATGAGGAGTGTCTTCTAAAGTCCTGAAGGCTAAACCGCAAGTAATACCGGAGCTACCTGTGTGTGTGTGTGTGTGTGTGTGTGTGTGTGTGTGTGTGTGTGTGTGTGTGTGTGTGTGTGTGTGTGTGTGCGTGGGATGGGCCTCCATCCTGTTTACGGTTCAGCTTTCATTTTGTTCACACTCCGAGCCGCTTTAACATTAACCTAATCGCTTATCGCAAACGCTTTAAAATAAAACTACTGTCACATTTTGAGCCAGAATGTGTAACATTGTAGAAAGTGTGAAGCATGAATGAATCAGGTTCTCTTTGTGTACCCAGGCTTCCTCCCACGGTCCAAAAACCATGACTGTTAGGTCTTTGTAAATTGCCCTTAGGTATGAGTAAGTGCGCGGTTTTTGCTCTGTGTGCCTCTGCGTAAGCCTGTGATGGACTGGCAACCTGTGTTCAACGACGGCCAGAGATAGGCACCAGTTCCCCCGCCGGCCCTGCAAAGATAAAATAATATGGAACATGGATGGACGGTGACAGCTTTTAGGAGGAATGGTAGTGCTGGCGCCTTTCCTGCTGTAGAGTATAAATGTTGGTCAGAACTGGAGCTGAAATGAGGTCTACTTGAACACTGCCATAATTAGCTGTGTTTTTAAAAATAACAGCTTTTCTAAGCAGTCATTCACCACACTGGTGAATTACAGGCAGACTGGACTCGCCACAGAGAGCTTTCAAATCCCATGGTTTGTTAGATCTCCAAGTTAGCACACTGAGACAGCATTTTTCCTGATTCCTCTTCCTCACAGGATGAACGTCCATATAATCGCTCCAGTTCCAAACCTAAAGTCAAGCTGGAGATTTTGCTCTCACTACTTACCTCTTAATTGTGCCATGCACTAATGCCAGGTTTCATGTTCCAAATGTAATGTGATCAATGTTCAGAAACATTTCGGGGTGCTCTTCAATATTAAAAGTAAAAACTACATATGTAAAATGTAGTTTTACGCTTTACATAACAAAAGTAAATTTGACAATATGGGCCTTTTAAGCTTTCCCAACAGGCCACAAGTATGATTTTTTTAAGAATTAATAAAAATAGGCGTAATACTTATTTTCCTGTCAATTATCCGGTTATACTTTAATTTTCTTGAAGATTAGAGCTGCCACTGCCAGATTTAGGTTTAGTTCAGGGAGCCTAAATTGAAGCATTATTTCTGAGTCAATAATCCGTTTCTAAGTTTATTCTTTAATCTGAGTTAGAATGCAATTACAGGCAGTCAGAAAAAAAAGAGCTCTTTAGATCAGCGCACAACACATGCAGGGGGTATGCAAGTGTGCTTCATCCAACTTCTCATTTGTCTTAAATTCATCAGAATATAAATGTTAGACGCGGAAATGACATGGATGTGGCTGGACGAAACTTTGTTTGAGAAACGCAAAACTTCATCCATAAATGAAATCTCCCAGTACACTTCAATTTGTCAAATACATTTTAATTGCGTTCGATGCGGATTTCAGGAGTGATCCCTAAATACGGATTAACCTGTGTTGAAGCGAGCCTTTTTTTTTTGGCGAAGGGAACAATTACGCACGGCTTTGCGCACTCAAGACAACTTAAACTCTGCGGTAAAACAATGCAATTGAAACCCGGAGATAAAGAAGAATAACACATAATAAATAAATGAATAAATAAACAAAATGCGAGGGAGAAGTTATCATTAAGAAATGTAAAACGTTTCAAGATCCGAACCTCGGTCTTCCACGAAGGACGACTCCATCGCGCCGTCCTGTGTCAAATTCCATCGCTCGAGTCCCCAAAAAGTTATGATAAAAGACGAAAAAAAGCACAAGTTATCCAGCATTGCTAGATGGTTTCCGAGGCTGCTGATTTGGTATGAACCCTCATGCTTGACCTCGCCGTCAAAACTGTCAGTCTGAGACGATCCTGTCACTCAGGAAAACGATCAGCGGAGTGCAGGAGTTTCCATTTGAGTCTGACGGGAGAGGGGGAAAAGGGAGGGAGGAAGGCAAGGGTGTGTGTCAGGAGAGGAGGTGACTCCCCCCCCCCCCCCCCACCTCCTCTCCAAAAACCACTCCAGCCTCTAAGAGTATGACGAGAACGCGCAATGCTGGGGACCCCAGGTGGCCGGCAAATGGGACAGGGCGGGCGCGTCACATCATCTGTGCACCAATGCAAATAAACAGGCTGCTTGTTTTAATGGAAACACAAATCATCAGATCTATAATGTGTTGTTTTAAAGCAGGCGTCTCTGCTTCGTGTTTCTGCATGGCTGATACATCCCATCAGCGCGCGGTGTTTATCCACGGGCTCGCAACGCGCCGGCGTAGATGCTCGCGCATTTATTCCGCCAGCCATAAGAGGCATAAAGTTGTTATTAAGACGTCATAGAGATTTACTGTGGGAGCCTTCACACACACTGTCATTCCTGATGAGGGAGTGCCACCGCTGACAGCTGCAAAGAGGGGAAACGGAAGACATGCGCGGATTATGACCCACAGAAAGAGAACAATGTGCGGATTTGTACCTCAAACACTCATCATCAGTCCACTTTCTCTGATCCTCAACATGTCTTCGTGCTGCGTTGGCCATGGAGACGTTGTTTCTCAGTTTAGACAAGCGTTTAAATGTTATTTTTTTCTTGTAATTTTACCAGTTGTGTTATTTAGCATTGAGTATAAAGTTTTAAAATGAACCTACAGCACATATCTGGAGGCATGAACCACCTTGATAAACCTGCTTTAAAACTTACGCATGTTCGCCCTATAGAGTAGCTGGAAAAAATGTCTGTAAAATCTTAGACCAAGTGCACTGTCTCAAGTGTGTAATTAAATCAAGAACCTGTATATTTAATGTGCACAGGTATTTATGAGAAATGGATTGGCTGACATCCTCATGGGAGACCTGGGACATTAGTAATTCATTGGATATATTACATGTGGAGAGTTGGAAGAACCAGTCTTGCTGATAATTTAGCTGACTATAAAATATTTGGCAAAATCCCCCATACCACTTTAAAGTTGTTCATTGCTATTCTAATAACGCCTTTAACGACCACTGAGAGGTTTCTGATCCACCATTGTCAAAAAAGCTTTTAATTACAACAAAAGTAGTTTATACCTGGATGAGTCTCCAACTGGACTGCTTATGTGGAGCAGGTGCCAAGGGTTGGAGTTGACTCTTTTAGGGCTATTTGGCTTTATGATAATCTGGTGCCCTAGAATTAGAGAAATGTCCTGTGTTTCTCCAATTCCAGGAAAAGCAAGAAACTGAGACAAATCCACAAATAATAGGCATGAGAGGTTGACTACAGAATGGATACGCAGAAAAACACAGAAGTAAATATCTACTGAGAAGAGGTGACTATTCTTAAAAGAAGACGAGGAGACTGGCAGCAGTTAGTTGAGAAAGCCAGAAAACAGCGAAAGAGTGAACCTCGGGGAATGAAAGGCTGAACAGAAGCTAAACCCACAGAGACCAGAAACTTGAAAACTGAACAAACACGGAACACAAATCAGTGTGTGAGTTGCTAAAGACAAAAAAAAACAGACAAAGAAATCAAAAACAGGACTGACGGGAAACAGGAAGAAAAGACAACAGTAAATCAAAGAGAGAACAACAACAAAACAGTGACTCAGTAACTATGACTCAAACTCTTAATTGAACCTTAATTGATATAAAAGACTTAAGCAAAAACACAGTCACAGAAAACACAAAGTCTAAGGACTTATAATGGACTTAATGAGACGGGGTGGGGGGGTTCTGGGAAGAGGGGCTGAGGAGAGGGACCAATCCAGCTAACTACCTAAGCATTATTAACTAGCTACATATCCCCTGTATGTTTATGACGCAATTAAGTTTTTAACAAACTTTGTTTAGGAATTGCATTAGACTAATTAACTAACTAATTGAGTGAGTGACTGACTAAGCTATATTCAACTAGCTAGCTAGCTAGCTACAGTTGCATTTTGCTTATTTCGCTGCTTAATGTTAGCAGCTCTGTTACACCCAAAGCTAAGCTATCATTCTCCGGTTTCAGTCGTGATCAGGTTCGGTTAGAGTAAAAAAGCAGCTGGCGGACAGCAGTTAGACTCAGATTACTGGGCTTATAAATATTTTAACTGGGGACGAGGAGGTGCTACTCAGAAAGCACAAGTCAAAACACAGAAGCTAGCCGAGGAGGATGAAACAGGACACATGTAGCTCTACTGAGGTTACCAGACATCAATCAAACATTTAGACTTTATAATCACCAAATACAGGTGTCAGTAACAGCCTCTCTGTGTCACTTGGACTACTGCGTTGTGCGCATGTAGCAGCTGGAGGCAAAAATATTAAAAATATGGAGCCAAGTTTTTAAGCTCATTACATGCCGTTTCCTGTTGAACCACTCCTGTCGGGCCGTGCCGCTGTTTCCTGACATGGAAGCATCCGCAGTTGTTGTTTAACACCCGACCACAGTGCCAGTGAGTCCCACCTCTCCTGTGGTTTTTTCACTTTTTTTGTGTGTGGGAGGATGAGGCATTGTTCTGTATGTGAGGCATCGCTGAGCTCCTTTAGCCCGGTGCTGGATGTTCGTCTGGCATGCCCAGGTTTGTCCACCCTAAACAGAGAAACCAATCCTTCCCTGGAACAAGGCAGCCCTCCTTACAATGCTCCTGTGGGTCTTTTTCAACACTTGAATTAAAGCTACCAAGCAACCAGCCATGTTTTCTTTTATTGCACATCATTAACTCACATCAGTGTTTGTAAAAGCTATTTTACAGCTTGGAAAAGCAGTCTTGCAGATCCCGATGCAAAAGAAAAAACTACAAGGCAATGGGACTGAAGGGTATTTTAAAAGCTGTTTGATACATAAATGAGTTTTCGCAGGTAGAACGAAAACTCCACCCTCAGTCATATTATTCCCTGTGTGTTTGACTGGCATCCCAGAGTCGAACGGCAAGTTTATATTTCCACTCTTATTAGTGGAAATAACAAATAAAGAACAATTGAGATTAAAGATAATGTTTGGTTCTGCAGTTCAATGAGTTTGTGGGGAGCCGATGCCCCTATGGCTCAATGAGATGTGCCCTTGGGCAAGGCACTCAACCTCAAAATTGACTTACTATCCGCATATAGGTGTATGAATGGGTGAATGTGGCTCTACTGTAAGGCGATTTGAGTGGTTACTATGACTAGAAAGGTGCTGGATAAATACACATTTTATTTTTCAATGAGGGTCATTGGGATTTGCAAACGGACTGGTTTATCTTTAGTTATCAGAATTAGCTGTTATGTATTTATTTTTTACTCTGAATTTAAAGGCTTTGGTCTAAACAATGTTAATTGTAGTTTGTTAAACTGAAATAAAATCCTAGCCTGACTTCATGTCGAAAAACAACATAAAGTACATAGTAAAAATAAAAATCCAGCCAGTATTGAGACCATACGACCAGAGGTTGAGCTTTATCTTGTCAAATTCAAACGTTTCAATTTCTTTTTCTCTTATGAGGACTTTGTGTTAAAGTTTGTATTATGCTTATAGCCATTTCTTCATGAGACTCTTGTTGTAGGTTGAAGTTAGCGTTTGTGGCACAGTGCTTGGACGTGGGAAGCAGAATGACATTAAAGCAAAGCACCGAGGAGAGAACATAAACATCAGATCCTTTAGATTTACCCAGAAATGACTTCTGGTTTCCTGTTAGTAATTATCTAAAGCCTGTTTTTGTTTTGTTTATCTTGTGTGTGTACAGATGCTGCAGTTCCTTTAATCTAAATTGGGCTATTTACATTGACAATTTTCTTCATATTTGTTATGTACCTACAAGGATCCTACTGCGTACTTGCTAACCTTTTTCTTTTTCATTTGTAAATGATGGCCACATTTAAATTGCTCTATCATTGCCAATAGTTGGTGCATATGGTTAAAGCAAAAATAATGTAATAAAATCAGTAATCTTGAGTTAAATTTGCTATTTTGTCATATTAGTGTAGAACTCTGTCCACATTTCTGTAGCTTTAAAGAGTCTAACCGGTTACAAAGTCCCACAGTGCCGCACTCAATTCCATCCATCCATCCATCCATCCATCCATCCATCCATCCATCCATCCAACCATCCATCCATCCATCCATCCATCCATCCATCCATCCATCCATCCATCCATCCATCCATCCATCCATCCATCCATCCATCCATCCATCCCCTGTCCTTGCAGGGTTGTATGAGGGCTGGTGCCTACACTATCGTTGGGTGATAGGCGCTGTATACCCCAGAAAGGTCGCCAGTGCGTCGTGTGGAAACATGTGCAACCATGCATGCAAACATTCATACCTAACAGTGGTGTTTTTGGACTGTGGAAGGAAGCTGGAGAACCCAGAGAGAACAGGGAGAATATGCAAACTTCATGCAGAAATACAGGGGCTGAGACTGAAACCCAGGACCTTCTTGCTGGAAGGCATCAGCGCTACCAATTTGACCACCGTGCAGCCCTTTCAGCATCTTCATGGGAGTGGTGGGCTAGGGGTTAGAGCACTTGCATCCTGAGAAGTCTGCAAGTACCCAGTTCATACCCACACTGTGATAACTGACCGTTCCCTTCATCAATCCCAACCTACAAAAGACATCTGTGTCAGACATAACGTCTAGCAATATCCCAACACTTCTTAAAAATCACGGTTATTATTATATAATTTTTCACGTTGCAAACAAAGGCTACAAGTAAAATGATCGATCGCTCGCTCGCTCGCTCGCTCAGTACATCACACCTTGCTGCTTATTTTGTATACTGCATCATACCTTGGGACGTGCTTTCTGTTTGAGACTCAAAAACCATAGCATATCTATATTCATAAAGTGCTTAAAAACAGCCAACAGCTGAAACAAAGTGCTGTACATTGCTAAAATAAAAATATAATGCATAAAAACACTTGAAAGAAACAATAAAACCAGTTTAAAACAAAAACTAAGTCTCGCTAGGGGTAAATGCCAAAGAATAATAGTGGGTTTTAAGGCGAGTTTTAAAGGTGGGCAGTGAAGGAGCCTCTCTTATGTGCAGGGGCAGGTTGTTACATAATTCAGGAGCAACAATAGAAAAGGCCTCGCCCCCCCTGAGCTTCCTCTTAGACCTCGGTACCTCCAGGAGATCCAGTTCAGCTGACCTGAGGGGCCGAGAGGGCGAGTAGGGATGAAGAAGCTCAGAGAGGTACGGCAAAGCAAGGTCATTCAAACACTTAAAAACAAAACTAATAATTTTAAAATTAACTCCAAAATGTCCTAAAAGTCAATGGGGTGAGGCCAAAATAGGGGTAATATGCTCTGATTTTGGAGTAGCTGTTAAAAGGTGCGCAGCAGGGCTTTGAACCAGCTGTAGACGAGAGAACAAAGACTGACTGACCCCAACACAGAGTCCAATCCAGGCGGGCTGACACAAAAGCATGGATAAACGTTTCAGGGAGTTGTTTTTTTTTTTTTTTTGCCATTGAAACAAACATTACAAATCAAATTTAAGATAATATGTTCCTATCTTGCAAATCCTCCATGTGTCACGGGAACCCTTGGTAAAAATGTGTAAAATGCCTTAAATTAAATTATATTTTTGGCATTACCATAATCTTAAAAAAATAATTCATTTCAATGCAAAAAAAAAAAATCACAGCCAAAATTAAAAAGCATTTTTGTACTTAACATTGTGTTTACCATAATTCCATCATTGTGCAACCCCCTATTGCCAGTAGAACAGCACTTTTTCTTCTTCTATAAGAGTTCACAAGAGTGGAACATACAGAGGTTGGATCTTTGATCCCTCCTCAATCCAGATTAAATGTTGTTTTCAGCTTTCCATCAGATGTTTATTTTTTTAAAAAGTGTGCTGATATTTGAAAGCATTTTCTGACACTTTACAATATGGTACACAAATTTTGAATAATTAACTAACTAACTAACTGACTGACTGACTGACTGACTGACTGACTGACTAAGTAGTAGGGAACGCCCTGGGGACTAATCATGTACTAATTGGTAGTTAACTAGTGCTCACTGGTGACCACGTAGCCAAACCTTATTAACCAGTACTACATCATAGAAAAGGTATCTAACGGATTAGTTAGGGATGTCTTTTATTTGTAAGAAATCAAAAAACTTACCGGTTAATATTGGATATTAGTCAGACTGATGAGTAATTATTGGTAATGATCAGGTACTAAGATTGGTTCCTTAAGATTGGTTCCTAATAATCACTTGGTATGATGTTTCACAACATGAAGTTAACAAAATAATAGCTTGGCAGTAATCTGGGTTTCAGGAAGTTATAGTCAGACATAGATAAGATGAGAGTAGTGCAATAAAACTACCAATTAGTACATGATTAGTTTCCAAGTCATTCCCTAGTGGTTAATCAAATTGTGTGTACCTTATTGTAAAGTGTTACCAAGCATTCAATTCAATTCAATTCAATTCAATTGAAATCAATTTTATCTATATAGTGCCAATTCATGAAACATGTCATCTCAAGGCACTTACCAATGTCAAATTCAATCAGATTATACACATTGGTCAAAAGACTCTATCTAAGGAAACCCAGTTGATTGCATCAAAGTCCCGACAAACAGCATTCACTCCTACTGAAGAAGCATAGAGCCACAGGGAGAGTCGTCTGCATTGTCCATGGTTTTGCTGCAATCCCTCAAACCGAGCAAGCATGAAGTGACAGTGGAAAGAAAAACTCCCCATTAATGGGAAGGAAAACCTCCAGCTGAACCAAGCATCTGTGTTGTCAGAAAAAAAAACAATCCCAAAGCCTCCCAGCTCCTCCACTGTACCTGCCACAAGCATCGTCGTGAAAAGCTCCATCTTGGGTTCATCTATCTAAAGCACACAGTCTGAGTTAGAGTCCCAGTAGCGTTTAACAAACTCCACATGTTCACATATGTGAGTGAGACAGAAAAGGCTCTTCATTGACATACTTCCCAAACAATCAGTTAGCAGTAGATAGTAGGTGTTTAATGGTTGCTATATGGACTGACCCTAGGATGTCCCTCTTTGCTGCAGTTCTCTGACGGGGAGCTTTGGAAAATGTTGTTGTTGTTTGGTTTACCTCCCTTACCATCCTCCTCACAACACCTGCTGGCAAAATAAACCTTGCCTTGTCACAGTTCCTTATGGTCTTAAGCCTTTTAATTATTGTTCTGATTGAAGATACAACCAAAATTAGGTTCGTAGCTACTTCCTGGCGTAAATGGCACGCTGTCTTGTCTTTCACGTTTTGACAAGATCCTGTAAGAGACGGGGTTCTGTGTGAGGTCATATTCATAACCTGGGGAAACAGATCCTGGGTTACCAATTAAGAGCTCCAGGACACTATGATCAATTATTACTACAAAAAGACTTCAGCTGTATTGTTTTAAAAACCTCATTTATTGTAGGTTTTTCACACATCGGTATCAGGGATGCTAACAGTGAAAGGCTCTGCAGTTGCAAAATTACAAAGTACTCAACATTTCGAAACGACCTTTGCAAAAGATGCTTTTGTAACTCTCTGTCAAGGTGTTTTATAGGCAAAGTGAGGATGTACACAAAAACAGTGACATACATGGAGAAGAATGGACATTTTCAACCCTGTGTCTTTTTTACTGGTTGCTATTTCTCCGCTGCCCCTCCACCTCCTCCCAGCTGAGGGTGTAGCGTTTCTCGCTGAAGGATTAGCAGAATAACTTTAAGGACAAGGCTTGATTGTTGTCAGGGTGTCTGCGGTGTGTGGCTGTCGCATGCAGCGAGGGGTGACTTCGGAGCTGGTCATGTGTGAGGTCTGGCGTGCGGGTCAGTGCGCACTGACTAAGTGAGCTAATAAGAGCCGGTATGCCTATGACTGGGGCCGATAAGAGGATTACAGTATCAGTGCATCAAAGGGTTTTCCTGCAACACTGTGATCACCTGGAATACTGTAGGTATTGTTTCCGTTGCTGCAGATTTCTCCCCTCTTTGCTTTTTCTGTCACACCTGAATGTCTCCAATCATCAAGGTAAAACTATATAAAAAAACACATCATGAGTTATTCATTAATCCAGTGATGATTTCAGTTAATAATAGAAAACCATTCCAAACCAACCCACTATGTGAAAAAGCAATTGTCTCCTAAACTTAATGGCTGGTTGTGCCACGCTTAGTGGCCAAAACAGTATTTTTGTGGGTCTTTTCCATCACTGTGGATAAATGTTTGCTCACCCTTTGTTTTACTTGTTTTAAATCAGACTTATTGGATGGTTTTTATGTATGAATGGTTGGGGTCATGTCACAGCCTGTACATTTGATGTAGTTGTAGTCTTCGACTAGCCCAATCCAAAGCTTTCATTTTTTTGGTTTTTGAGTCATCCGGTGGCTGAACATGTGATAAAATATTCTTTTCTAAAATACTTAGTTTTATTCCAGGTGCAGTGGGATGCACCTGGAAGTACCGTCTTTCAATTATGTTCTTTTGGGAAATGTAAGAGGGGCCTTTGGCTTCTCTCTAGTCACCAGTATTTTCAACCATAAACCTTTATTAGTGAATCATGCACCTGACTTTAACTGAGGCACAGAAGGTCTGCAGTATGTTAGATGTTGTTCACGGTTCCTCTGTGACCTCTTGGATGAATCACCAAATGAGCTCTTGTTGTAAGTTTGGTAGGCCATCCACTTTTGGGAAAGTTCTTCACTTTTTTTGTTCATTTTTCTCCATTTCTGCATATTGGTTCTCACTGTGGTTTGTAAACCTCATTCCAGAAAAGACAGACATCACGGACTTTCATTCTCACCTGTTCTTGAACTTCTTTAGAGGCATGATGTGCTACTCTTTCAGATAGTTTATCATACTTCATGTTATCAGACAGGCTCTTTGTAAGTGAATTATTGAATATAGAAGTTTGGCTTTTATCAGGTGTGGATGTGGCATATAAAACTGAACTAAAAATGTGGTTAATCAAAGCAATGTTATCAAAGCGACCAGTGATCGGGGTAGCATTTGTCCGTTAAAAACGGAAGTCGTTATTTTGAAACAGATCCTTTGTATTTATTAAAGTTATGTTGGATACACATTTTTGATGATTTGCAACATCTGTTTCCCTAAAAAAAAAAATGTAAGGGGAAAGTTTTTGACAGCAATATGCGTCCCACTTTTGATGTAATCCTAGTTTCCAAGGTGGATGATGATAAATTATTACATTTTCTGTGTAATCAAAACAGAAGGTGATGTGACCTTCCTTATCTGAACACCACTGCAGCTCACCTTGACATCTCAGGTTGCACTTGTAATGTCCTTTTGTTTAACCATCAAGCTAAGCCAAGTGGATGCAGAAGGGTTCACAAGGATGCACAGGCCAGGGAGTGTTTCCTTGGTGCCCGAAATATTGAGGGTGAGAAGGGAAACAGTGAAAGAACCCAAGAACCAAGGGGTGATTTGGCTAAAGACCACTGAAAACAAGATGTGACAACCCTAATGCACCATCTGTGCCAGTCAACCTAAAAAGAAACTGCGAAATAAAAAGAAACTCAGAAAGCGGAGTAAATGGGGGAAAACCGCTGAGAGAAAAGGAAACAAATGAGTTCTGGTTCTTGGCAGGAAATGTAAAGGGATTAACGGACTGTGTGAGGTAGAACAAGCTTGTTCTTGAGTCTATTAGTTCTGGGTTAATGAAAAGGTCAGACTGGAGACTAAACTTCATTTACAAATGAAATCATTTAAGCCAGTAGGTGGTCACTCATGCAAACACGCTGCCTTATGAACAACACCCAAACATTTCTTCATGTGCTTGTGGAGTGGGCTTTGCTTCTGGACATCTAAATTAGAATCTGGCGAGCATGGAGGCTTCATTAAAACATCCAACAGTGTTATTGCGACTTCTACCTTTGACAGGTGACGTTGCTATGCAGGGTGCAGATTAGTCTGCAAAAAAAGGATACAAGAAGAGCTGTGTTACTCTGGATACGTGAATGCTTTGTGCAATTTTAAGTTGCCGTTTTCAGAAACGTCTTAGTTTTGAGACGTTGCATAAACCTGGCACACAGATTCATGGAGTTTTTCCTGTAAGGAGTCAACGAGTCTCACACTGTTAAATATAGTACCCTTTAAAGTATTCACCCCCTTATTCATTTTGTCACACCCTAACCACACATTTCAATGTATTGCATTAGATTGAGCAACGCAAATCCAGTTCCAGCAATAGCCTTCAGAATTCACTTAAGAGTCGACATGTGTGCAAATGAATCTATAAATATGGCTGATCTATGAATTTATCAGAGGTTTACTACAGAACATTAACAAACATTTTCAGGCCCAAGGAACGCAGGTCAGGAATAAAGTTGTGGAAAAGTTTAAAGCAGGGATAGGTTCGTCAACTTTATCCCAAGCTTTGAACATTTTACAGAGTGCTTTTCAATCCATCAGCCAAAAACGGAATGATTAACAGCAAAGCTACCAGGAGATCGCCATCCACCTAAACTGGCAGGCTGGTCCAAAGGAGTATCAGCAGCCAGGAGGCTGACTGTGTCTCCAGAGGAGTTCTGTGGACTTTATGGCAGAGTGGCAGAGAAATCCACTATTAAAACAAAAAAGTGGTCCTGTTTGCCACACACCTTCCTCTCTGTCAAACATGGCGGTGGCATGATGCTGTAGGAATGCTTTTCTTCAGCAAGAAAACGAGTCAGAGTTGATGGGAGTATGGACGAGGATAAATACAGGACAAGTAAAACACCCCGATTTAAAATTTGTTTGCTGATGCTCTGCATTCAGTCTGGTTGAGTACTGGATTCAACAGTGTTTTTAAGAACTAAAACAAGCTAAATTAAATTCTTAAAGGACCTGAGAGTATTTGTAACTGTCTACCAAGTCTTTCATTAATTACGATCAAAGACACATGGTGTTAAGTACCAACATTTCAGCATAACCTTTCTATGCATCTGATACAGTCACAAATGTAGCTTCACTGCCCGTTGAGCTACAGATGTTTTAAGTTTTATGGCTTGAGGGCTGCAAGTTAAAAATGAAACAGACTGCAGTTTTGGAACATCACCGCTAAACTTGCATAAAGGCCAGTTAAATGTTCCAGCATCGACCTGACATTACCTAATTTCGTGTTGCACTATGCAGATGCTCAGTCTGCGCTGGTGAGGAATCGGTCACCTTGTCACTCAATGCTTGGAGTGGCTGTCATGGCAGGGGACTCTGATCTATTTCCTTGAGGCAGATAATTTTTGGACCAAATGGGGACACTCAGACTGTGCACAGGACTTTTAGTTTGAGATTAGCAAGGAAATCATTAGATCAAAAAGAGGACAAAAGGTTGTCATGATGGCAAAAATTACCCTAACAGTAGTAGGGGACAGTTAATGCCCTTCATACAAATAAGCATAGAGTTGTTAAGGATTATGAGATTAGAGAGTTGGAACTGCAGTTGCCAGGGAAATAACTCACAGACACTGAGGACTAGGAGGGGGACATACTTAGGTTGGACAAAATGGACTAAGGAAAACGGGTCAGCCTAGTCACTTCCAGAATATGGTGAGACATTCTCCAATGTCATGTGAAGAACACTCATACAGTACATTCCCTTGCAGGGGAGTACAAACTAGGTTTTATATAACGCTAACATAAGAGATTATTGGGGAGTACCACTTCCTGATTTTACCCACCCTGCATTGTTTTATGTATGTGATTCCAGTACTGAAGCTGTAGCATTCCTCTGGCTTGTTATACTGATGTTAAAGTATCATTCCTGTCTCAAGAGTAATTTCTTACTAAACTCTACAATAAAGACCACTTTTACAGGATGAGGAACATGGGAGGACCTTAACTGGATACGGTTAATTCTTTACAGAATATACAATCAGATCTTTTTATAAGCTTCATACCACTTTATGCTTCATGTAAGCGATAAGGATGATGCTACACAAAATGTACGTCATGTCAAATGCTTAGACCCACATAATGTATTTATATTTAGGTATGTCCACATGGCTTCATGAGAAAATTCAGGCCAAACTACGACACTGTGTTTTACCTGGCTCCAACATATTTGGACATTCAATACAAGTTTTAATAATGTCGGAAAGTTAAAAATAAACAGTGTGACTGCTTTGCAGAGTAATAGGCGTCACATGTATTCCCTTAAAGTTGCTAAAAATCACACACAAACATCACATCAGGTCTAGGTCATTAGAATATCATCATCCGCCATTTTAAAGGAAGTTTAAACCCTGGACATTTGGTTTGGTTTGTCTCTGGCTGTTGGAGAACCAACACAAGTGCAAGATAAAAGGAGGAGTCTAAGGTTGTTGCAGCTCTCGAGTCTGCCAAATTTCCCAGGTCTGGTCATGCAACCAGGCGTCTGTATGCTGAGGGGGTAATTCAGCTGTTTGAAGCAGACAAGATGCAGAACACTGGTTTTTGATGATGGGAGCAGGAGGTTAAAGAAGTCTACAAAACAATTACATCTTCGCTGGTCCTATGGCAGTTTCTTGCTACTATTGGTGTTAAAAGTGCACGCCTGTGCAATCATACAGCGACTGCAGCACTAACCTCTGCGGTGGCGTGGATGACAGAATCACTTGCTATTAAAAAAAAACAAAACAAAAAAAAAAAAAAAACATGGAGGCTACCATAGACTAAAGTTTGAGAAAGCGCTAGCAAACATCAGGACTTCTGGAATAATATACTCAGGACAGATGAGCTTAACTTTTCTTTGTCTTTTTTGAAGACTAGAACAGAGGACGGGTTTAGATGCCACCAAATACACCATTCCAGGTAAAGAACCTCCGGCCATCTGAAGCATGGAGGGGTCATGATTTGGGGATTTGCTGCAGCAGAACTTGGCCAACTCACAATTAGAGATACTAGACTGGGATGCTGTAGGGCAACTTAAAACAGGTTGTACGTACCAGGATCCCACAAACATCTCACAGCTGAATGTGAGGAGTGGAGCAAGCTTTGATCAGACAGACGGCAGAGACTGCTAGATGGCTACAAGAAGCATCTCACTACAGTAAATTCAGTCAAATGGGGAAGGACTAGTGATTCAAACGGGGTAAGGTGCCCAAAGAGTTTGAACTTGAAAACACATTTTTGTTCATATCTTCAAAGTGACTAGCGTTGCATTTTACTGGAATGAAATCAGTTTCTTTAACAAACACATGCACACCCACACAAAAAAAAGATTAGATATCAAAACATTAACAACCCTAATAAGGAATTAAATAGTTAATAGGGTGCCCCGATTGTTTTTTCACACCATCACTCAAGGCAAGATTATTGGTGCGTCTGTGTGTTAAGGTTCTTTTTTACTGTTAGTTTTTTTTTTAGTCCTGAAAGTTAACTTCATTACCTACCTGGATATTGTCATAATTTAACAGTAAAATATGCTGTATAGAAAAAAACAAAACAAAAAAACAAAGCAGTACAAAAGAAGTGATGGAGCCCAACTATCCACAGAAAGTAACAAGAATATACATTTTTACTCATTGTCTTTCATAGTCCTAACGCTACAAACTTAAATATGTATATTTTTTTTTTTCACATTATCCAGACTGTTGAATCAAAATTCATTAGCATTTAGAAGACATTAAATTGCTTTATTGCTCTCCAGTCACTTACATCACGTTAGGAGTAAACTCACATACACTTAACAGATCAATAAACTCTTAAGTGCAGACTATACTGAAGGACATTTAAACTGTAGTTTGAACATTATAAAAACGTTTGTATAAAAGCTCATTTTGTTATAAAAGGTTACTCGTTTTCCACGGGTTAGTTAAAAATATATAACATATTCATTATGATTCTTAACATTAGGTCCATCACATTCGAGGGTGCATATATGTCACAGTTTTTACAGCTCTGATTAATTGTTAAGGATCAGCATTGATAATAAGGCACATCGCCAAAATGTTGGTGCGCTTGTAACAGAGTTATTCTGTTTTCTTAAAAATAAAGAATAAAAATAAAAATAAAAGTAGGTGGGGATGAAATTTCTCGAAAAAGCTTTTTTTTTTTTTTTTTATTGTAAACAGAAGACCGTCATTTAACATTTGTGTTATCTTAAAAAAAAAAAAAAAAAAAAAAAAAAAAAAAAAAAAAAAAAAAAAAAACCACACAAAACAACCCAATGAGATTTGTCTGAATGCACCCAAGAGATGGCCAACAGCCCTAAACACACCAGAGGGCTGAAACCCTTCAGCTATTGTTTCCGCGCTCGCATAGTTTTCCCTGGTCCGCCCCACATTCACTTCCTGTCAGTAAGCCTGTACAAGCACACTACCATACGACCGCGTTAATATAATATAACAAAGCTTCTTCGTCAGCCCTGCTTCCCACCCATGGTGCATCAAATGATCGCACTACCGATAATACTACCGAGCTTAATAACAGGTGGGATATCGCTACGTTTAAATCAGGTCATCCCCATCATTTCAGAACCAGAGCTTCAAAAAAACAAAAACAAATATTTGACCGCACATTTTGATCATTTGGTTGCATAAACAGCAGCAACAATTGTCTAGAAGAACAGATTCAGATCCAAAATAAAAATTAGAGTGACATGTTTACTAAGAAGACTTGTGTTGCAACAACTTCAGCCCTTTAGTGCTTATAGTCCAAAGAGTAATTTTAGCGCCCCCCAGTGTCCAAACACGGGTTGAAGAGGTTGAGACTCGGAAACCCTTCTTTTAGTCAGGGATTAAAGTGATGAGCAGAAAAACAGTTTTTCAAATAACGGATAAAAAAAAAAAAAAAAAAAAAAAAAAAGCCACAAATTGAAGCTTTCCCAGGAGGAGAGAAAACCCTTTAATGTTCTGTGCGTATATGGAGCCGAACGTAAAACCTTTACTGGATTTGTGAGTCTATAGATGCGTGTGCAGCAAAGTCTGAAGCAAGCTCCGCTTTTTTCCTTTCGGATTCTGTGTCGGTTTTATCCCAGCAGGACCCTCTGGAGGCGGTCTGCGGGCACGCTGTTCTCTTCCTCGGACTCGGCGTCGCTCTGAGGGTTGGAGCTGCAGGGGGACGTGCACTCCGGGGAGCACAGGTAGTGCATGAGGGGCAGCCGGTACTTTCCACAGAAGTCAACGAACTTGATCTGTCGCACGCATGAATCAAAGTACACACCTGGAGAGAGACAGAAACAAAGTCACATGTACTAACGTGCATCAAACAATCTGCAGTTCAATGTTCAAACGCCTTATTTAATTTCTACACTCAAAGTTTATTTATCTTTATCTTTTTGTTGGAATCTTCTGTACATTTGAGTACAAAATATGGACTCAATTATAATTGAGGCTCATCTGTAGGTGCCACAAACCATTAAAAACAAAGTGATGCTTAAATTGGCTTCTTGCTTTCTGAATCGGGACCAAAATTGGTCAGAAAATAAAAGTCAGCTTCACTTCAGATCTCAAACTCTCTTAAGGATCTGTTTGTGAACATTAGTACCAATAGTTTATAGCATATATCCCCCAGAAGGCAGTTTAAATGCTGTGTTTAATGTCTTGGATCCAGTTAAAGAACTACAGGTCCAGTTTGAACGGAATTTTATGTAAAGAGTCCAAATATGTAGTGTGAAGAAAAATAAAAAGAAATAAATTTGCCTTTGATTTTTTTTAAATCAACGTGCATGCAATTTTGTGTGTTAAAAACCCCAAATACTGAGGAATAAGATGGTAAATGCTGATGCGGCCAATCAAAGATAATTTAAATAAGTTAAATATAGATAGATAGATCCATTTTGTTCACTAAGCATTATTAGATTATTGCTCTTTAGAAGATAGAGGTAAAAAAATAATAAAAAAAAAGTCTGAAAACCAAATATTTTCTAATCTTAATTCAGCAAATTCTAGAATTTACAAGACTGGGCAAGTTCTCTGGTGATTATGGCTCCATCCACACTTACTTCACATCAACATCATCAAAAAGGCTTATAATAAAATGCATCTTTTATTCCACCTGCATCGTATCCCAGTGGAACATTTACTAAACCCAACCTTTAATGTTAGTAAATTCATTCAGCTGGAAAATACATCACATTAAAAAGGAAATTTCTAACCAGAAATCAGAAACAAAGTTGAAAAAACTAACGTTTTCTATAAACCTGCAGCAGGATTTCATCTAAACTTGTTGATCAGTTTTTAGGGACTGTCAATTTGCAATTTTTTTACTTCCTGTCCTCCTTGGGGTATAAATCTAAAATGACGGAGGCTTATTTCTCTTAGCCGCACTACAAAAATGGGAAAGACAAGAAACAGGGCATTCAACTTTAAGAGCAGAATGGCCTCCTGTGGCCACCAAGTGTCTATAGCAACCATCTAGTGACCAACCCCCATCTGTCCTGGAGCTAAAATTAAAACTTTATGAAAATGAAACGATACTTCAAACCAAAGCACAAACACAAAAACAACCCTTTTTAACAGGATTTTTGCAGCAGTTACAAACTTCCATTAGGTTAGAAACTAATAAGGAGGGGGTAAATAAAAGTGAAATTCATACCAGCGCATTTGGGATTGGGGCACTTGCTGGCAAGGTCCAAATAGCGCTCCAGGTTGGAGGGCATGTCGCACGGAGAGTAAGGAACATTTCTGCTCTTAATGGTACGTCCCGCCAGCTCTAGCAGCGAAGGAGGGTCGTAAATCATCTCTTTGACGAAGCGCACCACCAGAGGGTTGCCTCTAAGGCTGAGCTCCTGCAGGTGCACCAGGCTGAGGATCTCCCTCGGCAGGTAGGTGAGCAGGTTGTTGTGCAGACTTAACGACCGCAGGGAGTGAAGCCTGGGAAAAGACAGGGAGCCACGAGATGTCATCTGCAAAGTTCAACTGCTGGAAGAGGCACAAGTCAGATCAAGTGTTCCTTGACAATAGATAGAGCGGAAGCTGCTAAGAGGATGCAGATCTGCTGGGAATACCTGGCGAGCTGCGGAGGCACACTTTGGATGCGGTTGTCACATAGCACCAGGTAGGTGAGGTAAGGCAGGTGTGCCAGCTCAGGAGGAATGTCTGAGATGAGGTTCCCACCCAAATACAACATCTCCAAACTACAAATGAGACATAAATAACAGAGCGTTTATTTCTCAGGGGAGGAGAGCATCCAAAAGTTAAAAACACCATAAATGGTTTTAGTGTTTTAAGAAAAACAGTGTCACATCTTTAGTTTTAAAATGAGAAAATAGCCCAGATAGACCTGCTAATGTTTTTTTGTTTTTTTTCCCCAAGATGTCCACCTTCACCATCTGGATTTTTAAGAAGAAATGTAGCATTAAAAAAAAAAATGGTGGGCAGTAAGAGGAGTTTGGTTTGCTGCTGAAATTAAAATGCATTGACATTCCACAAGGGGGCGCCAAAGATGCATGAACTTATGCTTCAGGATCAACATGGACCATGCCTCCTTTAAACGGGTCTGCAGACTTTGTTTCTAATATAGTTTAAAAAACAAAAAAAAAAAAAAAAAAAGTAATGGCTGCTTTTTCCTGTGTGTGTTTATCTTCACAGCTCCTTCATGATTGTAGGGAAAAGAACAGGCATTGAACTCAGTAGTGATAACCTCCTGACCAATCTGCAATAAGGCTGACTTTGAATTGGGGGGAAAAAAAAAAAAAAAAAAAAAAAAAAAAAGGGGCCTTCTTTCATTTTTGGGAATCCTTGCAGAATCTGTGCATAACCCTTCCCTGATGAACCTGAAGTACACGGCTTCATCAGGACAAGGCTATAAGCTGCTGCTTCCAAACCGCATTCAGCTTCCGGGATAAAAAAGAAACCTGAAAGTGCTACGGCTCCTTCCAGTTGTAACTAATGACCCGTTTGTGTTACGATGACAACAGCTGCGAGGTTAATGGAGGTATAGAATAGATGGGGGCGGTAATTAGGACAGGCATGGAGAGACCTATGGATGACTAGTCAGCAAAAGTAAAACGGCCTGACCATCTGCCTGCAGGAACTGATGACACAGCATGTGCTGGAGAGGAGGCCATTATGCGTCCTTGTGGCAGAGCAGCGTACAAGCCCCCCCGTTCTGCTTTATGCTGCGGAGACACCCGGGCTCTACTTGCTGCCCACGTCGACGCTGAGAAAAACGATCCCATTAAACTGAACACTAGTCGGATTTGCACCAATACTCCTTAAACACTCAGAAGCTTAAAACAACATTTAACTTACTGAAACTTTTATACAACAAAGATGGGAGTTTTATCCATAAGCCATCACAGATCTCAACAAATAGTTCAGAACGTCATAAAATATTTGTTTTGCCTACATAATTGTAAAAGAAACAGTTATATTACACAGATAAATGTCTCCTTCTCTGCAGTCCTGCTTCTAAAAACATGACCTGTAATAACAAAAGGGAGCAGGGAGGCTTGCCTAATATTTCCCCTCAAACCATTGTGCCAGCTTATATAAAAATACTTAATGCCTAGTGAAGATTGTTTTTCCTATTTTTAAACAGGACAGAATTCACTGTGAGGACGATCTTTCTTTGTAACTGTGCTTCCAACACAAAATAGAAATCCAGGCTACGCTGGGAAACTGCCATCTTTGTATCGATGATGATTTAGAGACGCGCCGAGGAGTGGGCTGGTACCTCGAATCGCTCAGTTTTCAGCTTGATCGGACACAGAAGAGCTGGAAACCAAAGGGGGAAAAAATACTGATGATCCGTTGAGATGACCATCAATTACCAATATTACTGCCATCACAGTTTTTTTTTTTTTTTTTTTTTTTTTTTATATATTGTGCACGCTAGGGGTGGGTGTTGCCAAAGAAGTCACGATTCGAACCACGATTATCATGCCATGATACGATTCTATCACAATACATCATGATACTTGAATTATTGCGATGTATCGCAATTCATTGTGATATTTTCACTAGAAAAAAAATACAGCCATTACCAGTGGCTGACTGGCTGGGTATGATCTGGATAGTGTCTTCAATTGATACATACCGGAAAGAAACTGAATTCATACATAGCTGTATTTATTGAAACGACTTTTGGAGGTATTGCCATGAAAACAAATATTACTATTACTGGACACACTGACAAAAAGTGCTTAGGATTTATAAAACTTAAAATAAGGATAATCAGTGCCGTTTACATGGCCCCAGTGGTCCTTTAAACCAATGAAGTTGTATTCCACTTGTTTCTGGCTGATGTTCGCCAACCACTAATGCAATTTTATTTATTCATTTTTTAAAATTAATAATCGATACTTGCCGTCAAGAATCGATGCAGTAGATCGAGAAAATAAGAATCGCGGTGCATCGTCGTAACGATTATTTTGCACACCCTTAGTGCACCCCAGAAAGGAGAAATCTAACACAAAACTCTGCTTGGCGCATCTCTGAAGTCAAGCAACACATCTGGGCAGTATTTAGACCCCGCTTCCATTTCCTGCAGCTCAGACATCCGGTCTACCGCTTGGAAAGAGGAGAAAATCCCTCTCAGGTTATTTCAGCCTCTGCAGACCAATGGTTCACCGTTTACCATCTGCTAGCCAGCTGTAGCAGCAGCCTAGATAAAAAAAAAAAAAACAGACCACATCAGTGTGTTTGAGGATTTAAAGCTAGCTTCTAGAGCTGAACGTGGCCCCATATAATGAGATTGTTGGGTAGTTGCATAAGGGCAAAGGCGTCACAAGTATAAAAGGTTTATGCAGACCAACACGCCTATAGTATATAAAAGAAGGTGGGATGGCTTAGATCAGAGGTCAGCTCGCCCTTTTTACCCTCCACGTGTCTGATAAATAGTTTGGAGGTTTGATCTTTGTTCTGGTGTTGGGTCACTGACTGTCTGTTAAACTCAACACAGGATAAGATAGAAACCGTCTCATGACTGGCTGATATCCACATCTTCGAAACGCAGAAAACAAAGGCAACCAAGTTTAAAAAGTTACACACGCTTCCCCTCTACGAGTTGCTTTAACAACAATTTGGTTTTCCTTCATATGAACTCATGGTTTACAAATATATCCGTCTATTTGCTGCACATCTTCCTTTTTCCTCAGTTTTATTTAACAATACCTTTTATTAGTCAATACATTTTGATATAATATTCTCTGTGTGCTATAGGGAATAATACATCCTATGATCCCGAAAGGTTTACTGGGATTTTTTTTCAAAGTGTCGAGATGCTGACAGACGATTCTGACCCGTCAAAGCTCAAACAGCTTAATGTTAATTTATGACCCAACCGTGAGGAACACACAAAGCAGATCCCAGACGTGTGTAACCGCAGCACCAGGACAGCTCACGGCGACGTACGCCACATCCTGCACCAGAGTGCAAACCACTTGGACCAGAGCCACGCCATAAGAACTTTGGCTTTTTCACAGGTCTGCCTAAAAAGTGGATCAGACAGCTGCAGCTGATCCAGAAATCTGCTGCCCGCATCCTCACTAAGACAAAGAAAGTAGAGCACATCACCCCAGTTCTAAAGTCCTTACACTGGCTCCCTATATCTCAGAGAATAGACTTTAAAATCCTTCTGTTAGTCTATAAATCCCTGAATGGCTTAGCACCTAAATACATCACAGACGTGTTATCAGTGTATCAACCATCCAGACCACTAAGGTCTTCTGGCTCCAGCCTGCTCTGCAGAATCAGAACCAAACATGGAGAAGCAGCATTTAGTTGCTATGCTCCACTTATCTGGAACAAACTTCCAGAAAACTGTAAAAGTGCGGAAAGCCTGAGTTTCTTTAAATCAAGATTAAAAACACATTTGTTTAGGATTGCCTTTGACTGTTCTAGTTAAATAGTTCTACTGTTCTTAATGTTCTTTTTTGTTTCTACATTCTATCCCCACTTGCTTTTATTCTGTTTTGTTTTACTATATTTTAATCATGTAAAGCACTTTGCATTGTCTCTGTACTGAATTGTGCTATATAAATAAATTTGCCTTGCCTTAAACCAAAGAGGAGATATTTAAAAAACACGACTAAGATCAGCAAGCATCTAACTTCCGAGGAAAAACAGCTGAGCTTACCTGTAGCCGTGAACTAGAACACTATTGACGTTAGCTACGGCAACGCTCCCGCAAACAGAGGAGGAGAAGCTGATTACAACTCTCCTCAACACTGGAAAAGTGACGACTTGGACCATCAAGAACGGCCAGATGATCAGTCAGCCAAATGCAGACGTCCAAAACCTTATCAAGGCCTGGCAGCCTAGTTTAATCCATTCTCACTATATTGTAGGGGTGTTTCTCTGTCAAAAATCGTTTTACACTCACATCATAATTGCACTGTGAACTGATAGAACCCGTCAACCCCTGTTGTTAACCTAATCTCCCTAACAGGAAGTAAACAATACCATCTGGTAAATCAAAACAGCAAATATCACCAAACGAAACCCCTGAAATCACTTCCCATGTGTCTAGAACCAGATGCGCCCCCTGCACTGCCGCCCTGGGCGACTGCCCATGTGGGCCGCATCGAGTGCTGCCACCGGTTAGAACGGCAACATTAACAGATAACAGCGCGACTGCTACCGGTTAATGCGACCCGGTCCATTAAGTAGGTCAAACAGCGGGCCCGGTGCGAGGAAAGTGGGTTTACAACAGCTTGCAACAGATGACGCAGAGTACAGTCAACATAAAAGCTGACTGTGAAAAATAAAAAAGACACCTCATCAAAGCAACGCGTTCAACTGCTTTTCGTACGTCTGCCTTGCACCAAAACATGACAGCCAGAAGATAAGCGAGTCACAATCTGTTCGGTTCAGAATGTCCTGCCAAATTTAAGCTGAAATAAGCTTTTTTTTTTTTTTATAAAGTGTTTCCACTTGCATTACAAAATGTGAAATGACTGATCCGGCCTTCCATTTAGTTTTGATGACTTATGGGGATTTTACTTCTTCCACACTAGTTTTGATGCTTTGCTACTTAGAATAAACAAGCAGTTGAAATCTCCGCAGTCTCTAAAATCTGTCAAAGAAAGTTCTGATGAATTTATGTCGTCCCTGAAGCCCCGAGTCGCTGCCAATAGAGCTGACATGAACCCACAGCGATGGGGCGCTGACTAAACTCTGTGACCCCAGTGTCGTCCTTTATGCTAGGCATGAATGGGGCCTCTTCTCCCTCAGCGACAATCCATCCCAGCAGAGGTGTTCACAGGAGCTAAAACACAAAGCAAGAAATACAAAACTGTCCGCATATCAAGAGTAGATGCTGACTGAAATTAATCGGCCTATCGACAAACTGGCCAATGTCTGTCTTTTTAGGTGTGGATAATCGGTTTGACACGACGCCCTCCACTGATTGTGAAACAGAAGCATCCCTGAGCAGCACAGCGGCGCTTTATAAACGCAACGATGCGCCACGGGTACACCTCAGAGTGACATTATTAGTCTGAGTAATAACTTCTGACAAAACACCACTAAGGCTAGGCAAGGCAGCGTGAACGGCCCAATTCTGACCTTTTCACCCGCCAATAAATCTGATTTGTTTTTCAAAATGTCTGCTGTCTGAAAGTCATGTTGCATTTTATCTTTCTCTCACTATACATCCACATGCAGTAGTAGAAGGTCACCAAGTCTCTTTAGTAGGAAAAATAATAGTTGTAGGTCAAATTTTCATACTTTGAAATTTTCTTCTGGCTGCTTAAACTTCTTTGACTGCTACTTGGCATCTTACGCATGGGAAGTGGAACCCCCACCACCATTAACCAATATCCAACTTTATCCATCATTAGCACTAGATTAATGGAATTAGAGGAGGAAAAAAATCCAAGCAGCTTCAACCATTTCAGCCAAAAACTGTACAGGTTTCATGAGAAGGAAAAGGGCAACATTCTGATCCCAGGTAAGAAAACATTTGGGCAATATAAAATAAGTAGTGTTGACCTAAACTATTGGCAATCGGCACCCAGAATTAGAAAAAAAAAAAAAAAAAGTGATAAGGACTTGGACTGGACATAAAATCGATCGATAGAGGTGTAGTGCAATAGAGAAAAAAAAAGTCAGTAAAAAGTTAAATAGAATAACAATTTTCCTTCCTTGTGCCTTTTATCCATGTAGGTTAATACTACAGTCACCACATCCTCCCAACCAATAAAATACAGACCAAAGAACGCCCATCACCAAGCTCCGCCCCCTTCAGCAGTTACGTGTTTTTGTTTTTAAGCTCGCAGTGTTGGTACAAAGTTTGTTGAACAAAAGGATTCAGTTTGAATTCAGTGTTCTTCATTTAAAAATATGTCATTAAGCTACAGCATAAAATGGTCATGACAATTTTCTTCTGAATTTTTTGATTATTTTATCGATACGCTTTTTTTCCCCCCCTGCACCGTTCAGCCCTAATATAGTCAATAGAAAAACACCATTGTCATATTGACGTTTAATCGAGAGGAAACATCCTTTTTAGACAAAAGGAATGCCCCCATGGGGGGCAAAAAGAAAACAGTATTCTGTATTTTAATGAAAAAAAGTGCATTTTAAGCTGACTGCAGACAGATTGCATGATCAATACAACTCAAAGTGTATAATGAATCACCACAATGATTAATTGTTCAAATTCACTTCAGTTATCTATATTTTGTTTTTCTATGTTGAAATATTGCTACAACTACACAATATAGGAAAAGACACCAGTTGTGACATGCCTACTTTCTCCTTTCCTCTCTTCGTCATCTGTGCTTTCTTCACTCAAGCAGTAATTTATTAACCTGACTCTAGCCAGACGGATTTCGCTCCGCCTAGCTTCACTCACATCCATCTGGGACTGATCCATAGGAATTGCCTTTTTTGAAGGCTGGGCCTTATCAAAAATCCTTGCATATGATTGGATAAGCCACTTGTCTGTCATCTTTATCGACGTGCCATTTCAACCACTCACACCGAAGCTAACCCGTGACGCTGTGAGAGTGACGCAGGAATTTTATTTTATGTTTTTTTAAATATGTTTGCGGCTCTAGTGGCACGCGTTTTATTCACAGTGAGCTGACAGGAAGAGGGGGGAAGACAGGCGGCAAAGTGCCGCGGGTCGGAGTCGATCCCAGGACGACCGCGTTGAGGACTAAAGGCCCGGAAAACAAAACTTGCCAAATCCGGTCGGGAGAAGGGTGAAAACATTGTTTCCACCAACAAAAGCCTTCAGAGCCGTTCTTTGATGTTCTTTTAATGAAACAATATTAGGTAGATGCGAGCCGCCATTGTTGTCTTAATCAAAACAGTCTCACGTCACGGTCGCTTCTCCACTACGTCACATCTATGAAACTCCAGCCCTGCGTCACGATTGGCTGGACAATAAAATTGGTTGGAGAAATCACTCTCTATGGGAGATGTTCCAGTTGGATGTGAGTGAAGCTAGGCGGAGCGACATACATATGGCTAGAGTCAGGTTAGTTATTTATGTCCTCGCTGAACATCTGCTGCCGTGAGATTCTGTCCAGCTGGCCAAATATTACATTATAGTTATTAATTATTGCACTTCTCCACTGATATTGGAATAATAATCTTTAACAATTTTCAGTTTGTTGTGAGATATGTTCCTCAGGCTTTCCTTTGCATCATTTGTGATTTAAAAGCAAAATTTTTCTGTTATTGTGACCATTTGTCATTTTCTACGAATAAATGCCCAAAATGACATTTGGAAGTTACTTGAAATGTCATGTATTTTTGAATAAAACAGAAACATTCTTTATACTGAAACGCAAACATGCATACAAACTAAACTTTGAAGTCTGTAAGCAAGGCCCCAGACAAGCCAAACAATAGAAACCAACTCCAACATTCCTCTTTCACTGATAGGCACAATGTGCACTGATGTTACTAGAGGACTGCTAAACCAAAGAAAAGAAAAGCTTAGTTTAAAAATGGACTATCAGACGTGCAACAATGTTTAAAAGACATACATGACGTCAAAAAAAAAAAAAAACAAAAAAAAAAAACAAACTGAAACAGTTCAGTCAGCATGTCAAAACATGCCTTGCTGCAGTCTAAGCTAGAAACAAAAATAAATATTTGGTAATAATTGTAAAAGAAAAAAAAACCCCCTCTCACTTTTTGTAAAAAACAAAAACAAATTTTTTTGTAAAAATACATAAAGTAAAAGAAAAAAGAAATAAGTGTATAAAACAAATTGTAACCTACAAAAAAAAAAAAAGTAAAAATAAATATAGCAAAAAAAATAAATAAAACTTTTTTTGTAAAAAAAAAAAAAAAGTATACTTTTTTTTGTAAAAGTAAAGTTTGTTTCTGTTGCAAAGTATATGCTGTTTTGTACAAATCTGATCTTACTTCCAACCATTGTGTGCGTGAAAGGGTAATTCAAGGCATTTATTGATTTAAATATCACTTTTTTTAAGGGTACTTTTCCCTGGCATTACTTGCTAATCAGTGAGAGGGGCATTTAAAACAATGGTCAACAGAGAAACAGCACGTCCAGGTCCAGAGTTCTGCTGCAGCTAAATAAATCCTACTTTAAATAAATAAATCCCACTTTAAAGGGAAACACAGCCCCTGTGGATTCTGGGAAATAAGGAGAAGGGGGAATGTGCAGACAGTCTGCAGCAGACTGGCGCGGCATAGGGACCCACTGCCACACCGAAAAGATCACATCAGTGTGAGGGATGAAGCTAGTTCTGCTAGCCGAGCGGCGGTGCTACCGACCTGGTCAGATGCTCGATCTCCGAGGGGATACTTTTCAGCCGGTTTCCGCCGACGGAGAGCGACTGCAGCCGCAGCAGCTTGGTGCACTGGAGCGGGATCTCCTCGAAGCGGTTGCCGCTAAAGTTCAACACCTCCAGCTGCAGCGAGCCGAACTCCTTGGGCAGCGAGAACTCGTCCAGGCGGTTGTTCTTGGCGAGGAGCGTCTTCAGCCGGCCGAGCCTGGTGATGCCCTCGCAGATGGCCGTCAGCCCGTTGTTGCTGATGTCCAGGAACTCCAGGTTGGAGAACAGGCCCACGGACGAGGGCAGCGCGGCCAGGCGGTTGTAGTTGAGGAAGAGCTGCCGGGTGTCCCTCTTCCTGTCCTCGCTAACGCTGTCAGCGTCGAAAGTGTTCAAACTCAATCGTGAGAAGTCGAGCACACAGTCTCTCACTGCCGCTGCTGCCGCCGCCGCTCCTTCGTGGCTCTCCATTTTGGCTGTTTTTCCTCGTTGTTTTTCCCTCTATCCGCGCTCCTTACCTGACGTCTTCCCGCAAAGTTGGAGTTAGCTCCTAAACTTTTGCACTTTAAACGAAGAAGGCATCCCTGTCACCGCACGGGTCGCTAGTTTAACGCAACCAGCCGCTGCGGCCAGAATTTAACGACGCTAAACGCCGTGCGACCCTCTTACGGCGCCGCCTATCATTCACCGAACTTTTACTTCCGCGTTCGAAGATTGGCTGATGACGGCCATTGAGCCCGCCCACCGGAGCGCTGATTGGCTGCTGTTCTTGCCCGTCGGATTACAAAAGTAATTGAGTTATATACATTTACCAGGTTTACTACGACGGTTTATTGATAACTCGCTGCTACGCAAAATCACGCCAGGGCGTGTTATTACCGCCACGATGAGGTTATTTGGTTTTGCAACAGTGGAACAACGCCGGTCTATGATCCATCACACCTGGGGGGGTAAGCCCTCTAGTAATTATGCAACTCCCTTCTGCTGTTGCATTATGCAATGCTCTGCAAATTTACCCAGTGGAGGAGAGACCTGTATGAAATGGGATGTGGTGCAAAGAAAACAAATGGTTGCAAAACGTGCATACTCACCACCATTTCATGTTTTTAATACCCAACTGTGGCGTATACACAGAGTAATACTAATACTTTTCAGTGTAAATTGATAAAGGGGGCACAGAACATAACTTTGCTTTGCATTATGAATGCCAGTCCTTGCCAAACCTCACATTAACATAACATTTTAATTATTTAATGTCCTTTTTTCTGTTTATGGGGGGAAATGAGGGTGTGTTCAGGGTCATGTGCAGTGTTAGATGTCTGCCAGACATGGCATTTTGCATGTGAAATGTTTGTCTCATATGAACAGGGCCTCTTGCAGTGTCCCCTGCAGCGTTTGGGTGCCTTCGTCCTCTGAGGGAAAAGTGTCCACGAAACATGACGCTGCACTATTATATAGCAATCTGCAAACAGAATTTATTCTAATGTTCTTTTAACGACAGCTTTGTCCTCGCCTCTGGTCCATAAAGGTCAAGATTGGTGGTAGTGCTGACTAATAGTGACTAATAGGTAGTGCTGACTAATTAACTAATGTAATTGTGATGCGTAGCCAAAGCAAGGCAGGTTCATTTGTATAGCACATTTTAGTACAAGGACAACGCAAAGTGCTTTGCACGATTAAAACATTGGAAAATAATACCAGAATAAAAGCTCCAGCAAGATTTTCTTTCTCCCTTTTTTTTTTCCATTTCACAGTGTTTGAGAATAAATCAATAATAAATAAAGAGCTCAAAACAAACAGAGGAAGCGGTGCTGTGGTGTAAGGGCTTTATTGGCATACATTCCTTACAGTCTGCACTTTTAGTGGAATAGAAAGATGTAGCTAACGCCTAATAATGCAACATTCACACATCCATTTATCAGACACTGAGTTACAAAGCACTCTCATCCTTTTTAGAGGCCGATACTGTTCGCAAGTCTAAGGCACTGGTGTGTATTGGTCGACGCCTCAGTTTAGATACAAATGAGCGCAGAAAACAAAACCTACTACTTTCAGCTTCACAACACACACGCACATACACTCAGCCACACACGCACCTTATTTGCACCCGGATAACTAGTTGGTCTATGCTACTTCAGCTGAGGCTAGTCCTTCTGGTAGTGATTTTTTTTTAAAAACACAGGTATAGTGTTGTTGCTGGGTCCAGAGTAACGTTTTTACCTGGAAAAGTTTGTACATCATTCATCGAAACACTTCATCAAGGCTTTGGTTTTAGTTTTCACCGCGTAACGCTCAGATCAGCTCTCCTCGAAGGCGCAGCTGGTCCCAGGAAAAGACGGACAGGGAAATGTTCAAACGACAGTCAAAGGAAAACTCGTCCAAGCATCACATGGGAATAAGGTGGGTTCCAACACAAGCTAATAACACGCTGTACACAGAAAAATGCCGCAAATCTATGATTTAAAGCATAAAGCCAAACGAATTTCTGCTTTGCGGTAAACTAAGGGGAGATCCGACGAAAGAAAGAAGTGCAATGGTCGCAGCAGTGGCCTGACGCGGCAGTCTGTGGCAACACAACTGAAATTACAAGTAGCTTTAAAACCACTTGAACCAGTTACCCTCACTTTAACAAGTTACTAACTTTACCACCTTCGAAAGCACTTATGTATATATCCCAAAACAGCGACAACTTCTTTCTGTTATAGTAAATGTAAAAAAAATATATAAAGATAGTAGTAAAAAAAAAAAAAAAAGCCCCAGGTCTAGTGTAGGGGCGCAGTAATACAGTCAAACGTAACAGCACTGAACAAAAGGCGATCTGTTTCCAATCAGAATGCCTTTAAATCTAAGAGACACGGCAAACACTTAAACACTGTAAAAATGTAGAATAATTAACATATCAGAGAAACATAAAAAAAAAAAGTCAGTTTGATAAAACTTGTCCACGAGGGAAATCAAGTATCAGAGAAGGGGGTGAGGCCACTCATCTTCTTCTTTTTTTTTTTAAGTGTCCACACTTAGACTTCTTTTGTGCTGCTCTTCATCTTCTCAACTGTGTCCTGTTTTTAAAGACATAAAGAACAAGACTGAAAAACAAACAAAAAAACAAATCGAACAACCAAACGAGCATATTTGTGAAAGCATGCAAAAAAAAACAAAAAAACTTGGATTTATTTTTTCAGGATGCAGTTCCTGTAAGATGTATTCATCTATTCTTCATAATCATTTGGGGCTTTATTTGAAGACCTGTGTTTTTTTTAAATGTGGGATGATAATATTACATTTCAACCTAATCATTTCTAAGAACAAGAAGACGGCACTCATTTTGCAATATCTTATGTATTTTCTCCTATCCGCACAAGGCCAAGTTATATAAACAGGCTCAAATATAAACACACACACACCCACTAGTGTCCTGTAAGAACGCACAATTACGTTTTAATCATTTCACCGTTAGATGAATGTAACTTTGTAAGAAAGTTGAATAAAACCCAGCAAGCAAAAACATCTCCTGCAACATACTATGTCCCTTTGTTTACAGCAAATTGAGTTTTACATCTCTATAAAAAAAGGGGAATGAGCTGACCAAAATCTAAGCCCTCATTTAACTGAAATCTGCAGCTGTCCACATGGTCAAACCAAATCTCATCTGAGAGGAAAGTTTTTATTATAGATGGAAGAAAAGTGTTATTTGGCCAGAGTGTAACGATTCAGGCTGCTGCCAGACTTTTTCTTTTCCATGCCTGTCCTTGATGCAATCTGTGGGATCAGGTTCACCTGTTCCTCATTCGATCAACCTCCAGCTACATCTGTTATCTGCTGCATATATAGCTCACCTCACTCCCTACCTCTTCGCCAGATTTATTCGACCGCATTTGCCAGTAGAGAGCCAGCGGTTCCTTCCTAACTTCCTGACATTGACCGTTGTTCTTTGACCACGGATTTTGCCCTTTTGCCTAGCCCTTGATGGATCTCAGCAAATTTGATTACCGGACAACGACCCCTGCTCTGCTTTTGGGCACATGATCTTTTCCTGCCCCTTATGGATGAGTGTTGCCTTTTTGCCCCTTTGTGTGACCTTTACCTGTTTACTGGTTCTGTCTTGGGTTCTGGAAATAACATTAAAGGAGTTTTTTTTGTTCTGGGTCAATTTGTTTTAAAGTTATAGACTGAAGAGTCTATAACTGCTTGTTTTGATTCTTCATGCAACGCCCGTACTCCATCCGGTCAAAGCCCTAGAACTCTCCTTTTTCCCTGCCCTCTATGAGAACATTAAAATGACTGCTGTTTGGAGAACTTTTAGTGCCTCCAAGGAGAGTCCTGAAGTTTCAATAAACCTTTTTAATGTACTGTATCTATCCCTGTGTTTTGTCTTTACAAAGAAGAATGCTTGGAGGAGCTATGGAGACATTTTCAAATCAAATTACACTACACCCACTATCAAGCACAGTGTTGGCAGCGTTATGCTGTGTGGTTGTTCTCCTGGCAGTGCCACTGGGGCATTCGTCAGGGTGGATAGAATATTAATACGGGCGAGCTATCTCCAAATTCTTCAGCTGGATGGTTAAAGCTTGGACACAACAGGGTTTTCTAATAAGAAAATGACACCAAAATGACATCAAAACAGGTTTTGGAATGAAAAAAACAGTCGAGCCTTCTGAAACAACAAAGACATCAACCTTCATAATGTGTGGACTTGATCTCCGGCAGGAAACAAATCAATTTGCATGAACACTATTGTTGCTAGCAGCACTGTGGCTTCCAGTGCATCCCTCAATGGAAATTAAAGAATTTGGTCTGTATGTAAATATTTTACCCTGTATTTGTAATTTATGTCCTCTGTGCAAATTAAAGAAAATCCGCAACAAATTAAGAAGTTGTTCAGCAGTTTCTGGTTATTAAAAAATTATTGAAGCCTTTGGCCCCCATGTGACATGGCAGTAAAACAGGCAAGCCCATACATGACGGCTTTGTTCTCGCAGGGTTTCAATAATAATATTGAAATTTAAAAAATAGTATTTTGAACAGAAAAAAATATTAAAAGTTCTTAGTCATAACATTGATGCCCATGTGTCTAATATCATTGATCATTGGGGATATTCAGAATCATATTCAACATTCCACTTTTTTGTTAAAATAGTGGCACTTTATGCATTTACTTATTTTTTTAAGTTAGTTTGACGTAACACAAGTGAAATGAAGCTTGTTCTTAGCTGTATAGTCAAAACTAGTTCATGGTACCATTGTTATATTAGCATTGTTATATAAGCAGGAAGCATTGTTATATTTCCATTGTTTACGATGGCAGGGCCCGCCATTTTATTTCACTAGCGTGTTTCACAGCTTGTGTTTAGTCGCACTTTAAATTCGGGTCAACTCGAGATGACTGAAATAAAATCAAGTTTTTAAAAATAATTTATGTAATCTGTCTTTATGAAACAAAAGGGGGGAAAAAAATTAATTACCTGGATTTTGTATAATAAAATCAGGGATTTTATAATCAGGATATTTTAGCCTAGTGCTCTCCAACTTTATCGGAAAAATGACTGTGGTTTGAAGGTGAATTTGGAGGGCATGTGCCAAAAACGGTTCCCTCAGAGTGACATCTATTTGCCGTGGCCTTACAAAGTGCCCCCTCTGTGGGGTACAGAGTACGTGACGTTAATGACTCAGCAAAAGCCTCCAGTCAGATCCCTGCAGTCACCTTCAGAGAATCAGAAACTCTTATGCACAAGCAAGTGCAGATATACCTTACTGGCATAGCTAAAATAACATTAAATAACATTTTACTAACATGGAATAAGTAACCTGTGGTTTAATTCAACTAATCATACTGAACATCAGAAGGCTGCAGGAGAATAAAGAATGATCAGGGAAGATTTTTTATCTGATGTCTGTTATCTGTTTCATATCTGTAGTCCAGGTTTATTACTCTAATTGAGGCGACATCTCTTTTTCTCCCAGCTTTAGATTTATTGCTTCACTTGATATGCCTGTGGTGATAAAGCTGCTGATACTGAGACTCCCCGCTGCACTAATGTGTTACGTTGGCCCATGGTCACATTAAAGCTCACTTTAACTAGTTCCTTAGTGCATCATGTTGTGCTGGTGGAGAGGTCTGCACTGCAAAAAGGGAACTAAAAGTAAGAAAATGTTCTTGAAATAGGTGTATTTTTCTTTGATTTGAGCAGGTAAATAAGACTATTTGCCAATGGAATAAGATTTTTGCACTTAAAATAGGAACAATTTATCTCCATCATCTCATTTCAAGTGCAGGATGTCTAATTATCTTATTTTAGCGGTAAAAATACAAATTCCATTGGCAAATAATCTCATTTAGCTGCTCAAATCAAGGACAAATACACTAATTTCAAGAAAACTTTACTTACTTTTAGTTTCCTTTATTGCAGTGTGGTCCAAATGTCCTTTGTCTGGAAACAAAACTAAGACCACCTGTTGTTTAATGCACACTAAGTTCAGAGTGTATAGTAGGCATAGTCCGGTCCTGTGAGCAGCTGTTTTTGGGACTGTCAATACGACATTATGAGAAATACTAAACGATGGAGGTCATTTTGTTTCAGAAACGACCTGTGATTTTAATAAATACAGTCACTCATATGACACAGATGTTATCGTTTATAGATTTCCACATTACAGATACAGACCTGGTGTTTGTTGAGCTCAGCCACCCGCAGGTTCCACTCCTCCTCCGTCATCTCTGCTCCAGGATCTGCCAACTCATCCACTGCCGCGTGTTTGTCTAGACCGATCAAAAGAAGAAGAAGTCACAAGAGTCGCGTTTGCTGGTAGAAACCATTCCCTTTTAACTACTCCCAACGATTTTGAGCAATAAACTAGATCATTACCACCGCAGGTCATCGCCGTGCAGACCCAGTTTCCGCAAGCGCAGACGCAGCGGTTGCACTCAACCTGGGTCTCCGCTCCGTCCTCGTAGGTTTCGTCCTCCAGGGCACACTCTGTAGAAACGCACGGAGCAATGAGCCAAGAGCGCAGATTGTAAACTGCTGCAGAGTGATAACAGAACAGCATCGCAGATATCAGCTTTGACAAGAACGGCTTGTCAGCATGTGAGGACGCCGTATCGTCCCGCTCACTGCAGCATCCACTTTTAGCTTAGTCGCCAATGTCGTGAGATAGCCATGAATGTCAGCAAATTTGGCTGCCAAAGATGAGGACCATGAGGTTTTTTTTTTTCTGAAATCATTATCACCAGAAAAAAAAAAAGTGGATCTAAAACTTTCAGAACTCTTGTCATCTAGTGAGCGAGTGTGCACTGAAGCCAGAGTTTTTGAAAAGCTTGTCAGTAAGGCAAAATAATGTTTGCATGCGTTTAAATCTGCTGTATCCACAGGGTTCAGTGCTCCACGCTGACTGGCTGACAGAGTAATGCCTCCGCTTCCTGTGAACTTTATTCCACATATATCCGCAGCAGATGACCGACAGAGCAGACGGCATTCCAGATTCTTGAAAGGGGGGGAAAAAAATAACCGGAGGCTCATTTTCGGGGTTATTTTGGAATCCGTGAGCCTTCAGTGTAACGCTGTGTTTTT
Organism: Fundulus heteroclitus; assembly: GCF_011125445.2. Classification (NCBI taxonomy): domain Eukaryota; kingdom Metazoa; phylum Chordata; class Actinopteri; order Cyprinodontiformes; family Fundulidae; genus Fundulus; species Fundulus heteroclitus. The sequence continues at coordinate 22,413,112 of NC_046367.1, forward strand.
TTTTTTTTTCCTCAAAGGATCTCTTTAAACTCACTCTTCTCTGGTGGGTTGAAACTAGGCTTCAGACAGTTGAGGAACTCATCAAAGTTCAGCTTCCAGTCAGCGTTCTCGTCGGAGAGCTCAATGAGGGCGTCGACGCAAAGGCTCCTGGGAGGATCAAACCAGAATCCAAACATAGACAAAAAGATATCAGCCTTCACAGACAAATAATAACAGAGCCTGATTACAGTAGTTTGGAAATGCATTGATGTGCCTCGTTGTTAATCACACTACAACCACAGATTTCAAAGTGTTTTACAGAAACATTATGTGATAGATCTGTGTTGTCAAGTGATAGAAAATTATATATGTTTTTATTACTTTTACAAATATAAAATCAAATGGGTGTAATGTGCATGAGTATTTAGCACCCTTTACTCGGATAACCCTACATAAAATCCAGTTAAACACACTGTCTTGGGAAGGTATGCTCCCATAATCTATCTAGGTATAATTTACTCCTGAAACTGTGGTCTGCTGTTGTGTCCAGCCCGCGTGAGTCACACTTTGTAGAAACACCTTTTGCTGCATTAACCTATGCAGGTTTTTGTTGTTATGCCTCTTATCAGCTTTGCACATCTAGAGATGGACATTTTTGCCAATCCTCCTTTACAAAAAACCCAAAGTTCAGCCAAACAGTTGGAGTCTGTTTAAAGTGCTGCAGCTGGGCTCCTGACTCCTCTTCTTATGCAGCTTCATTGGCTCCCGGGTTTATTATAGACTGCATTTCAAAATCTAAGTTTTGACTAGGAGAGCTCTGCATGGATAGACACCAGTGTACATCATTGGGCTATTATACCCCTACGCGCCCACTAGGGCTCTGAGGTCCATTGATCAAGACCTGCTGATTGTACCCCATGCTAAATTTAAAACTAAAGGAGGCAGTTTTTTATTCTGTGGCTCTGGAAGACTCTGGAACTCCCTTTCTGTGAATCTGAAATCTGCTTTTGTTTAATTTTATTCTGTGCTTTTAATCTTCGATTGTAAAGCAATTAGTGATTTTTATCTAGATAGGTGCTATATAAATAAAGTTTTACTTACTTACTTACTCATTAACACAAACAATTACCTGAATAGTGATGTAGAGATAAAGACAAAAAGACAGCGGCATACTCGGCTATCTAAAACTAAAATACAGTAAATAATAAGCTCTATTTTTAAATAAACCAAAAAATTCACATATTGCACATAAAAATAATGGTTTATTTATTTTGTTTATTAACTTAAGTTAACAATTAAAAAGTTTCAACATAGAATAAGCCAATTTATCATACATTCTTAATGTTCATTTGCACTGTCCAGCCCAAAATGATATTGTTATGGGTGAAGATAAAAATATTAACATCAGGCTTTATCCCTGACCTGTCTGCTGTGTTCCTTGGTCTTCATGATGCTCTTTTCTTCCAAAGATGTTCTTTAACAACCTCTGAGGCCTTCACAGAACAGCCGGCTATATACTGAGATTAAATTAAAGCGGACAAGGGGACTCTTTTTGCAAATTAGATGACTCGGGGGTATCAGAGCCGAAGAGGCTAAACACAAAGGGTAGACACACTTTATGCGTGTTTTAAAGCGGTACAACCATTTAAAACCAGCAGTCTGTGGCTGTAACGTGACTAAAATGTGAAAAGGTTCAAGGGTATAAGTTACAAGTTACTGGAGATGCAAAGGTTTTCATTCTGCAGAGTACAGATGTTGATGCCTCTGTAGCTTACTACACGTGGCTTTGAGTGCTGCTCGCGCTGGTTTTGTCAGGCTTCGTCGAGCTGCCTTAAAATAGCAGCACAGCAAACATAGTCTGGTTCAGGGCACTACTACAAGAGCAACACCTAGAAAAGAGATGTGGTTGTTCTGATAATCCGACCCCAGCGCACCCACTTATGCAAGCGTGTGAATCAACAAACACCCACTGACCTCAGCAGCTTGTTGCTCTCCACGTCTGCGTAGGACTGCAGCTCTCCGACCGACTCGTTGTGCTGGATGAATTTCAGCAGCTCAGAGGAGTCCAGCAGAGAATCGCCGTTGTCGTATGACTGCAGAAACATCAGTCAAAACAACAGCAAAGGCACGATTAATCCCAATGCATGGCCTTGTGTGATCTGAGATAAGGTATAACATGTCCATTGCTGTAAATTCTTAGACGCATATGCTTTAATTCTGATTTGAAATAAACACGCAGCCCCTTTAAGCAAATGCCGTGTTTAAAGCACGCTTGTTCTCATTTTCTTAAGGATGAGTGGGTTGAAGCTCCTTCTGAATGATATCAATTACTTGCATAAAATTGGATCCATGCACCATAACATTGTCAGCCAACATAGCAGGTTTTGTAATACTGTTCCTGTCAGTGCAACGTGACAGAAACAGAGCGAGCGGTGGCCTAGTGGTTAGAGGAGGGTGCTTGCGTCCTGGAGAGGCTGCAAGTTCCTCTGTTCCCACAGGCTGCCACTCTGGGCAAAAAAAAAAATGTAACTACACTAGACTTTTCCTGTTAGTGTTACCAAATTAATTTATAACAAAATTCAGAAGTTTACATATACATACCCTTAAAAAAGTTGGAAAAGCCCAGCTGATGATGCTATGTCTTTGAAAGCCTCTAGGTTAGTATACAAATGTCCCGCAATCACGTTGTTCAGGAATAAGACAGGTTCTGCCTTCTATTAACGAGTTTACTTATGAAATGTCAGGATCAATCCCAGGGCACAAGCAAAAGACTTAGTGAAGATGTTGTCTAAAGCTGGTAGGAGAGCAGTAATAGCCACAATGAAGCACGTCCTGTACCAAAATGGGCTGAAAAGCTCTCAGGAAAGTAAGAAGCCATTACTCCAAAAGCAATACACAAAACCAAATTACAGTTTGCAAATGCACTCAGGATCATATTTTTCATTCTCAGAGCAGGTCTGATAAAGATGAAATTATTACTGATGTTTAAAACATTTAAATGAAAAAAATTGGAAAGTTTGCAAGGCTGAAAACACCAGCTTGAGACATCTTACTGGGGGGGGGGGGGGGGGTTTGTTGCAGGAGGGACTGGTGCACTTCAAAAAACAGGTAGCCTCATGAGGAAACTACAGTGAGAGGTTGATTGAAGGATACCAAAGTCCCAAGTTAAACACTTTACACCAATGGTGTCCGAAGTCGGTCCTCAAGGGCCGGTGTCCTGCATGTGTTAGGAGGTTCCTGATTCATCACAGCTTAACCTAATGAGTGCTTAATTGGTAGGAGAGCTTGATAACAGACTGAAGCTCCATCCGAGCTCCTGTTCCTTTACATTTCATGGGGTCAACAGTAAGAACTATCATGGGGAGGAACGGAGCTTCGGACTGCTGTGCCGATTTCAGATAGCCTTAAACTCATACATGTCATTACGTGACGGAAACGCACATGGATGATTCTAGTCAAATCCAGGCCTACAGCCTTCTGAAAATGAACTATAAAATGTGCGCTCTCTTCTCTCCGGACACTTTAGTTAATATCCGTGAGATGGGCTGTGCTTATATGTTATGTCACACAAAGGATTGCAGGATTCCTTATAGCTCCTTAACCCTGATAAGGGACATCGCAAGGTTCTTATGTAATAGTAGCTGTGAGAGGAAGCATATAGGCCCCTTTTCCTTTCTACTTTTCCTCAGCACTTCAAATTGTTTTGTTACTTAAAAGCATTTTATAAATAAGCTTGCCTTGCCCTACCTCCTTCCTTACTGACTGAACTATTGGGACAGCACTTATCAAGGCGACTGCTGACGCACTCCGGCTTTGGCTAAAGAGTGCTTACCCAAAAAGATGTTTTTGGATGGAGCCTGAGAAGATAAATCATTCATTTCAATTAGAGGTGTTGGAATAGGGACAGATATAAATCGTGCAGGAGACCGGCCCTTCAGGACTGGAGTTGGACATGCCTGGTTAAATCAGTTTAAAAGGATATTCTACCAAACACTAAAGAAATGTATGTAAAGGTATGAATTCAAGTCAGTTAAAAAAAACATTTCCTTAGTTTTTGTGGGGTTTTTTCCAAATAAAAATGAATTTTGAAATTCTAAAAGGCTAATGTTCAAAAAATAATCCATGTATTTTATACGGTTGACATAAATATCAAGTATTAAATGTATACAAGGTATTGCAGCATTGGTACGCTCAGTATTTGCCAAATAGGTGACTACCGTTCATATCTATGTAAAAGCGATGATCTGAAAGCAAGATTGAGATTATGTTTATTGAATTAGTCATGAAAACAACCTAATTTTAGCTCATTTACCCAATCTAGATAAGAACACAAATCAATTTTGTTTCTAACAAACTGTTCCAAGAGCCATCTGCTCTTAAGCTTTGATGTAATTTCAGTCAGTTCATTAAGACACGGGGGTCCTCCTCTGCAGAACAGACATCCTCATTAAATAAAATTATAACCAGCTAACACGTCTGAAATGCCTGCAACAAAAATAATTAGATCCAGTGTGAGTCAGAAGGTGTCGGGGAGGTTGGGGAGAGCTGAACATTACAGTTGGACATGAGAGACACGAGCAAACAGACGACGGAGTAAGATCAGTGCTGAGGACAGAGAAAAAGCCCACCTTGAAGAATTTCAGGAGGGTTTCAGAGAAGTTGGATCCCTTGGTAAACCAGCCGTCTGGGACGACCTCCGTCTGCAGCCACTGGATAACGCGACCCCTCAGCTCGTTGCGGTCAGCGGCGTAGCACACCACTGCAGCAGAGGATAGGTTTCCAAAGGTCAAAAAGGTTTAATTATCCGTGAATGATAAATGCTATCTTCAAAGCGTTTTCACAGTTGACTTCTGTCCCTTTCCATTAAACGTTAAGCTAAAGAAATTGCATTTTACATAACAGGCATAACGTAACATGGAAGTAAAGATCCCTGAAATTAATTTTCATATTGCGAGAACAAATTTACACACAGATTTTTAAAAAAAAACTAATAATAGTGCTGCCAGTACTGGCATTCCTGCTGTTAATACTCTGTACATCAACCCTTTGCCAAAAGGTCAGCGTTTCGTCTTATTCTGTAACATTTCACAAGGTTAGTAGCTGCAGGGAAAGGGCTCTTTGACCATTCCCTTTATACAATCTCTCTATCGCGTCCGGAGTCCGGGTCCTCTCTCAGACAGTCTTATCTTCAGCTCACCCCATAGGACAATTTAGGTTTTGGGACTTAAATGGCTATGTGAGAAAATTGATTTGTGACTTGTGAACCACTTTGGTGGGAATTCATTGGTGGGATTTGGATCACTAAGCTACTGAAAGATACAAAGATGACCCATTTTCAGTTTTCAAATAGAGTCCTTTAGATCTTTGTTTTAAAAGTTTGTGTATTTCAAAGGTTACAATCTCTTCTTACAAGGTTCCACAAATCTTAGGAAGACAATAAAGCATCACGGATCCTCCACTGTACTTAACAGTGAACACAAGCTGTTTTCTTATTGTTTTGCCTAAGACTCACTTGAGGACTTCATTGCTGAAAAACTAAATATTAAGTCACATCTGACCAAAGCACACAGCTCCAGGTAAACTCCCAAAAGATGTTTACAGTTGAAACCATGAGCTTACATGCTGTCTAATAGCAATAACCATATGGTATATATACAAATATACACACACATTTCTCTTGAAAGAATAAAAAACCTGTTTATTTCCCACCAAATTTAGATATGTATTTTTAAAAGGCTGTATATTAAGAGCAAACAGAAGTTAACTTCCTCATATGGTTGCACAAACTTGACCAATAAAGCAGATTCTGTTCTGTACAAAATACAGGAATATACTTGTGTAACAATCATTTCCCCCTCTCTAAGTTGCCTTTCAGCCAATGTTAGTACAGGAATCATTACGTTATAGATAATGAAACTCTCTTACTAATTTCATACTTGGTCTTTTTACTTGTTTAGTCTGATTTATTATCAGACAGTGAAGTACAATGTATGTAAACTTCAGGTTTCAACTGTATGTTTCCTATAGAAGAGCAGAAAAAAGATTTTTCCTGGCTAAGAGAATGTGCGCTCTGGTTCTTGTTATATTTTTAGGGAAACATGAATTTATAGATAAATAGTTCATACACATTTAGAGCCCATTTAAATGATTTAATATGAATTGCTGCTGTGGAAAAAGAAGAATTTATTTGAAGTATTTTTACATAGCCAAAAGATCCTTGGGCTCAAATCCCAGCCTGGGGTGTTTCTGCATGGAGTTTGTACGTTCTCCCTGTCCACATGTGGGTTCTCTCCAGATACTCCGGCTTCCTCCCATGGTCCAAAAGGTTAACTGGTCTCTCCAAATTGCCCTCAAATGTTTGTGTGCATGGTTGTGTTGCTTTGTGATGGACTGGCGACCTGTCCTGGGTGTTCCCTGCCTCTTACCCAATGACTGCTGGACATATGCTCCGATGGATGAATTTTTACACATCTTTACCAGGGAAGCCAATAAATATGCAGGGTGGTGGATGCATACAAATACCAACTCACCTGGGCTGGCAGCTGCTTTGTCTGTTTTCTTTTCTAAAGAAGATTGGAAAAACAGAAACAAACCAGAACATGTCAAACAACAAGCAACATCCATACACCTTGATGCAGATTGGTGGAGAGGAACTTGGGTGTGGCTGAACAAGGAAAGATAAAAATCTGGGGGGAAAAAAAGGGTCAGAGTGACACATCAATTTTGAGAAGCTGCTTTGGATCGTCTGCCTCGGATCAAGGTTCAGGTCAGCAATAAAACGATGATGCTTCGTCGTGTGACAAGTGAAAGGTTCACTCAAGATAAGACGCCGCTGTTTAGTGTATTAATAGAGCTAAAGCTGTGGGCGTGATTCAGTGCAGCGCTTGTGTGGTAGCGTTTTATATTACACTACGAACCCACTCAACTCCCATTATCAGGGCAATGAATATGTGCCAGTTCAGAGATCAAACCTGCTGCTCACTTCATTAACCGTGTGCACAGCTGCCTGCAGCTGCACCACATGCAAGGTCTGCTGAAGAGTGCCGTGCAACCCCGACTAATCTTACACAAATAACTGTAGTAAATCTAAAGCGACGTACGGTGCATGCAGAGCGGTGTTTCTTCTTTGCAACGTATATGTATATTGTATGTTAAATGCTTTAAAAACTAAGAAGTCCCACAGCCTTCTGTGTATAAGTCAACCAACAAGATGCACTTCGATGTACTTTTCTTGAGTTGATAAAAGATTTGATATGTGCTAACTGCCATCTTGAAACGTGCAGAGGAATAGTTTTGTAATTCCTTCGTTTACTGCTAAAGAACCTAGAGCACATTGTTTTCTTTTATGTGTTATGGTCCTTAGAATATAAATAAGAATTGGTCAGAATCCGCTGGCCAGCCTTTAAAGAAAACCAGACATCAAAACTGATGGGGAAACGCTGAATCCAATTATCTCCAATTTGAATAAAATAACGTTGACTGAGCATTAGAAAAGAAATATGTGCGGAGTGCGGATTCAAACTTCATTTTATCAGTAAAGTATTGTATTTGAGGGACCAGTAAAAGACTGTTACATCAAATAGAAATATTCATAGGTCTGCACACAATAAAAAAGTAACATTTCACCAAATCGATTTTAGGTGATGATGGGATTATTTTCTTTATAAAATAGATGTTAATTTGGCAAGAAAACAACAACTAAAGCTTGTGGTTTGTGTTGTTTTATACCTCGGCAATGTCCATCGTGAGCCACTTGGATCTTCAGGCCGCTCAGACAAGCGTCTCTGTGGAGCTCGCAGTGGTTCCTGTAGGTCTTCCCATTGCTACCACACACTGACCTCTTGTGGGGCTTACAACTCTGCAAAGTCAGGAGCGCAGATATCAATAAAAAAAACTAAGCAAAAAAACCATTTAACTCTGTATTTGTAATGTTTAACAGCGCTGCCACATAGTCTAGATACTCAAGCAGTATTTACCTCAATGCAGAGGCAGCTGGGCTCCCCCTTCTCGTTGACGGTGCACTCTCTGCCGGCCCCGCAGAACACATTGGCGCACACTTTGCCCTTGCTCTGCAGCTCCTGAATGAGAGACACAATGTGGAACATTTAGCAATACTCTCTGCTTTCGCGCACTGGGTGGTGCTGTTGCGTTTGGAGGAAGACGCGACGGCGCTGAGAGGCGCACCGTTTGCGTTAGGGGCACAAAACGTTCAATTTGTTTTTTAACAGCATGTTAATAAACTTGATTTGCTCCGCGACAGATATACTGAGCCTTTATAATTTGCTTCACAGATGCTCCGAGGTAAAACAGCTTTTGAAAAACTCACGATAGACTAATCTCATGTACATACAATACCTTAGAAAAGTATTGAAGTATTGAGTATTTTTTCTAAAATCCTTTCATTTTCAGTTGTTTTCTACTTTGTGTTGGTCTGTCACATGGAAATCCAAATATAATTCATGCATGTAACGTGGCAAAATGTGAAAAAGGTTCAGTTGGTCATACTTTTGCCAGTCACTGTATACGTTTTTTTTCCCGTTTTCTCTATGAAGATTATAGTAGAAACGTAACAACCGAGATCAGCGGGATGTCACAGCTTTGCTAAAACGCCCAAATGTCTTCACTTGCAAGCAGTTTCTGTCATTTCCTCATGTGTATATATTCCTTTCATTTGTCGTCTCAAATCCCTGCTCAAGAACATTGCCGGCAGGCTGAAAAAAAAGAAAAGAAATGAGGTCACCTCTGCTGCAGACCGACCAATCACAAGACCAATCACAACTTTACTTGTCAGTGTGTGTGTGTGTGTGTGTTTATGCAGGGTGTTTCCACATCTGGAGTCTGAGCTGTGTTTTCCTTTTCCCATACCCTGAGAAATCTTTTCTGCTCTGTTTGTCTCCAGACTACACCCTCCTCCCGCGCCCCCCGCTCCTCCTCCATAAGCGGCTGTTTCCTGAACGAGCGAAGCGTAAAAGTCGATGCTCTATAGGTGTAACGACACGTGAGACGGATACCAAGTTTCCATGAGCGAGAGTTTATGACAGCCCGGCTTGGTATGAAAAGGCGGATTGTTGTCTCAGAACAGCGACAAGCTGTAATGATAAAGGCAGAAAGGAGGCAGTCTAGGGGCAGTCACATGCAAGCATCACACTTTAACTTGAAACTGGTGAGGGGATTTGCTCAGTTCCATCCATAGTTCACAAACACACACACACACACACACACACGCATGCACGCACGCGCAGAAACTTGCTCTCATAATCTGAGGTCACGGAAAATCTTCAAAGCGATCCGTGTGGCCTTGAGCATGCTGGACTATTGGGTTTGCTCGACACGGATGTGTTTGAGGCCTGTTGAAACCTGCGGAAACACTCCCAGGGTCATGAATAATGGAGGAGCTCTTCGGATGAAGCTGCCACAAGCGTACAAGTCTGTCTGTCCTGTCTGAGCAGAGGATCCCTGACATTTAGCTAATGAACACAGACGCCGTTGATTATTCAAGTGGGTTGTTGCCATAGTGAGCACATGTACAAGCTCTCGTTGTGGAGGTTTTACAGAACTTACAGCCCTGTTGATATGAGGGCAAACTGTGATCACAGCAACATGTCAGATTTTGGGACTGACACGAGTCTGTAGTGGGGCTGGGCGATATGGCTTAAAAATTAAGGCTCTGATTTTATCATACCAAAAACGATTAATCAAGTTTTTTTTCTCCTCCTTTTTGTGTCACAAAAGAAATGAAAGGAAGTATTTTAAAAACTTGCTTATAAGGCAAGCGTGTCGTCTGGGAGTTGACCTGAATTCAAAGTACAACTAAATACAAGCTGTGAAACATGCTTTTTAAACAAGATGGTGGCCCTGCAGTTGTAAACAATGAAACTATGACTAAATGTTTGCTGCTAGAGGTTTTACACAATGAGCTAAGAACAGGCTTCACTTCACTGGTGTACCTTAAAACTAACTTAAAAACAAGTAAATAAGTAAATGAGTAAACTTAAGTGCCTCGTACTATTTTAAAAAAGTTTTCTCTTTACAGTATTTGGATAATATATTTTCCTAAACATATATCCAGCATTATATGCTATCCTCTTCATGGAAGCCCAATGAGTGCATTGCCAAAATAAAATAAAGATTTTCCAAAAATTGTATATAAAACATTGTACATTTGAATTGTAAATTAGTCTTTATATAACAAAGAGGGAAAAATGACTGTTCCACATTCACTAAACAAGAAATGGTGCTCATAGATCCTGACTTTTCAGCTTTTCACTGTGCGTTCAAGAACAAGCAGGTGTAGCTTTTCCTTTACATGCACTATTTTATTGTTAACAGTCTTGTTTCTGGGGGAGTAATTGAGGGGTGATTTGTTTTACCTACGTGGGACCTTATGAACATACAGTAGTTGTTTATATACTCCTAAACATCTGTTACAGCAACCAATTTTTGCTATCATCTGTGATCTTCCGTGTTCTTTCCACTGATTTCAGAAATTAACAGCAGCACCGAAATGCTAAAGTTGAATTTAGATGCACAATACCAGGGTTTTTACACAGTTCTCATTTCAAAATTACAGATTATTCCTGACACAGCTTTTAAAATACCTTCAGACTAGGTTACACGGTGAGGTTTTGGCCTTTCTCCATACAGTCTGTATAGTCTCCGTGTTCATGCATGGGTTCTTTCCTGGTACTCCGACTTGGTCCCAGACTCCAAACATCATGTTAGGTTAATTGTATGAATGCTGTTTGTCTTGTGCTTTCCCTGCAATGAACTTGTGACTCTGGGGTGTGCTCTGCCTTATGGGTTGCTCTGCCTGTGGTCTGTTAATGTTTTCACCTTGAGGCTTGTTTAGCCTTAGAGCCTGTTTTCCTTTACTGGTTTAGCTTCGGTTCAGTATTTATGTTAATGTACAGTCTGGTATCTGTTGGATTTGTTTTTTGTCTGGTTAACGGACGTTCTTATTATTTTAGTAGTTCTGTTAGACCATTATGTTATACTTGCCTTACTTTAGTTCGGTAAACGATCAGTGTATTCTTGTACTGTTAGATTTAGTTAGCTTATGGCCTTTATTATTTATGGATTTCTGTTTCATCTGTTCCTTCTTAGTTTAGTTAAATTCTTCCCCATGTCTGGCCATTATCTTGTTCCCTGTTAGGTTCTGTTATTTCCCGACTCTTGCCACTTCATTGTCCCCCTTTTCCCACAGCCTAATTGTCTTACTCAGTTCACCTGTTCTTAATCATCCACCTATTGTTCCCTCCATCTCTTCCCATATAAGTTCAGTCCACTCTGTCATTCACTTTATCAGATCCTCCGTCATCCAACCCTGCTCTGGTGTTTGTGGTACCTGTGATCCTGTAAGACTGTTTTTTTTTAATAAACCCTCATTATCTGCAACATTGGGACTCCCGAGCTCTTACATTTTGGTCCAACCACCTCAACCCTGACATTAGGCACACCGATCTGCGAATCGGTGCGTGTGAGTTAGTGAATGCGATTGGGGGAATGTGGCTATAGTATAAAGCGCTTTGAGTGGTCAGTATGACTGGAAAAGCCATATATAGGTTCAGTCCATTTATATTACGAGTACATATTTTTTTTATCCTTTCTGTGCTTTTCACAGTTGCTTGCAACTTGGTATTGAAATAATGCACTGCCACTTAAATCCCGCTAGGATATCGGTACCAACTGCACCAGGCCCCGCAATACGAACATAAAATAGATTCAAGACAGTAGATCTAAACATGCTGGAATGCCACGTTGCAAAAACAAACCACATCTTTGCAAAGGGAAGTCCTTTTTAAAAAGTTCTGAACCATCGAAAGATGCGAGTGTGCAAGAACAAACAGCAGCTCTCTATTGCATTTCATTGGCAATAGAGAGCTTTAAATTTGGTCTGGACAAGGTTGTTTGTGAAGACCACTTCTCGCGGACATGTTTTATGACGACATGGATATAAAGATGTCTTGTGCCAAAAAAAAACGCCACACAAAGGCACTGCTTATATGACTATTAAATTACTATGCTTAAATCCTATAGGAGACTAATGGGATGACCTACTCTTGTGGGTCCACTAGGTGGCAAGCAACCCATTTCTGTCAGGGACATTGATGGAAACGTTTCTAAGATTGCAGCCGCGGCGATAAGTGTATTGAGTTAGAAGTGTGTAACTTGCCCTGTTCAATAAAGCTTCAGTACAAACTTGGATATTGTGGACATTACGTTTATTCCACAATATGCACTGACCAGCAGAGCATCACTTTCATGCACGGGATCGTTTGGCTTGTTGTCGCTGTCACTTGAGTCCCTGTTTTTGAACTCTGACTCCCGAGATTCATATTCAGGCTCAAACATATAAGGTTGGATGTCATTTGAAGACATTTCTGCCATTTTGCACACAGAATTTACTGCCTTTTGTCAAATTAAGGCTTGTGAAAAATGCCGACTGACAGCTTGCAGTACAATGGTGTGTTGATACTCTCCTTGGTGCAATTTCTATGTCACTTCCGGTTCAGTTAATAATGGCGATGCTATAGGGTTGCTTATAGTCCGCTATTGCAAATAAGAATATGGCACGTTGTACATGAAAATGGTTGTATACTTTTGTTGGACTTTAATTATCTGAAGATATACAAGGTATAATCCTTTAGATAACGGGTTTGTATTTTTATGTCAAGACAATAATGCTGACAGAAGCTGAAAACTTTCATTACAAACCAATGTATTAATGTCACAGATATCAAGCTCATTTACAGCGATTACTCCTCACTGTTAATTATTTCACTATACCATTGTCTCAAAATGTCTTGCGCTAATGAAGAGGACCATTTGTTATTTATAATAACTGTTTTATTATCTCGAGATATTAAAGCTCAAATATAAAAAGGTTAATTCCACCCAGAAATCATGGCAGTGATGCTAGAAGATGGGTTTAGCTTAAAACATCCATCAAAAGCCTATTTCTGTTATTTATCATCCCCCAGTGACAACAATACTGCATGATGAAACTGACTGCAACACAATAATTGCTCGTTTTTACACCAGAATCACAAGTGTTTGTTTTTTTAAAAAGACGCCTGTCTCTTAAAATAACAACATAGTCAGCTCATGGTGTGGGTAAACATCACATCCAGGAGGTACAGTCATTCCTACAAATACAGTAGTCTTTTTTAGCAATTTATATTTTTAGTCAAATTTTGAGAAAAAGTAACAAATATTTTTCCATATCAAGCATTATTAGCAAACTTCACAGTACTTTTCAGGATAGTGTAAGTTGATGCTTCTTATATAAGGAGTGTTGGTATGTTCTGAGCTTTCGGCAAAGCCTTCAAGTTTTGGTTTTCTTTCTGTTTAATAAATACTAACATGAAACTTTGATTTTGTTACCTTCAGAATAACTTGGAAACCTGGTGAAGATCAGATTATTTATACATACAACCTTAAAACTAGCTCAGGGTTTCCTTTGTTTTTACTAAAACTTCACATAAAAACAAGATCAGAGTCACTGAAGTGTGACTTCTGCTAAAGGTACAAAATTCTGGCATCAATAATCTTAAATCAATAAACCACTGCTTTAGTTTTTTTTATGTCACTTAAATGAACACTAGGGACACTTCTGAGTAGTAAAAGTCTTCAAGTCTTCATTAATCTCTGTAAAAACACCGCAGCAACTCTAATATTTGCTCATTCTGCTACCCAACCAAGTTTATGTCCCCCGTCTTCTTCTGTATATTTGATATGTTTGCAGCTTTTTCATCTTAAAGCCTACTTTCCTTTCCTTTAGATAATTCTAATTATATGAGTGTTATTCTTAAATGTAGTTAGGTATTCAAAGTTGTAGAAAACATACTAAAATACGGAATATTTAAACTGAATTGACCCATATGAACTCTCACAGTTTTGCCCTGTTAATGTTTATAATTTTAAAAGGAAGCAATTTGTCAAATGTAAAGCAAAAAATATTTAATTTAAAAACACTAAGGCATCCTCATTTCAGAATAATTTTATAAACTGATCTACTACTAAAACTTAGCACAAAAAGCTGTAGTTAAATGTTATTATTTCAGTCAGGAAACATTTGTCCCAATGTTTGCCAAAAACAGTTAAAGCCTCCTCTTTATAACGCGTGGATTTGCAAGTTATAATAAACCTAAATGTCAGTACTGGCCTAAAAAGTATGGTTATTTATTAATATTTGTCTTCATCCTAAAGATAAGGACAGAATCATATTGGATAAAGCTAAAGACATAGGCTAAGGCAGAAAAACACCAACAAGTTATTGGAGATAAATATTAGATGAATAGCTTTGGTGAAAAGGATGGCTTTTTTTTACTTGAACTCAAACGTAAAGAGGAACAGAGCAGCAAAAAACTCCGTGAATACCACACATATGCACCTACATGTCCTAGAAATTAATAAAAGATTCGGTCCTTAAGGACTCATGATTTCTGCACCAATGACCCATATTTTGACCAGCGCTGTCCTCCATCATTTATGCAGGTTTTCTAAAGGTGAAACGTGTAATGAGTCGGAGAGATGAGAAGGTTGTTAATGAGTCTTTTCAGCTAGCTTGAAAATAAACCTGTGAGCCTCTGCATGAAGGACTAATAGTGCCAAAGGTGCACGGTGCTCAAAATGCCTACAGACTTGTTGCCACAAATTGTCAAATTGAAAAAATAGTCACAGGCGACAAAATAGTATTTTTTTTTTTATTAAAAAGATCAATGAAATTATTGTGTGTGTGTGTGTGTGTTTTTTCCTGTTAAGCAACAAAAAGTATAACAAACAAAGTTGTTTGTTTTTAGTAGAAAAGGGAAAATAATTTTAGGAAAAAAATATCGGCCAATCAAAAAATAGGCATTTTTCTTTTGAAAACTGCTTGCTATATTTTGCCAAGTTTTATTCATGGATCTGCTTTGAAGTAAAAGTCACATCTGAGCAAAAGTCACTGGATATCTGGGTCCTTTTTGCCATGAACTTGAAATTAAATCCAAAAAGCGTGCAATAGAAGACAAATACTTTGTGTTGTACTCAACATTTTTCATTTTAAGAAGAGTTTTTTTTTTAAATATCTCACATTAGTAAAATATTTCACCCTAACAAAGGGCAGCAAGTGGCCCTCTAGCCGCACTTTGGACACCCTCATATTAAGCTACAGTTGGCAAAGCCAATTAAGCAGCTAATACCAGCTTGTTATACTCATCTTACTGAATAAGGAGCAGGACGATAAAAAAAAGATAAAACTACAAAAATACAGCTAAATTTAACAGGTGTTTATTCTATATCCTTAAGGCATTGTTTCACACTAACAATAAGAAATGATGCAGCAGTGAATTAGTACAGTACTTTTACTTTAAGTTATCATCCCATGAGATTCTCATACTTGTCCATGAACAGCTTTCAGTAGATCTCAGCTCTCTTTCTATTCTCAACCTCACCACACAACCCTTTGGAAAAGGTAATCTGAATTTAAGACCTGCACAACCCTCTTTCCTCAGCAACTCACACTTGGGTGCAGAATAATTCAGACTTGATCTGTTTTAATGTTTCTTAGGTAGATCTCTCTAAAGCTTTTTTTTTTTTTTTTTTTTACAATATCAATATTAGATTCATCTGTGTGCTTGTAGAGAGATATGTGTAGCTCACTGTGAATTAAGAATGATCGATAGGTCCATATTTCACCTACAGACAAAGGAGCAGAACCTATACTCTTCTCCTACCCTTTGTACAGACGCAAACATTCATCAAAATGTTTTATGAATGGTGATTGCAGGACTCTCCATAATCATTATTTTGAAATACATTCTTGAAAGCATTATTATTAACCTGATCATCAACAGAATAGACACTGGGAACAAAGCACAAACAGAATCTGTACCAAAACAGTTCCAGCCACGGGGGCTCGCCTCCTTTACTCAGAGTAAATTATGTCCTCCACCCTTTTCATTTTAATCATAAAATATTGTTGCTCAGTGGATCATAAAATAACAATAAAATGGTCCTACATAAAACAAACGCCCTCATGCTAATTACTGACTGTACACACGCAGAATACATTGCTCATTTCTTCAACGTTCTAGCCATTTTTAGAGTAAGCAGCAGGAAATCATTTAAAGACTCGAGAAGATAAAGACATTCATTTTTTTTTAACCCAGTGAACCTTCCCTAAAGAGCTTAGAAATGAGTCGGGGGAGTAGGATAAGGGAGCTGGAAGAGAATGAAATGGGGGCTGTGATTGGAATACCAATGTTGGGAAGGAAGAAAAAGGTAAGGACATATGAAGATTGAAGGGATTTGAGTCCTGCTGCTCATACATGAACCTTAGGCAAGCCTGGGTAGAAAAAAAAGAAGCCCTGACTGCTGACTGAGATGGAGACTGTAAAAAAACGCAAGGAGAACGAAAACCAGGCAATTACACAACTGGGGGAGAGCCTTTGTTGTGCGGTTACATTTTTAGACAAACATACAGATCAGACTGAGTTATAAGGCTGATTGATCAGTGTGTGCATGCTTTGTGCATTTATGTGTGCATGAAGGCAGCCGATCAATGCTTCTGTCCTGAGGAAGTCGCTTCACAGACGCCATGTATTTGTTCCCACAATGCACCCTGCTCATCATTAGCACAGAAAACATTGATCTGTTGACTGTGAGCATTCGGCTGCTCCAGCAAACACGATAATGATAATGTTACTTGGAGGGAAAAAAAAAAAAAAAGCTCATTAAATACTAAGTGCAGGTCTTACATTGATGAAAAAGGCCGATTTAATCGACTTAAACTGCTTTCTTTTGGCTCAGACAGCAGAATGTCATTTAACAAAAACCATTTCAACATAAATTCAGCTTGTTCCTTTCACATAAACCTTTGGAACAGTATTTCCACCCTTTAAAAAAATTAGCGCATTGTAAACACAAACTTTCTATTGAATTTATATTGATGTTGTGTGATCAACACAAAGCGGTGTGTCTCCTTGTAGAAAACCAATGTTTTCTACAATGTTTTCAAAACATTTTATGAATAGAAATCTGAAAAGTGTGGCATACATTTTTATTCAGCCCCCTTTACTACTAAAAAATATAGCTCAACTAATTGGTTTGAGGTTGTCGTGTGCATGAACAAACATTGACAGAGCACATCATCCTAAAATACCATCCCCATAGTAAAACATTGTGGTGACAGTATTATGCTGTGGAGATGTTTTTCGTCAGCGGGGACAGGGAAGCTGGACAGAGCTGACGGGAAGATGGATGGAGCAATGCTGGAAGAAAACCTTTTCATGCTTAGAGTGCGGGTTACTCTTCCAGCACCACATATTTTTCCTCTGCTTCACAGTCAATAACTACTTTGTGCTGGTCTATCAAATAAAAACCCAATAAAGTCCTTTGAGGTTTGTTGGCGGGACAAGACAAGATGTGAAAATGTCAAACAGGATGAAAACTTTTGCAAGAACTTTTATATGTAGTATGCTTTTTTTTCTTAAATGATTTAAGACATTTAAGAAATGTCTTAAATCATGGTGGAAGCTGCACAGGATTACACGTCTATGGAGATTTCTGGGAAGCTGCAGCATCCCTACATAATATGAGATATTTAAATCCTTGATCTGCAATAACAGAACCAACTGCATGTGTGTTTCAGACTATTGCACCATCTTCAAAGTGATTCTGACTTTTTCTGTTTTTTATTTTGCTCTGCAAGATCATAATTTTGATAAATACTAAATACTATTTTTACATATAGAGTGTTTTCTGAAGCCTAACTAGGACAAATCTGGATCCAATAGATGATAATTATGCACTATAATTTATCCAAACTACAAATGACTATTACACTGTGTGATATACCGCTGAAAGACATGCATAAAAATGACTTCTCAATAGTAGAAACTATAAGACTGTCAAGTCAGGACAAACACATCAGCTTATATCTATTTAAAGACGTTAAGCCTCATCTTTGTCATCAGCAAAACCTTTAACAACGCAAAAAAAAAAAAAACGGAAGGAAAAGGCACATCTCTGTGCATTTGGTTATTTTTACAACTGCTGAGAGATTGCATTCACATGAAGGCCCAAATTTCAACCAGCAACTAGCAAAAAAGAAGATCTCTGAAAATGATCTGGTGCAAAGATAGAGCTATAATAGGGTGAAAAATAGAGCTGTGTTTGACATCCATTTTACAACTAAGATTGGTTTAAAAAAAAAACATGATGTCTATAGATATATTGTCAATAAAGCATGTAGTTATCCATTAAAAACTGCTGTTTATTCTCATAAGTGATTATTATTTCTATTACAAGCTGTGGTGACTGGTCTTGACAGTTTAACTCAATTTCTTGACATACACTCGTTTTTTTTGTTTGTTTGTTTGTCTAAGTATAAAGTATTCAATATGAAAATAAGAAATATTCTAACAAATATTAATGTCCCATCATTGGGAGGGGAGGGAGTACAATTAATCATGTGATTTAAATGCTTATGGCATATTGACATAATTTTAAAACAAATAAAACCAACTAAAATAGTAATATGAGATGTTTTTTCTTGCCAATAACCTATTTAGTTCGTAAACATGCAATTAAACGCTTTGCACTTCTTGATAGTTCAGTAAATGTCATTATGCGCCCTTAAGTTCAATTCTGTTTAATTTGACTGATCAAACCAAACAATTTTAATCATCCTCATGCTGAAAGAACATATCTACTGGTAAGTAGCCACATTTAAGTCAGAGAATCATAATTTTTGTTAACTAAAATTTCAAATTGAATCAGTATTCAAGTTCATTTTTGTGAGTTTCTAATTTTTTTTTTCAAACCTGACCTTTTTGGGTAAAAAAAAGGAGCCGTGTGTGATGGGATGTTTTGAATCAAATAATATTTGCTAGAGGGGCATTTTACATCTACTTTAACAAACCAATGATAAAACTTTATATATTCTGCTCACATTCAGCTGAATTTAAACAAGAATAAATGACTCCAATAAAGAGTCATTTAGGTTTTTATCATCACTGTGTTTTTTTTAAAAAATTGTGTAAACTGGCCGAAAACAGAGATCAGAACCGAACCCAATAGGTATAGGATGTGCAGTAATATAAAATCTTAGGTTAATATATAATTAACCGTTAGGTTGTTATTGTAAATAAGAATCTTTGTTTGAGTAACTTAAATAAAGGTTAAAACATTTACTTGTACAGGTGAGCTGAAGATTGTAAACATTATTAAAACTGTATTAATCATGATTAATGATTTAATAACTATTAATTCCACCAATCATTAAATATAATAAACTACTAAGAAAAATATACATATTTGCAATGGTTATATAAGTACATGGGTACAAAATGGAAGCACAACAGGATGAAAAGGAAACTTGTGGATATCAAAAGCTTTATTT
This sequence comes from Fundulus heteroclitus, assembly GCF_011125445.2. Taxonomy (NCBI): domain Eukaryota; kingdom Metazoa; phylum Chordata; class Actinopteri; order Cyprinodontiformes; family Fundulidae; genus Fundulus; species Fundulus heteroclitus. The sequence continues at coordinate 22,432,475 of NC_046367.1, forward strand.
TTTTACCAGATGTGTTTTTTGTTCCCTAAACACAAGACAATGTTTGTCACATTTAAAATCAATTATTTTATCACAAAAGAAAATAAAAATACATTTGTGATGTGGAAATAAATGTGCAGTTTTCCAGCTGTACATTAATGGCAAATAGAAAGAACTCTGTATGCAGGATTGAAAGATATAAATGATCTGGTCTTAACCAGATCCTAAAACTATCCAAATCCGCCTGAAAAGTGTGCAAAACTACGCATTACATGTTCCACCGTGTCATGATTTATTAAACAAAGAAGCCAAAATGTGAAGTCTGCAGAAAAACCACACACAACCTAAAAAACCTTAGATACCAACAACATAAAACCCATAAAATGTAAAGGGCCTTTACTTTTTCCTTTTAACCATGACCATACCTTCAATGAATCCAAACTGAATGAGCAGAAAAATAAAACGTATAAGAGACGGAAACAGGCAAGACTTGGGAGAACGAGAACATTGGGTGGGGGTTGCATTCCTGAGCAATGTTTTGCCTCAGCTTATGTCCAACACTGTTCATCTTGATCCAAGAACTCCTCAGAATCTGGGTCGGATCCTGGAGAGGTGCCTCGGCTCCACCCCTCTGCAAAACTTCCCGTTATTCCCAGTCCATGACATTAACCCCACCCCCCCACCCCACACCTCCACCCCTTCAGCTTTAAACGATCCAAAGCCCTGAAGCTTTATGAGACATGTGCTCATGCTAACAGAGGACAAGACGTGTTAGGGGTTAAACTAAGCCACTCAAAAAAGACATTAAGACCTCCCTCTCACTTCTCTTTAAGCAAGATTTACCAAAAGAGAAGTAGAGCACAGCCAAAGTAAATAAATAAATAAATAAATACTTTGCACTCTCTGAACTACATTCCAGTTTTCTCCTTTAAGGAATTTATGCAAGCTTGTGGCCTAATCCATCACACATGGGAGAAACATGACAGGACTATCATCCGCTCTAGTTTTCAGTCATTACAGAGAGACGTGGCTCAATAATTTACATTCCTACTCTCCCAAACGCTTGGGAACTGAATCTAATGAACAGCGTCTTCGCTCGGCTCATCTTCTGTATCAGGGACCCACTTGAGAACCGCCGTACAGTAAAAGTCTTCAATCAAACCTCAAAAATGACAGAACCCTTCGACATGCTTTCTGTGAGCTCAAACTCCCGCTGAGCTTTTTTATGGATTAAACGACACCTGACTGGCAGAAAAAAACTGGATCCGTCCTTGGAATAATGAGGTCAAAGACGTGAGGACGTTGCATTATCTCAGCAGGCGATCCTAGCCTTGCTCTCTTGGTGGGCGCCAGGTTTGAGCCGAAACCAGCAGAAACAATAGCGCTTCGGGTAACGAGCGATTTACACCCCCCTTCAGTCTTTTCGTGTCTTTCTTCAGTGTGTGAAAGGAATGCAGCAACGAAACGGGATGATGTCACCCCCGGTCTGGAGCCTGTTATTTTACACCCACCCAGGACCCGGTCCTTTTTTGGAGCCCCAAACGTGGTGACTAAACCTCCAAAGAAAAGGCCAGAGAAACTGAAACGCGGCATGAGAAAAGAGCCATAACACGATAAATGTGGAAACAAAGGCAAAGAGAGAGACAAAAGAAAGCAGGGGATAAGTCACAATCTGGGGCTGAGCCTCATCTGCAAGCAGTTAAAATGTCACCAGAGGACATAAAAAAGAGCCCTACCCCCGTCCCTGTTTACCCTCTTGCTCCTCAGCTGTCCCTTTTTTTTCTGCATCTCCTGTCTTTAAGCCAACAAACCTACATCTCTCTCTCTCTTTGTCCCCAACTTTCTCAGCACCCCTTCTGATACTTTCTAACTTCTGCTGTCTTTACTTCCCCTCCAACTTCAACTGACTCTTTTTTGCCATAAAGAAGGTGAAGTGAGGGTGATGGGGAGGGAGGGCTGCGGCTCAGACTGCAACCAGAGGAATGAAAATGTCTGCCCTCCTCTCTGAGGCCAGCGTGAGGGGCTAATGGCTAAAATATGTTTTCAATGGGAAATGCCCCTGTTTACAGACTGCGGGGTGGATTAAACAGTTGTTGGCCTGTAAGAGTGCGCCATACCACACATTAATCCTCTGCAATGTCAACACAATGCTTGTTGGGCAATTTCCAAAGTCCAGTTTTTGTAAGCTTTAACTTTAAATACAGAACTACACCCAATCCCAAAAACGTTGGCAGCTATTAGAAGAACTTTTAAAACAAAGAACACATGATTACAGAAATGTTCTAATCTGACGTTGGGACGTCTGGTCACCCTAGCTTTGCTGCACCACATTCAGCCTTTTTCTTATCTGTTATCTCAGGCTCTCTCACAAACTGAATTAAAAATATGTCCTGATGTGTCACAAGTCGGTTGTGCAATTGAATTTATTGTTTAATTTCATTGTCTAAGTGATCCCAAAAATCTGATTAATCATAATAAATACATATTTTTTGTATGACTAATTCAAACATATGCTCCTTTTTTGTAACATCTTCAGTCTGATGCACACTTCCAGCCTTTTCAGCTAAACCAATGCCCTTAGGGTCATGTTTAGAAAGGTCAGCCATGAAGACACGTGTTGCACAGAGAAACGTTTATAAGAGGTCGAGCCAGAAAAGTCTGAACTATGGGGTCTACAAACTCACTACAGACTCTGCTGGGAAACCAAAGCTGAGCTAAAAAGCTTCTAAACTGTATAATTATCTAATCACGCTTTGATGCTACAGTCATTGTTGGTGGATTACAGTTCCGGATACGTTAAATCCCATAATTGTAGTCTTATACAGGTGGGGTGCAAAAAGCAGTATTTGGTTATGCACCATATGCTATGCCATTATGACCACTTATAAATAGCATGACACTTCTGACCCTGCATTAACATTATGCTCTGCTAGAACAACGTATATCTTTCCATTCACTAGATCTACATTTCTGTATATTAATCGCACCCATCACAATCAAAGCAGCCCCTCTGGAGCAAGACAGTCCGAATTGTTCAGGCGTGGCTCAAAATACACAACCAAGAGCCTTAGGGGATCAGCTGGCTCTCCAAACTCTCCAGACACCAATTTGATGGGGTCTCGAGCATCTGTGGGAGGTAAACCTAATCCCCCAATCAACATGCCCCAAAGCATCTGTTCAGAATGTGGCTGTAGCCACACAACCGATCAGTGCTCCTTTGTTTAACTAAGACAGGCAGAAGGGGTGGCGGGGTGGGGGTCGTCTACGTTCTCTGTACACAGAAATTAAAGTAATTAAAATGCCTGACATTTTAGTGTAAAAAGCAAAACACTTGGAGTCAGCATTGTTGGCAGATAACACACAGTGTGCAAGCCTGAGCAAATGAGAAATTAACACCTCCCTGCAGCTCGTCGGTGTTGTACGTGAGAACAGCGGGGACTATTGCTTGCATCATCATTAGAAGGTAGATAGTTTGCATAAAAAGCGTTGAATTTTTCAGATTTTACAGCCATTTTGAAAAACTGCATAAACAAACACACACGCACACAAATACACAGTATATACCCATACCTGGGTGGTAGGTGGCAGAAACTTTAACGTTAATATTACATCAAAATAAAAAATATAATAATAAAAAAAAGCAAGAACATCTTTAGCATGGTGACAGGTTCTCCCAAAACAAATCGAGCTTGGGCCTTTTGTGGACAGAGTTATTCACTTCCTTTGATCGTGAAGTTGTCAGCACACGTTTAAAGTTTAATAGAGGCAGCATCAGGACAGAGCGAGAGGGAGGAAAGACATGCTCCCGTCCTTTTGTGCATTTCAAGGTAGAACACAATCGAGGCCACGTGTGTAATGCACCAAAGGTAGGACCTGATAATTCAGCCGAAACGCAAAAGAGTGGTTTAAAAGATTTATTAAAGCAACAGGTGTAGGGATGCTGGAAACCAGCTGGCACGCACCCAGGAACCACTGAAAGGAAAGAGGACAGGTTAGTGGCTGTTCAACACACGGTGGTTTGTGTGCACACTGAAATGAAGCCACTAACCTTTCTCGTATCCGGGGTGTGGCAAAGAATCCAAGCAGTGGGTTCAGGCGGCTTGCTGGTTGACCACTTAAGAGCTCGTTCTTTGGGATGGTGACAGCTAGAGAGCTGAGAAACAGCGCTTGGGAAATCCAGGCAGGAGGCCGGCGTCGTACACAGATAAACAGAGGCAGGCGGAGGTTCCAGAGGGTAAGGCTGTGACATTACAACGTGCTCAGGCTAACCGAATGGAGCTTTTAAGTAAAAGGTTCCTGTTGCAAAATATCCGTGTTAATGTGGATAATCGCAAAGTGTAAGACAAAACAGACGCAAACATTAGAAACCGCTTTTGGTAACACTTTATTTGAAGGGGTGTGCATAAGACTGACATTACACTATCATAAATAACTGTTATAAAGTACATCTAAATAACATTTTAAAGTTTTATAATTAGACCTGACATATACATGATAGGTTATTGTTTCTTGGTTAATGTCAAGTTTTCATGACAAAGACATTTTAAACAACGTGAACTTTGCATTAAAAATGTCACAACCTACTGAATGACACTTAATGACAACAGTCATAAACATTCATAAAGACACCTTCATGTTTATGATTGTGTTAGTCTTATGCACAGCCCTTCAAATAAAGGGTTAAACCCCATTAAAATTGATTTCCAACATGAAACACATTTAAACGTTACAACAACAAACTTCAATGCATCTTGTTGAAGTGTGAGGAATTTTAACACTGCACACACCGTCCCAGCGGTGATCATGGTAGTGGCAGCATCGTGTTGTGATGATACTTCCCCTTCAGCGGGGACAGAATAGCTCGTCAGAGATGAAGGACGATGGACGGAGCTAAATAAAGAGCGATCAAGGAAGAAAGCCTGTTTGAGGCTGATGAAGACTAGAGTAGTGCAGCGTCCTAAAGGGACATGAGCATAGCCTACCTATACACAGCCAAAAACTATTTTTCTTTTCATTTTTTTAAACACAGAACATGCCTACACGGTCAAAATGATGTCAGTTATTTTCATAAATGTCGGTATCGGTAAATTTTTGGTTTATCATCCCAGCCCAGCTTGTTCTTTTTTCTTATGTTTCCATTGCTGTTAATTGTGTGTATCTCCGTCTGCGACTCTGCCTTTGTCACATGTGATTTTCCCTATTATGGAACAATGAAGGAATCTTCTTTTAAGCTTTTTATTCGTAAAAATGTGAAAGCCATAAATACTCCTACTCTACTTCACTATTCGACACTACTTTGGGCTGATCTATCATGTAGAAATCCCAGTAAAGCCCAGTGGCATTTGTGGTTACGACATAAAATGTGTAAATTCAAGGGATCTGGGCACTTTTGCTGAATGCATCATCGCCTACCTACTGAAAATGGCTGCTAAAAGGTCGGGAACACCATGACAGAGTGGAAAGTAATTATTTGGTTATGGACATTTAATTTCCTTTTTCTCCATCTCTGTTTTTGATGTGTTCATTTTAGCTGAGTTTCTTTATACTAAGCATATACACACCATACTGAAAGTGTTTAAGTGACTAACTTTGAACTTTGTTTCTAACCCTCCACTTACCTTTACTCCATCTTTTATACCCATTCAGACACTTTAGTGATCTGTCATTTGTCTGAATATGTATATACATGTGCATGGGATAATTTCTGAGAGAAGCTCCTGTGAGTGCGTAATGATAAGACACCGGTACAGCTGGTAAGCTAAATAAGGACTCCTTTGAAGTCAAGCCAAGAATGAGGAGAACACAGACTCCAGGGACACGACACAAAGCACCAACCCACCGTTTTTTCCTCCTCACGCAGCCAAATCTTACCTCACTCCCATTCTCCCCCTGTGATAATTGCCTGACAGCGGCTCCGTCTCCTCTCTGTTTAACATCATGCTATCTCACCGGCCACCCAACACAATTCCTGCTCGGGATCCATGACGGACTGTTGAGCTCCAGTAATTAGAGCAGGCTGTTACAGAGAGAGGACAGAGCGTCCTTCTAATGCTCATGTTCTGTCCACCTAGGCAGATGTATATTTTTAGCCCACCTTGAGTGGGAAAGAACAACCATCAACATGTAAGCGTTGTTGGGTGCCCGCACCATAGGCCACAACCTATGGTGAGAACCTCTAAAACAGCCAGCTTCTATTCTTCGTCGTCCTTGATGAAGGAAAAGGAGAGTGGAGCCTGTGTGCTTTCCTCATTGGGCGTACTTCCTGCTGAAATCTGTTTTCTTTCCCCCTCTCTAAAGCACTGATAACAAAATTAACCACTGTGTCATTCCACCCCAGTTTCCTTCCACCCTACAGAGACACGCTGCATGCCATAAAAACAGCAATCCTAACGTTTCTCTCCCTCTATTTATGCGGCAGTATGTGTGCACGCATGTCCCCTGGGGCTGCAAACTCTTATGACTTCTCCCTTCTCCTGCATCCGACCTCCTTTACATATCAGACTCCCGGTGTGCTTTAGTGAAACATCAACATTTTATCCATGAGATGCATATCTCTCTGCCAGCCTGCAGACAAACACACACACACTCGCACACACACACACACACACACACACACACACACACACACACACACACACACACAGAGCTTTGCATGAGGCCCGACCCTGGCCACCCAGCCACGCTGCATTTCTGAGCAGCTTATCTTCAAACGCAGCAATTTCTCACCTCCAGAAGCAAACAGCCATTCTCCTTGATAATAAATGACGAGCTCGTGTCCTCGGTTGCATAGCCTATGCTCATGCCGATAAATAAAAACATCAGTCAATGCAAAGAAAATTGTATTTTCATCCATTATTCAACACTCTTTTTTTCCCCTACTTTCTAGAAATGTAACACCTATTGTCGTCATCTGAAAACAGCCACAGCACACACCCGCTCCCATTACGCTCCTTGCTCTGAGGGGACTTTGCTCCAACTTGCTGACCTCCTTCGGACGGAACGCCGGTATGTCAGTCCGGGCTATTCCCACGGCAGTCAACAGGCCATATATTATCAAGGTAATTGCCTCTGCAGAATGGATGCCTTTCTAATGCCTCCTCATTTGCTGCATTCAGTACTGCCTGCTGCGTGCTCCGTCTCCTCCATGCCGTTCCTCACAGGACACAAGCATGAATTCGATAAAGGCGGACACGGAGGAGCATTTAGCAGCCAGCAGACGGGAGACGGGAGATAGAAGAAGCAGCGGAAGGTCAGGAGGGAGGGCAACCGCGCCAGACTGTGAGCGATCCCGTTGCGGCATGTAGTCAATAGTTGAGATTCGCGTTAATCTATAAAAATAGACTGGAACAACTAGTGTTTAGCTGCGAGTGGCTGAAATGTCGAGACTCTAATTAGCCAAAATGTTCAGCGATTATTCCTCCTGCTTGTGGTTGTGCATGTCAACAAAACAGTCAGCACAAAGCCAGGTGTTCAAACAGCTGTGTGCTACGAGGGTATCGCCCCCCCGAGTGCCAACTGGTGGGTGGGATTTGGACTTCTTCAAGGAATGTGTTGGAAAATACAGTAACTCGATTTCTTGTTAAGCATTTTGTAAGAAGACCCACAGTGATAGCATCCTAATATAATGAAAGTAACAACAAAATGATCAGAAAACATGATCGTTTATCTAATAGATGGCTAAAGCTACTACTTTTCATGGGAAGCTAGAACTAAGCTACAAAGAAACCAACCAAGCTAAAGGTTTTGGCTGTAGGGATCCTGGCAGCACCTGACTGTGATGAAGTGTAAACTATTAATATGGGCCCAGAATGTGTACGGATGTTTTCATCATTTAAAGCACTTTGAATTGTCTCATTGCAGAAATGTGCTATACCAATAAGCTTTCCTCTCCAGAACAAAAAAGTTGGTTGCTTTAAGTTTGACAACCTGTTGTATCTTGCGAGAAAGGAAATTGAGTTGCCCTATTGTGGTACCTCATCAACAAATATATATGGAAAAAATTGTTTTGAAGAAGTTTCAACAAGGGCTGCACAATATGACGAGAACATGTGGTATTCAATAATGTTAGTGAATTTCCTGACTGCAACAGGACGTTTGGATCGCCACTAACTGCCCCATTGAAAATTCACTTGAGGAGTCATTCAGGAATTGTGGAGCATTTTTAAGATCCCACATAGAGGTTTCCTCCAGTTCAGGCAATTCATCTTCAGAATATTTGTCTCATTTTCCCAGCAACTCACTAAGTCTTAATCTTTAATACCTTTGTGTGTAAACAGACTGTGAGCAGGATTCCAACACATTTTTTTTTCATGTCAGCAATCGAGATTTCCATTTTGCCTCCCAGAGTTCTCAATATATTATGAGATTTTTTTTTTTTTTTAACAGAAGCAGCAAAAAAAACTTCACGGACGGACGGACGGAACTCGATTCCAATGCTGACCTCAGCATTTGGGCCATATACACCTCTTCAAACAAATGTTTAGGTTTTATTTGTTCAAGTTTGCATTATAACACTTAAACATGTTTTTATTACTTTCTTATCGTAGTCCCACTTCCCGCCGCTGATGCTGCAATTATTATTTCATCTTTAGACTCTACCAAAGAGAGGAAGTTTTCATTTCACCAGCTTTCCAAGCCAATAGATTCAGCTGAAAAAAAAATATTTTTTCTACGTTTCATCCAAGAAAACACATATTTTAAAAATCAACAAACTACACCTATAAAAGTCACCTAGTTGGTCAGAGGGCTTAAACGCTTTTCCTTTCATTATAAAAAAGACAGATGTGGCTGTATGAAAACATTTGGGGTAGCTAAATGGACAAACAGCAAAGGCTTTAAAACAAATGCACACCACCCATCACTGTAATTAAGCTAACACTGTTTTAAAACTACAGTTGCCAAGCTAACAATATGACTGTTAAGCAGCTGACTGCGGGCTAAGGATGGGCAAGTATCTTAACATGTAATGTTGTTGTGAAAAAAAAGATTATGATAAGAATTAGTAATCCAATACTAACAATAATGTAGTCTAATTGATTATGTTTGCAAACCCAGAACAATGTTTTATTGATTGTGATTGCTACTTTTACTGCTTGAACTATCCTTCCACCTTAAATACATGAGATCCTCAATGACTCAAAATATGATAGAATGCAATCATTGTGTAATGCTAGAAGGACAACTTCACTCCTATATCAATGTTATAGGGAAAATTTGATAATCTATCATACAATGATAGATTTATACCCACGGAAATTGACACAGCTTTAAACCCTTTGTTATCATCGCTTTTATCCTCATTACAATAAATACAGCAAACATTTTTATCAAAATGTAAGTCATTAAAATCGATCCATAAAGAGCAGAACAACAAATGTGGATGTTACTCTGTGGAAAATTCCTGTTTACTTAAAAACTACCATCAAATCAGCGTGGTGTGTTCCATTTTTAAAAATATTAAAATCGACATAACAATAAATAAATGTTAGGTATAACATTATTCTAACTTGTATTCATTTTGCGGCAACAGAAATAACTGTTTTTTTTTTCCTGTTTAGAACAAAAGCAATTAAAAAATACGCAAACACAAAATACACATATTTGTAATTGCTTTTGTTCTAAATAGAAAAAAAAAACACCTGGAAACTGTGATTTTTGCACTTATTATCTTGCTGCGTGGCTCTCATCCCGACCTTTGCCTCGCTGGAACTTTACCCATCCAGTTCAGGCTGCTTCCCCCTCTGTGTAATAATTACTCAGATGTTCTGCTTAGCGCTGCAGTGTGGTACCCAGAAGGTGAGTTTTTTTTTCTTTTGGCTCATGAGCATGATGCTGTGTGACCCACCAGCACAGTGCCAGTGTGCCATCAGAACAGCTGGCAGCTGGTTTTCACAGCAAAACATCCTACAATATTGATAAAGAGGATCAAAAATCCCCCTAAAAAGCAGCCCACCCATCTATCAGTTTATAGAGCTGCCTGCCACTCCTGAGTCACTTTTTTTTGTTTCATGGGAGCTTTTCCAGAGCTGTTTACAGGACAGCTGACCATAGGAGGAGCCTGGCTCAGAGCCAAAACAAGAAAGATTTTTTTTTTCCTTCCAGTTTCACAATTATCAGAATGCCTCTAATGAAAGGCAGCGCCAGTAATTGAATCAAACCATTAGAGTGCAGACTGGACACAGTTGTGGCTTTATTGCCACTGCTGTAAAGTAAATAAACAACCAAATGGCCACAGGCTCATTTTCACCTAGCGCATTAGTGTTATTTGGACAAATTCTGACTTCTTCCAGATGTGCGCAGGCAGCGCTGTGAACAAAAGCCCCTGCCGTGCGTCTTTACTTGAGGGGCCGTTCCAAAAGTGGGGGAAATGCCAATGTAAGAGCGTCGTTTCACAAAGGCAACACCAAGAAAAAGTTAAAATCTTGAAACTTACCTCGGCTTTACACATGGCCACGGCCAGCAGGAGGAGGACAGCGACGCTTCTCAACATCTGGAAGCAAAAGAGAGAAAAAGTGAGGTTGGGTTTGGTGGAGGAGAGAAACGGCACAAAGAAACGCGTCTTTCCGTTTGTCAGAGCGAAAACTTGAGGGGAAATATTGGCTTGCGCACCGTTTCGGTCAAACAGGAAAAGCGGCTCCGCTCAGCAAGGAAGAAAAGTGGGGCTGGTGGGGATAATTTATCCGGATGGAGTCGGGCTGGAGATCCGCAGTTCGAAGAAATTCGAGGAGAGCCGAGGAATTCCTGCCAGTCCGCCCGTCTCCTCCTCCTCCTCTCTCACTCACCGCTGCGGCCAATGAGAAGGCCCGGAGCCCAGAGAGAAAACTAAGGAGGGGGAGCCAACAGACGCGCAGAAAGTGGCTGCATGCTGGAGACTGGATGGGTATTGTTCTCTGACTTTGGTTGGCCCCATACATTAAGATGTGCATTATTTCTGGTGTAAGACTTCAACATGGATCGTTAAAGACAGAAAACTCTGCTCAGCGCGGCACGAAATGCCAAGAACCAACATTAAATGGGCAGCAAAAATAAAGAAATAACAAATAACGATAATAAAAAAACACAACTCATTGGTAAAAAAAAAGAAAAGAAAGAAAGAAGATTGAAGAATCAAAAGTTTGTTGGACCGTGCGCAGACATTTTTAGGGCAGGTGCGCAAGTCTAAAATAAAAAAGGGGCAACCCTTGGCAAAATTGTTCTTTAAAAAAACTCAGTAGGATATTATTAACTTATGCTTAATTATGTTTTAATCCAATCCAATCCACTTTATTTATATAGCACATTTAAAAACAGAAAAAGTTTCCAATGGGCTGTGCGTAACAAAAAATAATAAAAATGTAATCGAATTAAATAAAATAAATAAACTAAAAGGATACAGAGGACCACACAAATACGCGGTGTTAAAAGGCAAAGAGTAAAAGTGGGTCTTAAGACGAGACTTAAAACACTCCACCGTAGAGGCAGTCCATACATGGAGGGGCAAAGTATTCCAAAGTCTGAAAAGGCTCTGTCCCCTCTGGTTTTAAGCCTCTGGTTTTTACACAATCGATACACAATCAATACACATAATCAAATAGGTTATCAAACTTATGAAACTGAATGAATAAAGGCAAAAAAGGCAGAACAAGGCAATATTATGTATGCATGCTTTTTAAAAACCAAACAATACAAATATCAAAAATATTGTTACTTAAAAAGTTATCAAAACTCTGAATAAATGAAATTGTCAGTTTTCTCAGTCATTTGTTGTTGTGTTTTGGGCTTGCTGGCTGTTGATTCCCTCTGCTCCACTACACTCAGTTAAGTAGTGGAGCAGCTTCACCTGTGCTGAGCTTAATCACCTGTGTGGTTTTCACCTGCAACTCGGCCTTTATATACCTGCCATCCACAGCCAGTCTCTGCCAGATTATCTGCAAGCTTTGAGTGGGTAGCTGTCCAGGGTTCTTATCTGCATTGCTTGTTTTTCCCCCTGTTTTCTCTTTGGAATCTCCTGTCTCACCTTGCCATTGCACCTCATCGGCTCTCTGGACACAACCTGGACTGTTTTTTGGTTGATCCCTGCCTAGTGCCTTGGACCATTCTTCCTCTTGCTGCTGGCTTTTTGTGCCATGTCTCCTATCGTGTGACTGACCTGTTTTCTGCCTCCAGCCCAGTCGGCCTGTCGTCGCCCGCTGTGAGCAGACTGCCGTCAACTCAGTCTATTTCCTGCTCACCCTGGACTCTGCCTACACTTCGTTTTTTTAATTTGTTTTAATTTGTTCAATAGATCTATTAAGCGCAACACCATGTCCGGATAAATTGTCGGGTTTTCGTTTCCAGAGCATTACAGAAATAAAACATCCAATACAGACTATAGGATATAACTATTTATAATGAAGACGAGGCCCTCCATCGAAGGGACTAGGATTGTTCAGGTAGGATTACATTAATAATGTAGCATTACCAATATCAATTTACCTCACCAGACTGTCATGTAGCTCAACCTAAAACCTACCTGCCATTTCACATCAGAAACCCACTTTGGGCAGTTCATGTTAACAATGGGTCTCTTATGCCAATAAATCAAATAGACAGCACAATAACATTTTACTATTTATTAATTCTTTGTATGCTTCTCTATATCATAGAGACAGCAAGAGTTTGGGAGTTTGTCCTGTAACGGGCAGGTTGCTGGTTTGATCCCCCACTCCGACTGTTGTGTCTTTGGGCAAGACACTTCACCCGAATTGTCTCCTGGCGGTGGTCAGAGGGTCCGGTGGCACCAGTGTCTCGCTTCTGTCAGTCTGCCCCAGTGCAGCTGTGGATACTAACATAGCTCACCACTGTCAGAGTGTGAAAGTGTGAATGACTGACTGTAGCGTAAAGTGCTTTGATACAGTGCTATACACATACAAGTCATTTACCATAGAGCAGGGGTCTTGAATTAAAATTGCAAAAGGTCTGCATGGGTGCCGTTACTCCCAACGGAAGTCTGAGCATTACAGCAAAAACACTAAATTGTGGCTTTATTATATAAAAAAAACAGTATCATAAAATCTTTAAAAATGTTTTTCATTCATTTTGTTTTACATTTTTAATGCAGAAAAGTAGCCAAGTTCACATTATTTGCACCATCATAACTTTCAAAAATTTCACAAACTTTCCTTAATGCAGATTTAAGAAAACACATTTGTTTGTAAAAACATCCAGGTAGTCTCCAATCTTTGGGCATCTGTCAAGCTTTACTCTGCAAACCGAGAAAGTGTCATCCACTTTTATAGCTGTCCTTGCATCGCCTGCTCAAAAACCACCTGTGGAAAGCAGTAGTAAACAAAAGGTTTTATGAGCTTCTTTGTGGTTTTGAAGGAAATCTCCTGCATCTGCCGTCAGCTAATTTTTAGGCCGCCGTCCCATCTCATGTTTAACTGTATGGAAAAAAGTAAGTGCTTTTAGCGGGTGAGACACCCAGACCCACCCCTTTCTTTTTCTTTTACCGTAGGAAAAATTGGGCCAACAGCAATGTGTTGTGGTTAGATTGTGGATTGCACAAACACTGTCATTACCTGTGTCTCTGATGCTGCGGCTCAGAGAAATTTGACCTGCAACTCAGTACCGCACTGTAAGACATTTTCATAATGACATAATAAACATATTTATAACGCCAGGCTCAGATTTTGGTATAGGCAATAGGGCTCACTGCCCTGGGGTGCATGGCCTTCGGGCCACTGGGATCCTATGGGAAAAATCTGTTATCAACACCCGACACATTTTCTGTAGCTTATTTTGCATGTCCATTCAATGTGGAATAGTGCATTGTGCAGAGCAGAAGCACATATTCTAAATTAAAGGGCAACTGACAGTTTTTAATGCAAGGAAAGGTTAATTGTATTGCACATTTTAGTGACAGGACAATTCAAAGTGCTGTCCATGAACAAAAAATAAGAAAAGAAAACATTACGGAGGAAAGCACGTTGCAGTTGAATAGTAACAGGAGGAGAAGATAGTTTGGACTACAAACTTAATCTAAAGTTGTAGTGAACTACAACAGTTTAACCTGAACATCAACATTCAAATACAACTCCAAACCAATAGGTTTTTAACCTTCACTTAAAGGGACTCAGAGTTTCAGCACTTTTACTTTCTTCTGGGAGTTTGTTCCAGATTTGTGGAGCATAACAACTAAATGCTGCTTCTCTGTCTTTGGTTCTGGTTCTGGGTATGCAGAGTAGGTTTAAGCCAGAATACCTGAGTGGTCTGGAGGGTTGATTCACTCATAACAAGTCTGTGTTTTATTTAGGAGCTAAGCCATTCAGTGGTTTATAGACTAAAATAAATATTTTATTCTCTGAGATACAGGGACCCAGTGTAAGGACTTTAGAACTGGGGTGCTGTGCTCTAGTTTCTTAGTCTTAGTGAGGACGCAGGTATGATCGACTTTTTTGGCAGACCTGTGAAGACACCCTTGCAGTAATCAATTTGACTAAAGATAAAAGCATGGACTTTTTTTTTTTTTTTTTTAGATCCAGCTGAGACATTAGTTTTAATCCTGGAAATGTTCTGTAGGTGATAGAAAGCTGACTATTTAATTGTCTTTAGATGCCTTTGAAGGTTCGGATCTGAGTCCATCACTACACCCAAATTAGCAGAAGAAGCCAAAGCAGCTTCTGGACTCTGGACTGCATTAGAGTTCAAAGTCTATAATATATTTTTTATGTGAGTGGAGTGGGTCTAAGTTTGAGTCTGATGGTGTCAGGAGTGAAGGTAGAGGAACAGAAGGATTTGTCCCAGGGAACCATTTTAGCAAGAACAGCCATGACACAGCCCTATAACTGTTTCATAGTAAAAAAAAAAAAAAAACTAATTTCAGTTTATTTCAATTTTCATTTATGTGATGGATAGCACATAGCAGTACATAAGTGTGAAACAGAAAATATATATTTTATTGACAAATAAATAAATGAAATTCTGCATTCGTATTCAGATGCCTTTACTCCAACACCCTTCAAATCCACTGCAATCAGGCTATAGAGTTGATCTGTGTGTCACGTAATCTCAGTATGGATGCAGCTGTTCTGTGAAGGTCTCAGAGGTTTGTTCGATAATCTCCTGTAAGGGAACCACAGAAATGTGTGGCATATTGGGGTGCATAACAACAAGCAGACGCTATCATGCGCACCTGTTATTTGGGATGCATGCCAAAAGAACAAACAAAAAAACTTTCCTGTCATGCTATGTTAAATGCTATGTGTGGAGCTGCTAAAAACTATTAGGACTTTCAGTGGAACCACATGCATTGGTCAGATGAAGCTAAGATTGTCCTTTTCTGCAACAACCACAAATTATATATATATTTCTAATTAAAGTGTATCTTACTATTCCAGTTTTTTTTTTGTCTGTCACAACTTTCTGATATTGTCGGATATGTTTAAAAGAAAAACAAATACTTCTAGAAACAACACATTGTGCAGTTCAAACGACAATAGGATAATTACAAATACAGAATAAAATCTCATCTACTGTGTCATCATAACAAAGCAGAGCCAACGTTAGGGGACGCTCATGTTCAAAAGGGAAAACCTACAGTGGTCTCTTTCAGTAAACTTTAACCCCATTTTTAGCCTCATTTCCCAGCAGTGCTTTTTTCATATGCTCAACTTAACTTTTGCCTCTTATTTTCTTTGATAAAAAAGGCCCCTTTTGTGGCTGAAGCTCAATTTTTCTACCCTTATGTTAAATACTGGTCGTGTCAAGAGATTCAGATTTCTGGTTTTGGTGTTATAGATGCTTCCTTTTTCTAAATATATCTGTAACATTTCATGTTGCAGTGTTAAAGAAATGCCTCTTCGCTGACGTTTGAGGCAGTACCTTTCCTCTTTGACCAGCATGTTAGGTTTTTCTAACCTTAGAAAATATCTGTAAGAGTGCTTAATAAATAATAAAAAAAGGCATGCTTTCAGCATTTTAGGGTTACATACCACCACTGGTGTCCACGCTCCAAGATGAGTAATTAGAATAATTAGGAAGGACGTCCATGGCACCGAACACAGCAACACTCTGAATTTTGAATAAAAATAAGACGATAAATTATTTCATGAACCGCACGCCATCAATTATAGCATGACCTCATCCCCTCTTAGTAAATCTAACTATTCAAATGCTGTTATTCCACAACCCAAGGCCTTGTCCCTTTTGTATGTATAATGTGGTTGCCGGGTGAATAATGATAAACCATTTCCCTTTTGTTATCTGAAGCTAGTTTCAAGCTCAGGCTCTCGTTGCTGTTGATGGATATTCTATTTTTCTCCACATTGTCTATTCAATCTCTGGCCTTTGTTTGCGGCTCTGCTGTTTTTGCCGTACAGGAAGCTCTGTTCAATTCAGTTCTGAACTAAAGCAGCATTCAGAGACAGAAAGGCTAAATTTAGCACCATGGTAATAAAGATTATGTTGTGAGAATTTTTTGGTGACATAAACCCTGTCTTTAAGATGTTTTTTTTTACATAAAGCAGAGAACTAGATTCCATATCTGAATAGGAGAATATTGATACAAATTCATATCCAATGCAAAACATTAGATGAATAAATAGATGTGAAAAGTCATGGCCTCCTAAAGGCAAGGCAAATTTATTTATATAGCACAATTCAGTACAAGACAATACAAAATGCTTTA
This sequence comes from Fundulus heteroclitus, assembly GCF_011125445.2. Taxonomy (NCBI): domain Eukaryota; kingdom Metazoa; phylum Chordata; class Actinopteri; order Cyprinodontiformes; family Fundulidae; genus Fundulus; species Fundulus heteroclitus. The sequence continues at coordinate 22,449,099 of NC_046367.1, forward strand.
CATGATTAAGATATAGCAAAATAATAAAATGTAGATAGAAAATAGAATAAAAGCAAGTAGGGATAGAATGTAGAAACAAAAAAGAACATTAAAAACAGTAAAACTGTTTAACTAGAACAGTCAAAGGCAATTTTAAACAAATGTGTTTTTAATCTTGATTTAAAAGAACTCAGGCTTTCCGCACTTTTACAGTTTTCTGGAAGTTTGTTCCAGATAAGCGAAGCATAGGAACTAAATGTTGCTTCTCCGTGTTTGGTTCTGGTTCTAGGTATGCAGAGTAGGCTGGAGCCAGATGACCTGAGTGGTCTGGAGGGTTTATACGCTGATAACAAGTCTGTGATGTATTTAGGTGTTAAGCCATTCAGGGATTTATAGACTAACAGATGTATTTTAAAGTCTATTCTCTGAGATACAGGGAGCCAGTGTAAGGACTTTAGAACTGGGTTTATGTGCTCTACTTTCTTAGTCTTAGTGAGGACGCGGGCAGCAGCGTTCTGGATCAGCTGCAGCTGTCTGATCCACTTTTTAGGAAGACCTGTGAAAACATTGTTGCAGTAATCAATTCTACTAAAAATAAATGCATGGATTAGTTTTTCCAGATCCTGCTGAGACATCAGTCCTTTAATCCTGGAAATGTTCCTCAGGTGATAGAAAGCCGACCTTGTAACTGTCTTTAGATGCTTTTGGAGGTTCAGGTCTGAGTCCATCACTACACCCAGATTTCGGGCCTGATTAGTGGTTTTTAGTTGAAGCGACTGAAGCTGTGTGCTAACTTTTGATCTTTCCTCTATTGGTCCAAATATTATTACTTCCAATCAATACACATCCACGTATTGATTTCTTCTAGGCATTTACTCAGTGCCTGAACTGGTTCATAGTCACCTGTTGACATGGTGATGTAAAGCTGTGTGTCGTCTGCATAGTTATGGTAGCTGATGTTGTTATTTTTTATTATCTGGGCTAGAGGGAGCATGTAGATATTGAAAAGGAGGGGACCCAGAATGGACCCTTGGGGAACCCCACATGTGATTTTTGTAATCTCTGATGTAAAATTACCTACTGACACAAAAAAGTCCCTGTCCTTTAAGTAGTATTTAAAACAAATTGAGAGCTGTACCAGAGAGGTTGACCCAGTTCTCCAGGCGTTCTAACAGAATGGAGTGATCAACAGTATCGAATGCTGCATTGAGGTCATGCCACCCATGCTCAAGCAATACTGATAACTCTCAATGTACATCATTGTGGAGTTAATTTGGACCACCTTTGTTTGCAGACTTTTTCAAATGTAGATATTTTGGCTTGTCTCTAAACATGAATTGTTGAATGACACAGAACCACATTGAGATTTAAGTACAGACTTTGAGTACGCTGTTCCAAATCCTTTGTTTTTTTACCTATTTTGAAGTGGGTTGCTGTTCTTTTTCAGAAATCCTGTCTGTTTTAGTCAGATGTAACTAGACGTACACCTTCCAAATAATTGTACTTTGTTCTCGTCAGTCCACTCCGTATTTTGCCAAAAGATCATTAAGATGGTTTTTTTTAGCTAAATGTGAGACAGACCTTCATGTTTTTGTTGATCACCAGTGGTTTTGGAGCTCTGCCATCTTTGCCCAGTACTTTTCTAATCGTGAACACGGACCTTAACTGAGACAAGAGAGCCCTGCAGTGCTTTAGATGTTCTTTCCGGGTTCTCCTATGATCCCCTAAATGAGTCATTTGTTCACTTTTAGAATAACTTTGGCGGAACAGCTTCTACTGGGATGGTTTTGTGTGTTTTTTTTTTTGTGCACATCATTATTTTTTCTCTTGGGTTCTCTAGAGCCTCAAAGCCTTAGATATGGCTATATGCCTTTTGTTTGCCACCTCGTTGTGAAGTTCTTTAGATTAGAGTGTGGTGCGGTGTTTTTTTTTTTAGATCTTGTAGTCTCACTTGATATTGGGAATTAATTTGTTTTTGTGTGCCTAATGCAACTAATCTAAGCTTTCAAATATTGTGGTTAATTCCACGTAATACATGATTCAATTAGGCAGGGTGATTACATTTTCAGAAAGGGCCAGCTTTGTTTGGATCAATTTATTTTTGCTGTTAATAAATTATTTTTTAAAAAATTGTTATTGGCAACTCTGCATGTAACAGACATTGTTGTAAGGTCATCTTCAGCAACACAGATGTTTTTTTTTACTTTCTAATCTTAGTTGTAGTTTACACATTTGTGGTTTAAAAACTTTAATGACAACTTAGTTACATTTTCTTCATGAACTATTGAAAAAAGTTAGTTTTTCATTCAGTCAAACAAAAGCTGTGTTGCTAAATTTACATCCATGAGAAATAGAAAGTACTTCCCTTTCAAACTCTAACCCTTTTCCTATTTTGTGTGTTACCCAGTTAAGATTGAGCCTCTGGTTTTTTACTTTTTTCTTTTTGAACTTCCTGTCCATGTGACACCTTATCTTTGTGTTAATGAGATTAATTTAGGACCTTAAGCCATCCTTCTTTGCTGTCTTTCAATAAACCATGTCGTACATCATTTGCCCCACTAGCCTTTTGGGTCCATTTGGATGTCCTTAATTTTCCAGTAGCTTTGCACTGTTGCTTAATCTTTCATTTATTAAACAAAGAAATGGTGGAAACTGTCATGTGTAGCGTTTAATACTTCAAGTTAGATTAAGATAATTTTATAACCTGCTAAAAACCAAATTAATTATACATTACAATCATAGGAGTAACAGACGAATTTACTGTTTAACCAAGGCTATAACTGGAAACCTGCTCTTCTTTCTCTGTTCTGGATAGATATTATTATTATTAGCTGACTGCTGTCCACTACAGGTGGGAAACTCATCGTGGTACTTGTATCTGATTTTGTGAAATGTGTCTTGGGATTACGTGTCTGTGCTAAGTTCTGTTTTCTTGGTTTACCTTTCATTGTGTTTTATTTTGTAAGTTAACCCATGTTCCTTTTTACTTCCTGTTTCATTCTCACCACACCAGTTCTCAGTTTCTAATCCGTTTCCACGCAGCTCGATTTACTGTTTGCACCGTGATCTATCTATGTTTTCTGGTGTGTATAGTTTCTGGTTTTCCATCGCCCCTGGTCTTTACATCCATGCTGTATTGTTGTCCCAAGTTGTCATGAATTTGAAAGTCTGAGTATCTGTCTGCCTGCTTTTGTGCCTGCTATTTGTCTCTGTACTTTTTCCCCATGACAACACTGACAAATCCCAAGCATATCAGATCTCGTCTTGTCTTGCGAGGTGTGTGGTTGTATTGTGAACATTTGTCTCGTTTAGCCACACACTTTAATATTTTTACTGAAATTTTATGTGATAGTCTAACACAAAGCAGAGCATGATAGTGCGTCATTATTATGCTTGCACATTTTGTAGTATCGCCATCTGTCGTCATTCCACACTGTTGATTTTCTAATCTATTGTTGATTTTGTTATTGCTTATTTTTATGTCTGTCTGGGTGCTTCCATGTGCCTGTCATTGTGCTGCTGAAACTGATTAATATACCCACAGGGGGACAATGAAAAAATGCATTGCATATCTAAACATTTTCATATAGGCCTAATTTATTTCATATTAGTTATAGAGGATTTATAAAGATGTCATTTATGGTATTTCCCTTCTGTTCTGTCCAGGGGACCCCCTGCCTGTGTTCACCTACATTTTTAAGATATGAATCATCAAAACAGTTTGATAGTTTTGGTTTAATTTACAATCCACTAAGCCTGGGTTCATGAAACATGATACTAGCAAACATGACCGTGAAAAAGCAGAAAATACACCTTTTTAAAATCTATGTTTTTGCACCAGGACATAATAATGATGTTTTGCTCTTAAACATTTATATGTAACCTCAGTGAACATAAGCTCGCAACAGATCCCACACTGTCACAATAAAACTATGATGGGAGCAATGTGAATAAGCAGTGCGTGGGAAACTTAATACATCCTTGCTGCTTCCTAAGGATTTAAGAAGTGAAGAAGCAGACAGGTGCTATTAATCAAAAGCTCTAAAATAACAGATCATCCTCAGTGGGACCGCCGCCTTTCAAAGCAGAAGTTTTTACTGTTCACTGCTTTTGCAGGGTGCATTTTCAGGAAAACATTTCAATGGCTCAGTTTAATTTCAGACTGAGATGAGGTGATGAAACCTGAAGAGAGATCTGCAAAAATTAATCCCTGTAAATTTCAATGAACGGAACAGGGTGTACAAAATCAGAGATTAACGGTCAAACAAAAAAGCACCACTGAGAGTCATTGCTGAGAAAAGCATAATAGAAGAGAGAGAAGCTTGCAAAAGGCCTTAGAGAAGCTACTTGCTGCACACTTAACTCCTTGAACATTACTCAACAGTGAGCAGCAGATAGGTATCCTGGCTCTATTGGAGTCCGATTTTTATTGCTGTAACTTACAATCTTTCTCTTTCAGAAGTCAGTTTATTACTGTTAACTTTCCCAGCACCAAGCTCTGCTTCCACGCCTGTCAGGGTTTGCACAAAAACAGGCTGCGCTCAGCGGAGCTCTCCCACACACTCTTCACACCTGCACACTCTTTTCCTCGCACAGTCAGGAAACGTACAGAACCTGATTGGATGTATGGGAAAAAAAATAAATTATTACCAGAATAATATGAGGTCAAGGAACATTTTAAGGGGAGTGAAGCCCCGGCTAAAATAGACCTAATGACATCCGTGCTCTTTTTCTTGTGATAGAAAGAAATCAAACTCCTACTCATTTAACGACACAAATATGAAGTTACAATCCTTCAGGAATGAACACATAAAGGTGTGAGGCAAATGTTCTCACATGACCTGTGGTTTTCTACAGCTCCTCCAGAGCTAGAGAGTGCCTCTTTGTTGCTTTTCTTAAGTGGACAACCATGTCTTGGCAGGTTTTCAGTTGTGCCATTCTTTCCCTTTTTTAGATGACAGAGCGAATAACGTTCTGTGAGATGTTCTATGTCTGATCTGGACTCAGATTCTTTATTAGGAAACTTTATTTTCTTCTGCTGAAGCAGTTCTATCTCTGATTCTCAATGATGCTAAAAAATAAAATTCCTCTACATGTTCAGCTTTTCTAGCAGAAACCTAAAGATGTTCAGTCAAAAGTGTTACTTAGAACTGCTCATGATTTGACACAACTTGACTAAAAGTCTAATCTTTACGAAGAAAAGTAACCCCATATCATGATGCGGCCACTGCTGTGTTTCACTTTGGGGTTTTATTTCAATATTATTTCAATATTGATGTTTACTGTACTACAATGTATACATATTCCAATGGAAACTAGAATGAGAAACAATATATGAATCCACTTTAATTTCATTTAACAAGGAGTTGGATTTTTTTCTTGTAACTACATATATATGAAGAGGTATCATAATTACATTTTTGGTGAGACATCGGCTCAGAATCCACATTTGATACACAGACAGATCAAAGACATCCATGAAAAAATCGAACAATGAGCATTCATAAAGAAGACCCTAAAAAAAAGCAAAACATTTAAAAAACAACAAAAAAACCCAACTAAAATTTAAGCTGTACATCGAAAGAGAAATACTCATTAGAAGGGGAAAATTACTATGCAATTGTCAATAGATAATAATAATAATAATAATAAACACTCCCTGTGAAAGAAAAAACATTTAGTGATCACAGCTTCTGTTGTCCGGTGAAGTTTTGGTGCGACAAAGTCCGGTTTTGGTCGTCCATAAAACCTGTTTTTTTTTCTCCAGTTCTAGCAGCTCAGCTGTTCTGTACTGGATTAAAGCTTGCAGTGGTGAAAATATGAACAAAAACACAAAGACAAGCATAAATAGCCGAGAGCCTCTGGCGGCTGCAGACACCCACACCAGCATCTTGAAAATACATGTTTCAACAAACAGCATGGCATGGTTGGATTGGTGCAAAAGCTGGGTACTATGACTGTTAAGTTTTCATCAGATTGCCAGTCCCTGAAGATAAAAGTCCAAACAGTTTGTGTGCAGGATCTGTGGGGAGTGCAGTGATATTAGATGGACTGAGTAATGACCGTGTAGAAAATGACTATCAGCTCCTCTGGAAGGTTGTACTTCTTGAGTTGCCACAGGAAGTGCAGTCTCTGCTGGACCCTCTCCCAAATTGGGTCTATGCATGAGAAGCGTCTCAGGTCCTGAGTGAGGAGATGTTTCTAGGAAATGGAAGAGATCCACCGCAGACACAGTTCAGTTGAGAATGGTGAGGGGAGGCAGTGTGGCGGTTGTCCTCCGGAAGTCCTCCATCATCGCCGCTGTGTGGAACAGGTTAAGAAACAGTGAAGCTGCCAGTTCTCTTCCTATCTGTATGCAGATTTATCATCGTCCTTGGTCAGACCAATGACTGTGGCGTCATCTGCAAACTTCAGGAGTTTCATAGATGAGTCCCCCAAGATGTAACCATTCATTTAAAGAGAGAAGAGCCGTGGGGCTTTCCCAGGTTCAACTGCTGCTGCCAGTCAGTCATGAAGACGGTAATTCACTGACCAGTGGAGGCCAGCACTTTGAGCTAATTGAGCTACATGAGTGTATGGTGGAGGATAAGTCTGGGGTGATGGTGTTGACCACTGTCACTGTCCACAAACCACATTCTGGCAACCATGGGTGGACAAGGTGTTGCAAGATGAAGTGCACCGCCGCTCTCCATGAATGCATGTATTTTATTTTTCTGTGCAACGATTGACTGCTTTATCTGAAGATCTTTTTTTTTATTTTTCTTCTGACTGATACGTTTCTTGAAAAGGAACATTTTCATCATTTGAAACTTGACCTGGAGGTTACCTCAACAAGTCAACAAACCTGTTTCTGTAAAGGTGTTTTCACACTGAGCGCGAATGTGTCAGGCCGAGCAACAGATTTACATGATATCCCCATGCACAGGTGCAATACCAGAGCGATGCGACGCAAACAACGCTAAGTGAGGTCACAGAGACAATTCTAGTGATGCAAAACGTGTGATCTTGACTATTAAAGTGAAGCCAGAGTCGTGACAGAGATATGCTGGGAACTTGAAGTACGTTTGTGGTTTATGAAGGCTTTCTTTAGGTCTATTTTATTTCCAGTGTCTTTACTGTTTGCAAGAGGATGATACGACTCCATCTTGGTCTGTAATCTTTTATCTCATAAACAAAAACCTTCAGTGTACATAACCGACCCGGTGGTTCATATAAAGGTATCAGCAAACCATCACCCAGCCTAGGCTGTGATCAGACTTGACACTCATATTGGCATCTCTGGCGCCCACTTGCTTTGTGGGTTTCACATTCTTCATGTGTTTTTTTTTTTCAGACCTAATTAGTTGCATGAAGGATGATTCTCTTGAAGAAATGGTTGTGAAAATAGCAACATGATAATTAATGCAACAGCATCTGTGTCCCCAGCTCCATGTAAGCTGAAACTGACAAATTTTTGTCCCAGCTACAGCAACCTTTTATGACAAATACGGATTAAAAATGCAAATGCTGTTTTCTTTTTCTTCTTTTTTTTTTTTAAACAAGGACAAGAATGGTGGAAGTTTTGTTGTAGATCAGCAGGTACATGCAATCTCACGGCAATGTAGAACTGGCACGGAAAGAAAAAACAAACAAAAACATATTTATTCATGTAGAGAGGACGTATGTCTGTATGAGCAAACTGCATGGAGGTCTGTTCAGAGGTAGAGTAGCTCCTCTTATGTCTCTCTGTGTTCTGCCAGGGGCTTTCCAACAGGCATCTCAAATATTCACAAACATCCATCAGTGCCTGTGAGGGTCAGAGACAAGATGTAACCACTGAGACCCCCCCCAACCCCCACCCCAAGCAAACACACATATTCATGCAATCAGTTTTTTTTTTTTTTTTTTGCTCCTTAAGATTTCTATTATCATTTTTTTCCATAATCTGAGATATGCAGAGCATTTCAGATGGACTTGCATGTTCATCATAACGTTAAGCACATTGGGAATTTAGAGTAAAAGCTGAGGTACATCTGCAGGGTTGTTGAATCGTGCTTTCAGGTGATTGAAACGTAGCTGCTCAGTCTGCACGAACGTGTGAGAAACCATGTGGTTGAGGCTTGAGGCTTGAGGCTTCCTCTGGTAGATTCATGTGTGTAAGAGAGCCCTGCAGAAACAGATAATAAGATCATGGCTCCTTGTTCGCTGTGAAGTATGCATATTTCTCTGCCTGCTGGATATGATAAATGCAAAAATCAAAGACGGAGGAGGAGAGATTATAGATGAAATCAAATCAGCTAAACGCTGCGAGTCATTAGTTGTTGTTTTTTTTTTCCTGCCATAATGGAAACATAAGATGATTTACATTTTTATAAGTAAGAGCCAATGCTCTCTTCTCAGTTTTCTTCCCCCGACATCGTCATCTCCTGAATGCTCTTAGCCAAGACCTCATCCATAAAAATGCATCTGCCAATGTTAGCAATAAACAGAAGAAACGTAAATAAGCGTGGGAGGAGGTCTTTGTTCAAACACACACGTGTATTTCATCAGACATCGGCAGAGAGCTGGGCCAAGTACACACACTTAGGGGCACAAAGTTGAAACAAGTTTTCCGTTTGACAGAGACAAACAACCCACAACTGTTTTGGGTATTTTTCTGCTTGCCATCACCTCTTAATCATCACCTCTTAATCATCATCACAGGATAACAATTACTAATAGTCGGTAAAAGATTAGTCAATGTTATGCTGTCCTCAATAAAGTTTGCTGCAGGGAACTTCATTTCTGCTATACAGTTGCTTAACATTCTTTATTTCAAGCATGTCATCCTCCAAGAAACAGGTCACTTGTTGTGTTTGGCAGGATTTTTTTTTACAAAAATAAACTTATACAGCAAAATGAGAGTAAATAGAAAGTGCACAATAAGTAACCTTTAGGTACAAAATGCAAAAGATAAAATAAAAAATAATAATAATTTTAAACGACTACATATTAAACACACGTCTCATGACACATTGAGAGGACAGCAGGTATCTGCCGAACGGATAAACTTATATCTAAATTATTGAACTTCGCACAGTGTCAAAATGTGTGAATACATCTTAGGTGTAGGCTATAAAAGCTAACAAATGAACTTGGTATTGTAAACTTTAAGACTAGACTTGAAGATATCACTTCAAAGCTGACATATCATGGTTTTAAATGCCTTCCTTTTCACATTTAAATCATTCAGTTGTGGTCTATTTAAAATGAAACTGCAATGCTTTGGTCTGAATCCCTCATTATTGTTGCCCCACAGCCCCTCTTTTGCCCCTGTAATGAGGTGAGTCTGAGAACAACTCCTTAAATGCAAACTAGGCACTTCCTGCCCTGCCCCTCTCCAGGTTGCAGAGTGCTTTACTCCACCCTTTTTCTTTCGTAATTCATTTATCACAGCATTAGATGGTGCAGTAGTGTGAAAATCTTACACACTGGGGCTTTAAATATGGGGGCGGAGGTTAAACTACCAGCAGGGTGAACAAGCACAATATACAGCCAGAGCTACAGTTGAATCGTATGGGTAAATGCAATATTAATTTTGTCTGTAGATGTACAACTTAATGTGTAAACTCTGATGGAACAGTAAGACAGGCACAGAGGATGATATTTTTTAAACTACTTTTTTAAACACTTTAGCTTAAGAAATTCTGTCTTGCAGACTGTTTTAAACATGGGAAAACATTAATGGGCCTGAAACCTACAACAATCTTCTGTTTTAGGAATCCTGAATATACTCTGAAGCAAACAGGTAAATGGGTGGTGACCTTTGTCGTAAGCCCATGCGACATGTGTTAGTTTCCTTTTCCGGTTCTTTCTTTAAGACTTTCTGTGGGCCTCTTTCAGCGTGAAAGTGTGCCTCTGTGGGCAAGAATAAAGGAAATGAGAAATATACTGGGTAAAAGCCACCACTATAAATGAGAGATACTGTTTATAGTATCTATAATTTTTTAACACAAACCATGGTACTAGAGCTTTTTGCTACAATGCAGAGCACAATAATGCCATTACAACATCACAAAAGACATGAAGCTGAATGAGACAGGCTTCTTGACTACAGTCTCCTATTTCAAGAGCCTTAGGCCGAGAACAGATGAGAAAACTAAGGTTTAGTTGGTTGCCAGATGGAAATCATCAATGAACACCACCAACATTGATAAGTAATCCAAAATATTTCATCCACCTTTCATGCATGTAAAGAGATTGAATGGCCTGTTTGAGGTCATGCCACACCATCCCTATAAGATTTAAGTTCAAATTTTGACGAGGCTTTTTTTTTTTTACTTTACAGAGAATGACTTGTTGATGTTATTCAGATGATTGTTTTACTGAATAACCCAAGCTATGTTATCTTAACCCTTATTAACAGAGGACCGGTAGCTGTTGCATCATTAACTTGAAGACATTTTACTTGCTCAGATAAACAATGCAGTTGCTCACCCAGAGATGTCATTACTGTCTGCTGCCATCGCCAAAAGATCCAGGCGGTACTGTGCGAGTTGCTCCTGCTGAGCTTGTAGCCGCTCACCCTGAAGTCGGAGTGCAGTGCGAACCGGGTCTGTGTTGTCTGAGTCCATGTTGTGGCCGGTTCGTACTGTGACAGGAAGCTGGGCAGGCAGGACTCAAACGACAACTCAGACAGTTCTGAAGATTCAGATGTTTAATAAGGGTCCAAAGGTCGGTACACAGGGAGTCAGTCTCACAGGCAGGTGTATCCAAAAACGTCATACCATAGTCCATCTGAAGTATTACCTTTAGTTCTTGACAAAACAATGTTTTAGTTATTTCTATCTGAAATAATTAAATTTTGCCTATTGCTTCATTAGGGAATTATGGTGCATTTTCACCTCGGGAGAAGTTGGTTGAGACCAATTTCTTTCCCTAAATAAATAATTTGAATAAAAATTAATTTTGTTTTAAATCAGGTTATCTTTGTCCAAGATGAAGATTTATTTTTATTCTCTGAAACATTTAAGTGGGTTAAATAAAGCAAAATAGACAGATCAAATCTGTAAAGAGGGAAAACTGCCATGTTTACAAAGCGCACCTTCTCTAAAAATCTGTTTCTTTTATTTTCACCTCTCCACCACTATGGCAAACACCAAAGAGCTAATGAGGGATGTCAAGGGCAAGACATTAGATCTGCACAAAGCCTTGTCAGGCCCTAAGGCCATCAGCAAGATTAGTGTCATGGTTTGAAGGATTTTGTGCTCTTTTTTGGTTTGTTCTGTAGTTTAGGGTTCCATTTTAAAACACTAAAGACATCTAGGGCTTAAAGGGTGGGGGAGACTCATCTGCCAGCAAGCAGTGGGGTTTCCATTACCTCAGCTCCAACTCTGGGGCTGGTGTGTGCCTGCTGGGTTGGGAGCTCTGGGGGGTGAATGGGGGGGTTCTCTCATGCTTGATGTTGAGTGGTCTTACTGCCAAGGGCACCTGGCCGACCTTGGTAACCAGGTTCTGGGCTTGGTATGCACCAGGGAAAGTGGCAGCAGTGCTGGGTGAGCGGGTTGGGATGGCCTGCATCTCTCCTTGTGCCAGTTTGGAGTGGGGAATGATACTCCTATGAAGACAACTTACCTCTGTGGTTACAGGGCTGCTCAGAAATTGTGTCTGTTTGCCTGAAGGCGCCTTCCAGAGCCGTGTCTACCTGCGAGCTGCTGCTCTGAGTGATGCAAGCTTTCTACCGTTGTGATCATTCAAACAACTTTACACCTCCAGTGTTCATATCACACACACACACACACACACACACACACACACACACGCACACACGCACGCACGCACGCACACACACACACACAGACAGACAGACAGACAGACAGACACACAAACAGATAGAAATGATTGAAATGGTAAAAGGTTATACTTAAAAACAGGTCCCTATTACCACGGTGTGGCCTGTCTACTTTGATGTCAGACTCATTCTTTCAATTTGAACTTCAACCATGTAATTAGGTTACTACATGTCTGCTCTCAGATCATGCGTCAAGTCTTGTCTGCTCGGAGGTGACTTCCGGAGCCGTGTCTACCTACTATTTGCTGCTTTTGGGTGCTAAACACAAGTGTTGCAAGCCATTCGCAAACTTTGCACCTTAAGGTTGCAAATTCGCACATACACACAGAATCCTACAGCTACACACGTGTTCATCCACACATGCACGCACGCACGCACGCACGCACGCACGCACGCACGCACGCACGCACGCACGCACGCACGCACGCACGTACGCACGCACGCACGCACATCCTTGTTTAATGTACATAGTGAGGGCTGTCTGTGTCATGACCTCTCTAGACTTCCATTAATTTTTAAGTCTTTCTATGGCCTAATTCTGACCCTAGCCCTAACCCTAACCTAAACGTAGTAGACATCTTAGTGCTAAACCTAACACCTAGCACAGAAAAAAAGTAAGGATAAAAAAGGTCCTCACTTTACATCAAAGTCCTCACTTCACTAATACAATGAGAAAACAGACTTTTATCGGTAAAGGAATCTGTCTTTTTAACAATGTTACACAATCCTATCCCACTAATTATTATGAACACAGAGCTCCACAGCGACATATGGTGAGGCCAGGCCCCACTGGCCCCAAATGCAGGACGCCACATTCCTCATGGTTCTTTAAAGTATAGGTAACCCGATGTAAAAGCATAACTCAGACAAATTTAGAAAAAATCCACCAAAGAGGGCGGGGCCAAGCTACACTGAGGGGCATGGTCAAGTGTGGGCAGCGGGAAAGTGTTGAAACATGGGGAGTGATCAGGGTGACACTGGTGGTTTTCCCCACAGTCTTTTGAGGGGAAGACCGATCCGTCTGACAGGGGCGACAGGGGCGACAGGGGCGACAGTGGCGCAGGAGCTAGGAGTTCATCTTGTAACCCCTCCTCTAACTGTCCTTTCACCCACTTTGCCTGCTGCCAGTGGTCAGAACGCCCAGTGGCCCCGATAGCCTTGCTTCTGTCAGTCTGCCCCAGAGCAGCTGTGGCTACAATGTACCACCTCCAACATGTGAGTGACTGGGAGAATGACTGTATGCAATGTAAAGTGCTTTGGGGTCCTCAGGACATGATAAAGTACTATGCAAGTACAAGCCATTTACCATTTCTCCCTCTGTATAATGGGTTAAGTGACCAAAATCAAATATAAACAAAAAGCTGCGTTATGAGATCAACTTTCTGGTCCGTTACTTGACAAAACTGTGCATTCTGAGCACATAGCATCTAAAGTGGATCTTAAAAAAGTGGGCGGACCTTTTCACAATATTTAAATACATGCAAATATACTTCATTCATGTTTGCGGCAATGAGTGAAAAAGGTGAATGCCATTTCATTTGTTAAGAAATCCCTGAAGTGAGGACAGCACAGGGGATCGTGGAACTAGATACAGTCCATGCTGCACGAGTCCAAAAACGTCAGACTTATTGCCACAGATCCCACCCACCAGGGAATGCACTGTTTGTCTCACTTCCATCAGGGAAATGATTCAGGAATATTATATCAAAAACTAACAGACTTATTGCTGGCTTATTTCCCAAAGCTGTAAAGTCTATCACCACCAGCTGAAAATCAACAAACCATCAGCCCAGTTCATAACATGTTACAAACACACTACTGGTTACACAGGTTTCTGATCTGATGAAAACCATTTATAATGTCTCTCCTTTGCAAATGTTTATTCAAACACTTGAATCTCTCAGGGACTGTCTGCTTACTTAAGACTGTCTAAGTCTTAGACAGCCATGCAAATTGTAAAATTCTGCAAGTACATTTATTGCACAGTATTCCAGTCTGCTGCCTGACGTTTAACTCAAAACTGAGTCCATATTCTAAGGACTAAATACATTCTTATGCCCCTAAGGGAGTATTGTTGTTGGGCGGTGCAATCAACAGTTTGTCTTGGTTTTGAAAAATGGAAAGATGTCTGCATGCTATGTGTAATTATTTGGATCCTTAGCGATCCAGCCTAATCATAAATGTCATTGTTACAACACAATGACAATAAAACTTCTTGAATCTGGAGACAAAAGATATTTTTCTATTTTATTACAGTGTGAGAAGTTACATTTAACTCTACACTCTACAGACATGCAACACTTTATTTTCTCACCGTTAGGCATGTAAGTAATGAAATGAAGGCAGAGTCTTACTCAAGAACATGTGACGAAGAAATGAAGGTGGTTTTTGAAAGCAAACCACCTTGCGCATGAGCTACAGCTGCAAAGTTAGGTAGGAATACATAGTGCAGGTAATTGTTTACCCTCTTCCATAAACTCTACAGGACGTTACAGTATGACAGATTAAGGGTTTTCACAGAAGGTCTAATCTTGTGGTGTATGAAAGAATGCATCAGAGAAAAAAAGATATTTACTAAATTAGGTTTTGGGAACTGAAACAGTTGATAATAATAATAATAAAACTTTATTGATCTCACAATGGAGAAATTCACTTCTGCATTTAACCCATCACCTTGGGGAGCAGTGGGCTGCCAGTACCGGGGAGCAATCTGGGGTTAAGGGTCTTGCTCATGGACCCAGAGTGGCAGTCTGTGGGAGTTGAACTCAGAACCTCCAGGACCCAAGCACAATGCTCGAACCATTAGGCCACCACTCCCCAAGATTTAACTTTTAAAGTTGGAACTATAAAAGAGTTAAGGTGTCACTGCTAGGATGCAAAAAGCAACAGAAGTGTAAGCTTTCAAAATTATCTAAAAGACGAAACCAAGTTGAACAGAAAAACACTTCAAATCAATTCAATCAGGCTCTGAGGTGCATGAAGGAATCAGTATCAACACCTAGTTATAGGGGTGGTAACTTGGTGTTATGAAAGTCAAATTAAAATTCCACCCAGGGAGGTGCTCTGCGACTGACTTTTCTTTTTTCCACGGAGGAAAACATCTTATGTAACAGTTCATTTATGAGACAGTTTTCTGGGGACCTGCAATAACTAAATCCAGGGGCTAAATTGTAATATAATGATTCTGAATTGAATAACTGCAAATAACTCTAATTGGACTTTGCCTTATAACCAACAAGCTGAAACATGCAGCTTAGACTTAAACTCAGCCTAACAGCAACTAACCACTTCCTTTTCTCAGCACCTCCTCCGCAACATTTAGAACAGACAAAAATGTTCCAGCTCGTCTCTCACTGTCTGATGGTCATCATGTTCAGCCTGAAACAAGGTATTCTGCTCTTCCTTCAACTGTTAAATACGGGCAGCGTCTTTGCAGGTAAAGAGTAGATTTCTGTTTGTGACTCATGGTTTTTAAATTAATATGTCCTCTAATATTTATCTGTTTTCTTTAATGTCAGGGCCTGTAACAGTTGACCACTTGGATGTGCAGGTATCCAGAGGAGACTCAGTCATGTTCACTTGCAACATGTCCAACGAGAACACAACGATGATCCGATGGACCAAAGACAGATATTATTTTTCATACTCCGTCTCTCGTAATCAAACGTCTTCAAATTTTTCCTTCCACAGACTGAGAATAGATACAAATATACCTACTACGCTTAATATTTTTAGTGCTCAACAAGATGATGCAGGACTTTATTCATGCACCATAACTAACCCAAAAGGCATTAACAATATAACGTGGAATTTAACGGTATCTAAGAACCTAAACGGTACGTAGAGCATTACTGAACACTTCTGCAACACATACTGTAACGTTTAAAGTTTAATCTTTGTGCTATTTTGACTATCTTTGTTTTTCAGAATCCAATTTATCACAGCATATTACAATCACATTACCATCTGCTTTTGGATTGATTTTATGTTTCACCGCATTAACAGTCTGCCTCTGCAGGTGAGTAATATGCTCACATTTCAGATTTACAACAAACATGTGAATTTCACTCCTTTGTGTTCTACGAAGGAGCTGCAACCAGTGCAGATATACAACTGATATTATTATAATGTTCAGACATGTCATGATATCGTGCTTCACATTTTAAGAATTACAAATCGTTTATCTCTCATCTCAGTTGGACATGGCAGGTAGTTTTCTGAATAGTTTAGCTTGGGTTGTTGTTATAAGTATGTAACTTTTTTTTTTTTTTTTTTTTTTTTTTTACAAATTTATCTGAGAAACAGGCTGTTACAGTCAAAACTTCCCACATCTCCGGCATCTCTAGCATGATAAGTTAAGTGGGGCACAAAAAATCATCATCTATTAGCAGCAACTCATTTTGTTGTCATGCATACAACCTGCTTTTGATCAATTTTAAATGAAACAGATAACAGATACATTAGCATAAACCAACACACTAGAAATGCCATTTTCTATAAACTAAGTGTAATGAAATTACAAATAAAGGCTCACTACTAATGTTAATTTCGATCATTCAGTGAGCAAGGACAACCAACACTAGATTGTTGCACACTTTCTGGCGGAACGTGAACGTAACGCATGCAATTCAAGTATTCTGCTTGGATAATCCGAGTTTGGGGCCAGAGGATTTGTGCCCCACAGCTATCTACCGAGAGCGTGTTGGGCTGGCATGTGCAACATTTCAGATGTTTATTTAAACAAACGTTGGTATGCCAGCCCCAATATCAAGGTGCGTCAAGAGGATATAACCTACTGAGCTTGTCAGTTTTCTGGCAGACTTATATATAGACACAGATATATAGACACAGATGTTTATAACAGAATTTATTGCTAAGGGAATCAGTCTTTTTTACAATGTTACTCTATAAATAACAATCATTTTCCACTAATAATTGTGAACATAGAGCTCCACAGCAACATATTGTGGGGCCTGGTTCCATTGGACCCAAATGCAGAGCATCACAGCTCTCAACTCAGTTGGACACGGCTGGTAGTTTTCCGACGTTACTGCCTGCAGGATTTTACTTTTCAAAATCAGAAAATGTAAATTTTATCAAATTGCTGTGTTTACTAAAACTGATTTACTGTGTAGCACAAAAATATATATATATCAACTGTTTTGTGGTGACTGCCAACACCACAGTGAAAACGCAACATTTAAGACTAGAATATTGCATCAGACCAATGGCGCCGCCAGGGGTTGGTCATGGGTGCCCATGCCCCCCCCCCACTAGCCACCCCACTGGCCACCCCACTCACTAGTGTAAATTGTAGTAGCATCAGTTTAGCATTTCATCCCATTATGCACAGCCAGCAAGGCAGCCGCTGTTCTTGACCTTCTGTCGTACTTTTATTTTTATCTGCCAGTATCTACTTTCCCCTAGTAATTGTTTTGTTTTTCAATATATCAATAAATGTACACCTTATTCCTAATATAATTACACAATAAGAAATAATTTTTTTTCAACTCAAAATAATAACTGTATTGTTATTGGTCTATGCACATTAGATCATTATTAACATTAAAAATCAAACAACAAACCAAAAGATATTAGTAGCCATTTACTTAAGTCTTTAAGATAGTTTTCTACATGCAGCTTTACTACAACAGTAGAATAAAATCCTGAAATTATGGATTTTAGTTTCAGTGTGCCACCCCAAGACTTTAAATGGCTTCATCTGGCTACTCTTATGAAGCATTTCTGGAGGCGCCACTGCATCAGACCAATAAAAACATTTCTAATACAGAAATTTTGGCTTGATGAAAAGTATATTTAATACCTGCTTACAGGTTGTTACATTCAAAAGTTCATTTTAATCTGAAAACAGTTATTCAAATTTATAGAATATGATTTTATGTGAAGTTCATTAGAACAAAAGATATAAACATAATTCATAGAAATCTCATTTTTAAAGGCCATATATATGTGGGAAAATATTTTAAAAACATCTTCAGTGATGGTTAAATGGGTAATATCAGCTCTTTCTGGTTATTCAAATTAGCTGCTTCGAATAAAGTCCATGTGGGGGAGAATAGACAGCTGCGTGATTCTAACGATCAGAATTAGAATTTACAATTAATGAACCACAAAGTATGGATGCCTTGTTAAAAGGTTTTGGTTGTTTTTTAGTTTATGGTCTAAATGAAATCTGGGATGGACTAGATCGGTTTTCACTTAATTCTTACATATAGTAAACCGGAACAGGAGAATGGGTTTGTTTCTGCTACTAAAATAACTTCAAATTTTTTTCTTTTTAAAATAAAATAAGTATTGTGCAAATTGACATATATGCATCTGCTTTCTGTTAGTTTTGTCTTACAAATTAGAACCTGGTAATTGTATTGAAGGTAAATTGTTCTTGTTTTATTTCAGCAGAAGACATAGCACCAGAGAAGAAAATCAGAAACCGGTCCAAAGCCAGTCTCAGCTTCAATCAGAAGGACAGGTCAGTATATTTTATGTAATTTGGAAAGGTTTTGTTATGTCTTAGATAATGGGGTTTATTTTCAGAGAATATAATAAACTTTTGACATCACTTCCTCCATTTTTGTCTGCTTCTACCGATACTAGATGTGCACAGAACATTTGTTGCCACTTTTCCTAACAATCAACAACTCTGACTCCACAGTCTCGTCAGAGCACAAGAAGCTAAACTCATTCTACAGTAATCTCTGACCCATAGCCTTGTTATATATCATTAGTGCAGTTAATGTTGCCTGATAGGCAGAGTGATTGCTTGTTCTTCTTCTCACTGTGGGTTTTTGCTCTTTGGCTCCCCTGACCACTAACTGTGACTCTGTCTCTATGTTCCAGGATGTCCCCACTCAACCACAAGCTTGTACAGATCGGTTGAGGTACAAAAAGCAGGGGAGAGAGTACATGGAGAGGCTGAATTCAGTTTATGGTCAACTCTGAGCTGAGGTGACTTTTATTCACTTTAAGCAAGAGAACCAGTTTGAAGGACATTAGTTGTTTTTTTGTATCAAAGTAGATGCTTTATAATATCAATAAAAATTAATTCACAAATTATACTTGTCTTTATATACTGTCTAATCTGCAAAATCTTTTTAATACTGACATCCTTTGTGATTAGTTTTTCTTGTCAAATCTGTCATATTAAAGCATCAATTCAATTCTTTCAAACATTAACATGAGTGTTTGAGAGCAGCGGTTTTGGAAATTCGGCTATTATCAAATTAATTTTGTGGAGGTAAAGACAGCAGAGTGCTAGGCAATGGCTTAATCAATGAGCTAATTTGTGAATGATGTCATCACACACACACACACACACACACACACACACACACACACACACACACACACACACACACACACACACACACACACACACACACACACACTAAGGGGTAGTGTACAGGGGGAAGAGTTACAATCCCAAGGGCCCCTGACTGACAGAGGCCCCCAAAAAGGAAATGTTATACATTTATACAAACTTTTGGGATGATTAGGATTATTTATTTTTTTCATGGGGCCCAAAATTCTTGTCAGCACCCCTGCGTGCACGCACATGTTTATCTGTCTGTCTGCTTTCTAGCTGAGCCTCCAGCATCAATTTTCCATCTTACTATTTCTCAGTTCATCCTGTAGAAGAGGTTCAGTGAAGTGTAATCTGGTCTTTCTATAGTTTGACATTGTGTGAAGAACGATAAGGCTCCTTCTAGTCTGATCTCTACCAAACAAGCTGGGTCAAAGTTTCCACCCACTCTCTGGTTACAACTGCCCAACGTCTCTCCCAAGAGCATGAACCAAACATGTCAGTCAGGAAATAACAGATGGGTTTTATTTTTCCAGCAACAACAAAGCCATAACAGCCAAAAATAATGGCTAACATGCACAAGTAAGATAATTTGGATCACCCTGACCCGTTCTGTAACAATGTGCAAAAACATCTGAGCTGTTTTAAAGACACAAAGTGAGCTGGATTATTTTTTATCTATCTGTAACGCTTAATATCTTCTAAAACATTTTCCAGGAAACACTGCATACACATGAAAACCTGAAATGTTCTAATTGTTCCTACACAGATTTAAAAATAGTCTTCAATATTTTTCAAGTCTTCGGTATCTCATGACTGTTTATTGACATCATGGATTAAACCTAACCTGAATACAGGTTCCCACTGTACGTCAGGCTAAAACTATGTATAACCACTTCTGTGTTTTTCTGCACTTCCTCTGAACTGACATTTTGAAACAGACATCAGGACTCCTGTCAGCTTCTGGTAAGTAGATGGTCATCATGTTCCATCTGAAGCAAGCAGCGCTGCTCTTCATTCAGCTGCTGAAAGTGTGAAACGTCGCTGCAGGCACAGTGCAGATTTTCCTAAGTGATCCATGTTTTATACAGACCTAACATGATTATTTATTTGTTTTTGTCATCAAAAGGTAACTCCATCAGCAGACAGCTAGGATGTTTCCATGTCCATAGGAGAGTCAGCCATGTTATCTTGCAACATATCCAACAAAAATCCAATGATGAAGCAACAGACCAAAGACAAATCTGATTTTCTATTCTCCTCTTCCCATAAATGAATCTCTTCAAAGTTTCTCCTGTGACTGAATGAGAATATACACAAACGTACATTCAAGGCTTGATATTTTAGTGCTCAGCACAATGACACAGGACTTTATACATGCTTGACAGAAGATGACGTAGCAATATGTCAATTTAATGGTATTTGAGAACCAAATAGGCATGCATTCTTCAATTAGTTATTAGTTCCAACTGGTGACATACATTCTTCTTTGGCAAGGGCTCCATCAACAGGCATGCCCCCGTCACTACACAAACACTTACAAATAAAAAAAAACATAAAAACACATCCAAGAAAAGCAACTTCACTAAACTGTTAAAAGAAAAACAGGTGTTATTCTGTTGTACAGTGGCACAGTTGGTGGCATTGTTGCCTTTCAGCAAGAAGGTCCTGGGTTTGAATCTCAGCCTGGGATGTTTCTGAATGGAGTTTGTATGTTCTCCCTGTGTACTCTGGGTTCCTCACATAGAACAAAAACAGAACCTGTTAGGTTAACTGGTCTCTCTAAATTGACCTTAGGTGTGTGTGTGGTTGGTTGCTCTGTGTGTCTCTATGTTGCCTTGTGATGGACTGGCATCCTGCCCAGGATGTAGACAATTTACAAAATTTAAAACCATTTAAGAAGAGCTACTGCGGCCTGTTCTGTAAAAAGTTGTGAATCCATAAAATCTATGCTGGATGAGTTAGCGTAGATTCCCATTCATCCAGCACATGGCAAAAATTTGTGTTTTTAACCCTTTCTTTAAATAGTGCTGGATGAGTCTGGAGATCTAAAAGACATCACAATAAGATGATATATACAGTGTTAAAAGCAGAGGAAAAGTCCATAAATAAAAACTGTTGTATGGCTGTGCTGAATCCATGGTTCATATTTAGGTTTTTAATGTTTGATCTGTTTGTTTATTTTTGTCCACAACATTTGGTAAATTGTTCTTGTTTTATTTCAGCAGAAGACATAGCACCAGAGAAGAAAATCAGAAACCGGTCCAAAGCCAGTCTCAGCTTCAATCAGAAGGACAGGTCAGTATATTTTATGTAATTTGGAAAGGTTTTGTTATGTCTTAGACAATGGGGTTTATTTTCAGAGAATATAAGCTTTTGACATCACTTCCTCCTTTATTAGAGCATTTTTGTCTGCTTCCACCGATACCAGATGTGCACAGAACATTTGTTGCCACTTTTCCTAACAAACAAGCAACTCTGACTCCACAGTCTCGTCAGAGCACAAGAAGCTAAACTCATTCTACAGTAATCTCTGACCCATAGCCTTGTTATATATCATCAGTGCAGTTAATGTTGCCTGATAGACAGAGTGATTGCTTGTTCTTCTTCTCACTGTGGGTTTTTGCTCTTTGGCTCCCCCGACCACTAACTGTGACTCTGTCTCTATGTTCCAGGATGTCCCCACTCAACCACAAGCTTGTACAGATCGGTTGAGGTACAAAAAGCAGGGGAGAGAGTACATGGAGAGGCTGAATTCAGTTTATGGTCAACTCTGAGCTGAAGTGCCTTTAATTCACTTTAAGCAAGAGAACCAGTTTGAAGGACATTAGTTGCTTTTTTGTATCAAAGTAGATGCTTTATGATATCAATAAAATTTATTCACAAATCATACTTGTCTTTATATACTGTCTAATCTGCAAAATCTTTTTAATACTGACATCCTTTGTGATTCATTTTTCCTGAGCTAATTTGTGAATGATGTCATGATGCACACACACTAAGGGGTAGTGTACAGGGGGAAGAGTTACAATCCCAAGGGCCCCTGACTGACAGAGGCCCCCAAAAAGGAAATGTTATACATTTATACAAACTTTTGGGATGATTATGATTCAAGGCTTGATATTTTAGTGCCCAGCACAATGACACAGGACTTTATACATGCTTGACAGAAGATGACGTAACAATATGTTAATTTAACGGTATTTGAAAACCAAATAGGCATGTATTCTTCAATTAGTTTTTAGTTCCAACTGGTGACATACATTCTTCTTTGGCAAGGGCTCCCTCAACAGGCATGCCCCCGTCATTACACAGACACATACAAATAAAAAACAACATAAAAAAAAAAATCCAAGAAAAACAACTTCACTAAACTGAGGTGTTATTCTGTTGTACAGTGGCACAGTTGGTGGCATTGTTGCCTTTCAGCAAGAAGGTCCTGGGTTTGAATCTCAGCCTGGGATCTTTCTGAAAGGAGTTTGTATGTTCTCCCTGTGTACTCTGGGTTCCTCACATAGAACAAAAACAGAACCTGTTAGGTTAGCTGGTCTCTCCAAATGACCTTAGGTGTGTGTGTGGTTGGTTGCTCTGTGTGTCTCTATGTTGCCTTGTGATGGACTGGCATCCTGTCCAGGATGTAGATAATTTATAAGATTTAAAACCATTTAAGAAGAGCTACTGCGGCCTGTTCTGTAAAAAGTTGTAAATCCATAAAATCTATGCTGGATGAGTTAGCATAGATTCCCATTCATCCAGCAAAAGGTAAAAATTTGTGTTTTTAACCCTTTCTTTAAATAGTGCTGGATGAGTCTGGAGATCTAAAAGACATCACAATAACATGATATTTACAGTGTTAAAAGCAGAGGAAAAGTCCATAAATAAAAACTGTTGTATGGCTGTGTTGAATCCATGGTTCACATTTAGGTTTTTAATGTTTGATCTGTTTGTTTATTTTTGTCCACAACAACATTTGCTGCTGCATTTCTTGGCTAGGTCCCCTTGTGAAAGAGGTTTTGATCTGAATGTTTTTTTTTCTGGTTGAATAGTTTAAATAGAAAAATAAATAATATAATAAAAAATCCAGATGTTTAGTCATGGTGTCTAAAACATCTCCAACCCCACACTTCCCATGTGGGCAAACTGGTGTGGATCAGTTTGTCAGACACGATCTTCTTAAGCAAGTCACATACTATTTTTCCATGAATTTGCGTAACACTGAAGTCAGGGCCACAAATCTTTGCACCTTTTTAGTAATTGGGATAACTGAAGATTCCTTCCATTGGTCAAGGACACAGCCAAGGTCTAGAAGCAGCTGGAACAGTCTAGTGATATTCCCACTCTGTGCAAGGCACAGTCCTTCAGCACCCTCCCTCTAGACTTTGAAATGGTCTTGTTAGTTTATAATTCACTGAATGGCTTGATTCAATTTCAATTCAATTTTATTTATATAGCGGCAGTTCACAACACGTCATCCCAAGGCACTTTACAAAGTCAAATTCAATCAAATCATACAGTTTGGTCAAAAAGTTTCCTTTCTAAGGAAACCCAGCAGATTGCATCAAGTCTTGACAAGCAGCATTCACTCCTCATGATAGGGACACAGGGACAGTTGTCTGCATTGTCCATGTCTTTGCAGCAATCCCTCATACTGAGCATGCATCAAGCGACAGTGGAGAGGAAAACTCCCTTTTAACAGGAAGGAAAACTTGCAGCAGAACCAGGCTCAGTATGAACGGTCATCTGCCTCGACCGACTGGGGGTTACAGAAGACAGAGCAGAGACACAACAAGAGAGACAAAAAAAAGCACAAAAGCAGACAGGAATCCTATGTTAGATGGTAATAGCAGATGATCTGCCTCCCTGGATGATATCACAGCTAACAGAATGCCAGAACAGGTGTACCTACTATGAAGAGAAGAAAGATACAGAGAAGATAAAGTTAAAAGTTGAAATAACAACAAAAATTGCAAATTGGAGAACAGTAGGAGAACTCAGCAGAGTGAGAAAAATAGACCCTGATGTCCTCTGGCAGTCTAAGCCTATACCAGTATAACTACAGAGGTAGCTCAGGGTAACCTAATCTGCTCTAACTATAAGCTTTGTCAAAAAGGAAAGTTTTAAGATTAGTCTTAAAAGTAGACAGGGTGTCTGCCTCACGCACCAAAACTGGGAGTTGGTTCCACAGGAGAGGAGCCTGATAACTAAAGGATCTGCTTGGATTCTAAGACCTACTATTGGTATCACTCTTTCCTGCTCGAGTTTTTAGTTATTTATTTTTTGTGGAACTGTAAATGTTTGGATTTGAGTTGTTTGTGTTACATCTGCTTATGCAGCTGGTATAGGAAGGTGCCAGGAGGCATTGGTCTCAGATTCAGAGGAGGCCAGGGCTGGGAGCAGGCTTTGGCCTTCCCAAAGGTATAATTACTTTATCTATACTCTAGCTCTCAATGAAATGCTGGAACTTGATTGAATCACCGTTTCCTTAACTAAGGAATCAGTTAATTATTATTTCACATAACAACAGTCTGAGAGGTGGGCGTGGTTTAGAAATCTGAGCCTTCAGGATGTTGCCGTATCACAAGTCAGCCACAGCGGATGGGCGAGCATTGGGGGGCAATGCCCACCTGCAGAGCCAGCCATGCATGCCCTGGACAGAAAGCTGCCTTTTGTTTTGTTGTTTAAACTCAGAGTGGTTCACTTTCTGTTATTCCTATCTCAATTTGTCATTCATACCATTCAACCAATCAAATCAACAACTGAAGGCAATGTGCTAGCCAAAACCTGCCCAACTAAAAAAAAAAGAAAAAAGAAAAAACAAGCCAAATCTCAACCTCTTTTGGACTCATGTTAAAGCGTTGAACTATTAGAGACATAATAAAGAACATGCCATTAGTGCACAACTGCACTGAAGCAAAGAGAAAAAAATTGCACATACAGACTCCCCACAAAATGTACAATCTGGCAACCAAATAACATACACAAGACAATTTTAACAACCATGTTATAGCAACCGTACATTTTTTTGTAAATGTAAGTTGTAAATCTAACTTTCTTTCACAGAGTATAGATCAATCCAACACTTCTCTTTCACACACATCCATTTGACAATTTTAAGTTGATCAGTCAAACTCAACCCCATTTGAAGCGTTTACAACATTGACCAATGCAGTTTCATAGTAACACTTGATTAATCAGAGACTATTAGTCCTTGATATCAGGTCCAACAGATTCTACACATTTAAAATAAATTAACTAATAAAATTAGTGCAAGGAGATGGTATTGTATTAAAATGTCTACGTTTTTAGTTTTCTGCCACACAGTGGCAACTATTTTGATATATTTTGTTTTTAATTCTTCCTAAAAACCCACCAAAGTTGTGAAATGCTTCCCACATTTTTATATCCCACAAATAAACAATTTTTTCCTTCTCAATTTGTTCAAAGGGATCCAAATTTGGTTGGAAACCTATCCAATCTGGCAACACTGACAACACTTTTGCTTTTTTGTTTGTTTAGATTTTGGGATTTTATTGGGATGAAAAATTCTTAGCACTATAGGAATGGTCACAGAGCCACTGTTCAGCCAGATAAAATGTCATATAAAATGTTTTTGAAAAAGCATGCTCCCTTGGCAAAATGGAAACAACAAATTATTAGTCAAACAAGAGCATACAACCATTTACATGTAAAACACGCTGTATTCTTAGTATATCACATCGGTGCATTCATAACTGACACATGCTACATATTAACTCCTGTTAAATCCTCCAAAACATTTGCAATAGCAAATTATAAGCAATCCTTGAGTGTGTTAATTATTAATTGAACTGGAAGAGATGTGCAAACTGCATCAAGGAGCGAGCAAACTATCCCAACACACTTAAATTGTGGGCCCAAGCCCAAAGAAAACCCTACGTGAATAAGTATAAGTGTTTTATTTAAGGTATTACTGCTACTAGACACAGCAAGTTCATGCAGCGCTTACCACTGCACTAACTTCACATGCAAGGAACGCTAGGTTAAACCACAGTCAGTCAGCTCAGTGCACTCCACAATGAGCACTGACCCAGATCTGTGTGTTGTATAGGTGCTGTGCAGGGTGTAGCACAGCAGACTCAGATGTGCTGTCTTATCCTTCGCTCACATAATTAATTTTTTGTTAATGTTAGAGCCTGAGCCAAGTCCAACCCACACTTGACCATCCTACATGACATTGAAATTGACTTTATAAAGTGACTTGAGACAACATGGGTTCCCACTATATAATTGAATTGAATTTAACTAACTTTAATTGAATTGAATTAAAAATACATGACCCGTCCCGAATTTGGCTAAGCTTGGGCTTCGGTAGAAAATCTATACTCTGGTGTAAACACACCATCTGTTTATACTCCAAGCTGTCAGTCAATTGTAATGGCCTGCTGTTGCTTTTTCTTGCGGAATTTTGAAAAGGGACTTCCCTTTGCATACATGGGGTTTATTTTTGTAACCATATGCCTGGCATTCCGGCATGTTTAGATCTATTGACTGGGATTTATGAGCAAAGCCCAAGGTCATCAAATGTGGGGGGAAAAAAGTGAGCAGATGACATTACGAGAAGAACTTGTCTGGTGCATTATTTGACTAAGCTGCTTTTTTTCTGAACAAGCCACATCTAAAGGGGATCTAACAAAACTGGACAGATTTCAGGCTCTCCACAATATTTAAATTCATAGAACTGTGCTTCCCTTATGTTTTCACTAATAAAGGGAAAAGGATAATCTATCCTGCAGATCAATGAAGACATTTAACCCAGCAAGCCAACTCATTTATTAATAAATTCTTGCAAGCTTGGATTTCCCAAATACTGGACACTACATCATCAAGTGCAGCTTTAACACCTCTGACGCATGCTGAACTTTGAGTGAATACAAGGTTTATCTGTTCCATCATACTTACTTTTTTCATGACACAAAAGATAATTCTGTAGTCTTTTTTACAGTGTCAGAAGTTACATACATTAACCCGACATTTGAGGCTGCGGCGTTACATTTATATTTTATGCACATGCAATACTTTATTTTCACACCAGTAAGCATATAAGGAAATAAATGAGGACATGAAGTCTTATCCAAAGCCATGTGGTCAAGAAATTTCACTTGTTTAATAGCATAAACCACCTTGCTCATGAGCCACAACTGCAAGGTTAGGTAGAAATACATATTGTACATGTCATAGTTATGTTACTGCAGCAGGTACCACACGTTAAGGGTTTTTACAGGAAGTCTAACTTTGAGTTGTACAAAAGAAATAAAACATAATTAAAAAAAATAGTTTTTAAAGTTCTCTAAAAGACAAGACCAGGTTGCACAAATAAAATAAAATAAAACAAACAAACAAACATTACAAATAATTTCAATCAAGCTCTGAGGTGTATGAAGGAATCAGTATCAACACCTAGTTATAGTGGTGGTAACTTGGTGTTATGAAAGTCAAATGACTCTGAAGTCTCCCATGTTTGTTTGAGCCTACATTCCAACTTTTGAGGTTCTCTGCATCTGACTATTGTGTATCTGTTCTGGGGAAAGCGTTTTACTTACCTATTACTTAGCAAAACTTTTTAAGACCAAAAATGACTAAATTCAGGGGCTGAATAGCAATATAAACATTCAGAATTGAATACCTGTGTAAATGATTCAAATGGGACTTTGCCTTATAACAAACAAGGTAAGTCTAAGCTGCACATTAGCTTAGACTTAAACTCAGCCTAACAGCAACAAACCACTTCCTTTTCTCAGCACCTCCTCCACAACAACTTTTAAAGCAGACAATTATGTTCCAGCTTGTCTCTCACTGTCTGATGGTCATCATGTTCAGCCTGAAACAAGCTATTCCGCTCTTCCTTCAGCTGTTAAATACGGGCAGCATCATTACAGGTAAAGAATGGTTTTCTGTTTGAGATGCATGATTCTTTAATTAATATGTCCTCTAATATTTATCTGTTTTCTTCAATGTCAGGGCCTCTAACAGCTGACCACTGGGATGTGCAGGTATCCAGAGGAGACTCAGTCATGTTCACTTGCAACATGTCCAACGAGAACACAACGATGATCCGATGGAACAAAGACAGATATTATTTTACACACTCCGTCTCTCGTAATCAAACGTCTTCAAATTTCTCCTTCCACAGACTGAGAATAGATACAAACATACCTACTACGCTTAATGTTTTTAGTGCTCAACAAGATGATGCAGGACTTTATTCATGCACCATAACTAACCCAAAAGGCATTAACAACACAACGTGGACTTTAACGGTATCTGAGAACCCAAACGGTACGTAGAGCATTACTGAACAGTTCTGCAACACATACTGTAACGTTTAAAGTTTAATCTTTGTGCTATTTGGACTAACTTTGTTTTTCAGAATCCAATTTATCACAGCATATTACAATCACATTACCATCTGCCTTTGGATTGCTTTTATGTTTCACTGCATTAGCAGTCTGCCTCTGCAGGTGAGTAATAGGCTCACATTTCAGATTTACAACAAACACGTGAATTTCACTCTTTTGTGTTCTACGAAGGAGCTGCAACCAGTGCAGATATACAACTGATGTTATTATAATGTTCAGACATGTTATGATATCATGCTTCACATTTTAAAAATTACAAATCGTTTATCTCTCATCTCAGTTGGACATGGCTGGTAGTTTCCCGAATAGTTTGGCTTGTGTTGTTGTTAAAAGTATGTATTTTTTATTTTTTTTTTAACCTGAGAAACAGGCTGTTTATGAAGTCAAAACTTCCCACATCTCTTGAAATAAATTTGTGGGTTTGTTCATTCAGAATAAACATACATATTATTTTTGTTACAGATTATCATAGTTACAAGCATTTCCCTTTTTTTTTGCCTGTTAATGAAATTTTTTATTGGCAACTTTGAAAATAAATGTTTAGTTCTCACATGTATTTTTCTTTTGTTTGTTTTTTTCCTTGACTCAGCCCTTAATGAAATTTACAGAATAAAATCAAGCGTTTATATTGCATAACCCACTGAAATACCTAACAGCAGGGACTTTGCATCATGTAACCTGAAATTTATAAAAACACAGAATATATTTTAACAACTTATAGCACCAAATGTATTTAAAGAACAGTCTTGGTGTGTTGATGTCACAGCCTGTGACATTTTACTATTCCAAACCAGAAAATGTTTATCAAAATTTTGAATTTACTAAATCAGATTTCCCATCTAATATTGCATCGGATCAATGAAAATTATCTTTAATACAGACGGGTTGACTTAATAAAAAGTATATTTAATAACAGCCTAAAGTTATTTCCAAAATGTGGATTTAACCCGATAAAGAGCCTCATTGGAATGTACATTCTAATTTATGGAATTTGACTTTATGTGTTTATAAGAAACCAATTTGTTTAATGTAACTCAAAGAAAAACAACTAGAAAAAATGTTGAAGGCCATATATGTGTAATGGAAAAACTATATTAAACTACTTACAGTGCAGGTTAAACAAAATTTCATCGAAGGTTACATTAGAATTATTAATAATGAATTATTTTATGTTAGCAGGAAGAATGGGACCAGAGACCAAAACCAGGATCTGAACAACGGCAGCATCTTTAGTTGTGCGGAGTATAATGTTCAGCTCGGAATAGAGGTTAGAGAAGCTTCATTATTACTTGGTTTATTTTTATTTCCAATACAAAATTGCCGTTTATTGCACAAAAATTCCTGTTTTTCCTTCTCAATCTTGAATCAAGCGTTTCCCCACTTTTTATGTTTGGTAGACAGTTCCTTCACAATTCAAAGTTCCTTCACAATTCAAAACTTCTACAACATGGAGGCGACTTGACAAGCAGGACTGAGGCGGCACAGATCACCAGGAGAAGAAAAAGCCAGGAGAGAGCGCATGACATGAATGAATGAGATATATCAAGAGACAGATCCAGTTTAAAGGGGACTTTTCATGCTTTTTAATGCCCTCCTTTTCACATTTAAATCATTCAGTTGTGATCTATATAAAGTGAAATCTTTCGGTCTGAATTCCTCATTATTGTTGCCCCACGTCCCCCCTTTTGCCCCTGTGCTGACTTCTGAGGTTCATCTGAGAGTAAAGGCTGGTTCACACGGCAGGATCTTTAGTCAGACTTTCACCCCAATTTTCCCTTCCGAGAGGCGTCGATTTTCAGTGTGTCTCTTAAGATAATCTTAAAAGAATATCCTGGCTTGGGAGTCAATGGCGATCGGGTCCGCTCGGTGGAACGTCGGGACTACTCCAACCTCAAATCGGGGATATTCAACATGTTGGATTGTCTTGCCCCGATTTCCTACCATGTGCGGTGTCCTCTGAAGACAACGAGCACGCTAAATGTGATATTAGCCAACCAGAAAGCGAGTTGACGGATTCCCAAGAGAAAACCTCCCCGAAAAACTTGCCTCTGTTTCTCAGTGCAGAACCCCAGGTCTCATTGCCTCTGCTTGTTTAACCAAGGCCTTTTTTATGTGTATATATTGTGTTTTTTCTCCGTTAAAATCAGTCCACAAACTATCGGTGTTATTCTCCCCATCATTTGTGATTATTTACTCTAAACTGATGTTTGATCCTGAGAGGATTCCCAAGATTTCCCGACTGACATTTTAATTATGTTAAGCGAAATCTTTTATCGTTACGTGTGATGTCTCTCAGGCTTTGAAAATCGGCAGACTATTTTAAAATCCTGCCGTGTGAACCAACCTTAACTTGTTTTGGTGCGGTCTCTTTCAATGCAAAAGAAACACTTCACACCCTGCTACCCTCTAGTTCGCAGAACATTTTTGTTGCATGCTGGGGGAGGGTGTAGTGAATTGTGTGGGTTAAAACACCCAACAACTGAACCTTTTGGTTTGTCCACTTAGAGCTTCAGCATCACTGAGGTTGGACTACGCCATGAGAAATATAAATGGCAGATTTGCAACATTTGTTAGCCAGAAGTCCATGACCTTGTTTAGCAGTTCTACAGCAAATACTGTTACTTATTTGTTCAGAAAATGTAATAAAGAATAGAAAAAAGAGAAAACTGAACAGATTGAAAAATATGACTCAGACAGAATATATAGTTATCTATGCAGTACATGGACAAACTAAATTCAACGTATCTGCATTCCTATAGATTCCAAGTACACAATAGAATGTATAATGGGCTAAAAAGTGGATTTTGCAAATGTTCCCTTTAAACTATGTTTTGTTATAATTTTTCAAAGCTGGAAATTCAAAGAAAGAAGGTTGAAATAACCTTAGGGTTAGGGTTGGACCAAAATAACAACTTCATTTTTTACCTAACCAGAGTTTGAAGTTCTTTATTTGTAATCTAAATTAGTTAGCATGTTCTGTTATCATGTTTCTGATTATTTTTTCAATAATGACTTGCTTCATATGATACTTTCTCCTCTATTCTGTTCTGTTTTTTAAAACTATATTTAGAAATTTCCTAAAAGTTTTTAATCGTATTAAAGTAAGCTCCAACTGAAATTTGATGTTAGAATGACAAATTAGAGTCAACTGGAGATTTATTGTAATTGTTTCCAATAGAGGGCATGCGTGATGGTTGCTTAGCTTCTTTTTATCTTAATTTTTACTTAGTACTTTTACTAAGCCTAGTAGAGAGGATTTGTTGATTGAAATATAGTGTTAATTCAGATAAACAGAATTCTATAGTAATGTTCTCTGGATGTTCATTTATTTCTATTAATAAATTCTTGAACTTGAAGAGAAGTCTTCACTCCTTATTCTATATGTGTGCAGAGTTTGCTGTTAAAAGATTGCCAGTGTTCCTTTCAACTATTGTCCTGATAATGGCAAATGGACTGAACTTATACAGTTCAGTCATACTAACCACTAAAAGCACTGTACACTAGAGCCAGATTCACCCAGTCACACACACACATTTATAGACAGCTCAGTAGGCAACAGAGGGTTAGGTGCCCTGGGAAGGGGAAGATGGAACTGAACCTAGAACCATTTGATTGCAAGACAACTACTCAACCCATCAAGCCACAGTCGCCCAGCTAAAATCAGCTGTTTGGGCTGATATTCACCGGACAATACCTAACAGACCAAATTTTGACAAATGTTACACAATAACACTATTCAGTGACTAGTACATAGTAGACCAAGTCAGAAGTTATACATATTGGAATGTAAAAGCTTACGAAGACCAGTCTTGGGAATGGAAAATAGGTTCGACAGAAAGACAGCAACTGTGTTGTGAGCCACAAAGAAATGTCACTATGTTGGCAATGTGGTTGATCTGTCAGTGTGTGACAGATCTGTTTCAAACCAAGAGGTGAACTTAGCAAAGTTCAGAATGCTGCTTTGTTTAGAGGTTAAAGTGTCAAGTAAAAAGTTTAGCTTTTTTTTTGTGATTGGCTCTGTCAGATGGGGGTGAGATAGCTACTAAGGATTACGGCGTTTCGTTTTTTTTTATGGTAATACCCCTTGCAAAGTCACTTTATCACGTCCAAGGCCAAAGGAAAATCCTCTGAAATAGAAAAGGACACTTCTCCGACTGCAAGCATAATAATGGCGGACATTAGCTTGCTCCTGATCAGTCATAAGGAAGCCCTGTCTGCAGAGTTCAAGTTGTCTTTTGAGTCTCTGAACTCCAAGTTTGACAGCATCAACTTTACTTAGGCAGTTCATGGGCAGCGTATTTGCTCGTTGGAAGATGATGCAAATGCCTCGGACGCACATTTGCTGCAGGTAGAGAAAGTGTGTGCTAGTCTTCAAAGGGACAATGAGTCGTTAAGAGCTAAAGTGATGGACCTGGAGGGACGCATCAGGCGCCAAAAATTCTCATTGTTGGCTTGCCAGAAGGCATAGAAGGTCCCTGTCCATCCTCGTCTTTTCTCAGCTTTTGTCTGAAGTCAAGACACACTGCCCTCCCCTCCTGAGACAGACCGGGTTAGGTCTATCTCAGTAAGGACTCTCGCCTTCAAGCCCGCCCTGGGATCCCGTCCTTGCCCTGTCATCCTGCGCTTCCATCGATTCCTAGAGAAAGACCCGATTATCCGTGAAGCCCGCAGGAGAGGTGCGCTGGCTTATCAGAGTCATATGATTCACCTTTATGAGGTACACCTGACCAGAACTTGTGAAGTAGCATGTTGAATACTGTAGTGCCATGTCTGAACTGTACAAGCAGGGATATAAATTGACGTTGCTCTTTCCTGCGAAACACCCTCGAACGGGGATACAAGTGGCTCTCATTGGCCGCAGATTCAGCCAAATTCATCCAGGAATTGGGTTAAGATCAGTAAAAAAAACCTGGGTAATATTATTCTTTTTTTGTCTTGGAAACCTAACTGGCTTTTTTTCCTTCTCCCGCCTGTTTTTAAATAATGTTTAAGTGTTTCCTTAATTTAATGCGGCCTGTTTGGTCTATTTGTTAGTTAATGCTATATTTACATAGCACTGCATAGATCTATACACAGTTTTATTATTTAATGGTGTAAGGAATGGTGTTTTAACCAATCTGTTTCATCATGATGCGGTTGCAAGGATTTAGGATTTAGGAATAAAGAAGTATTAGACTATACTGCTAAGTCTATCAGAGTCCGGGTGGTTGCCCTTTGCAACACCATCTTTTTTGTGTTTTCTTCTTCTCTCTTCCCCCTTCTTATTTTGTTATTTTTTCTTTCCTCTTTTTGTGTGTATGTGCAGTGGGTCTCTCTTTTATTTACAGTTCACTGCTCATTGTCATTTTCATGTATTCCACACCTTGGGTATTATGCCAAGTTCTGACGCCCCGTTGGCACCAGGGGAAGCTGTAAGACTTCTTAGTTTGAATGTTAAAGGGTTGAACTCTCCTATAGTTAAGTGTAAAAAAGTATTTAGTCATCTAAAACGCCTGAACATAAGAATTGCCTTTGTACAGGAAACTCAGGCTCCATTATGGGTGGGTTGGTCAGGTACTCCATTCATCATTTAATAGCAAGGCACGGCAAGGCAAATTTATTTGTATAGCACAATTCAGTACAAAGACAGTGCAAAGTGCTTTACATGATTAAAATATAGCAAAATAAAACAGAATAAAAGCAAGTAAGAATAAAATGTAGATAGAATAAAAAGAACAAAAAGTGGTGATTCAGTTAACTAGAGCAGTCAAAGGCAATCTTAAACAAATGTGTTTTTAATCTTGATTTAAAGGAACTCAGGCTTTCCGCACCTTTACAATTTTCTGGAAGTTTGTTCCAGATAAGTGGAGCATAGGAACTAAATGCTGCTTCTCCGTGTTTAGTTCTGGTTCTAGGTATGCAGAGTAGGCTGGAGCCAGAAGACCTTAGTGGTCTGGAGGGTTGATACTGATAACAAGTCTGTGATGTATTTAGGTGCTAAGCCATTCAGAGATTTATAAACTAACAGAAGTATTTAAAGTCTATTCTCTGAGATACAGGGAGCCAGTGTAAGGACTTTAGAACTGGGGTGATGTGCTCTACTTTCTTAGTCTTAGTGAGGACGCGGGCAGCAGCGTTCTGGATCAGCTGCAGCTGTCTGATCCACTTTTAGGCAAACCTGTGAAAACACTGTTGCAGTAATCTATTCAACTAAATATAAACGCATGGATTAGTTTTTCCAGATCCTGCTGAGACCTCAGTCCTTTAATCCTGGAAATGTTCTTTAGGTGATAGAAAGCCGACCTTGTAACTGTCTTTAGATGCTTTTGGAGGTTCAGGTCTGAGTCCATCACTACTCCCAGATTTCGGGCCTGATTAGTGGTTTTTAGCTGAAGCGACTGAAGCTGTGTGCTAACCTTTGATCTCTCCTCTATTGATCCAAATATTATTACTTCTGTTTTGTTTTTATTCAACTGAAGAAAATTTTGGCACATCCAGGCATTGATTTCTTCTAAACATTTCCTCAGTGCTTGAACTGGTCCATAGTCACCTGGTGACATGGTGATGTAGAGCTGTGTGTCGTCTGCATAGTTATGGTACCTGATGTTGTTGTTTTTTATGATCTGAGCTAGAGGGAGCATGTAGATATTGAAAAGGAGGGGACCCAGAATGGACCCTTGGGGAACCCCACATGTGATTTTTGTCATCTCTGACATAAAGTTACCTACTGATACAAAAAAGTCCCTGTCCTTTAAGTAGGATTTAAACCAGTGGAGAGCTGTACCAGAGAGGCCGACCCAGTTCTCCAGGCGCTCTAACAGAATGGAGTGATCAACAGTATCAAATGCTGCACTGAGGTCCAATAGTACCAGCACGGTGGTTCTTCCACAATCTGTATTTATATGGATGTCATTAAACACCTTGATAAGGGCGGTCTCTGTACTGTGGTGAGCACGGAAGCCTGACTGGAAAACGTCAATTCGGCTGGTCGTTGTTAAGAAGGTGTTTAATTGTTGAAATACAGCTTTTTCAATAATTTTACTGATAAAGGGGAGGTTTGAGATGGGCCTTTAGTTCTGGAGTAGTAGTTTGTCTAAATTGTTCTTTTTCAGCAGTGATTTGATAATTGCTGTTTTTAGGGACTGGGGGAAAACACCTGACAGGAGGGACGTGTTTATTATCTGAGTCAACTCAGACGCTATGACAGGTAAAACTTTCTTAAGAAAAACTGTGGGTAGAACATCAAGACAGCATGAGGAAGAATTTAGCTGCTGAATGATCTCCTCTAAGCTTTTGGAGTTTATTTGGCTGAACATTTTGTCAGGATAAGTCCCTGCTGAATACGGCTTTGGTTCTAGAGTTGGTGTGGATGTACAGACTGATCCTCTAATTTTTAGGATTTTTTCAGTAAAGAAGTTAGCAAATTCATTGCAGGCCCTGGTGGAGTGGAGTTCTGAAGCCACGGACACAGGAGGATTTGTTAGCCTGTCAACTGTGGCAAATAAGACACGAGCATTATAAATGTTTTTCTTGATGATCTCTGAGAAGAAAGATTCTCTTGCATTTTTCAATTGTAAGTTATATCTGTAAAGTCTCTCTTTATAGATGTCGTAGTGAACCTGGAGTCTGTTCTTTCTCCACCTGCGTTCAGCTTTTCAACACTCCCTTTTTTAATTTCTAACTGCTGGAGAATTTCTCCAAGGAGATTTATTCTCCCCGGAAAGACCTTTCACTTTAACTGGAGCAATGCAGTCAATGATGCTTGAGACTTTAGACTGAAAGTTATCTACTAGCTCATCTACTTAGTTGCAGCCCAAGGTTGAAGCAGCACAGTAAGCTTGAATAAAAGTTTCCGTGGCATTGTCCTTAAAGGTGCGTTTTCTTACGATGTCCCTTTGGCTCAATGAGTCACTGGAAATGATGCTTTCAAAGGTAACAGAAAAGTGATCAGATAGGGCAACATCAGTTACATTGACCTGTGAAATTTTTAGACCTTTAGTGATGATCAAGTTTAAAATATGTCCCTGTTTGTGTGTTGGCTGTTTAACATATTGAGTTAAACCAAAGTTTAGTGTGTCACACAGTTCTTTTGCACTTCTGTCTTCAGGGTTGTCAACGTGAAAGTTGAAGTCTCCCACAATAATTAAACAGTCATAGTCAACACATATCACAGACAGCAGGTCACTAAAATCATTAAAAACGTTTGATGTGGACTTAGGGTTAACGTTGAGAAACATAGTTCGTACCGGGCTCTTTACCTGGAGAGCCAAATGTTCAAAAGAGTCAAATTTTCCCAAAAACACCTTTCAATAGCAAGGCACGGGGGTTGCTATCCTAGTGCATACATTTGTTCCCCTCTCTGTGACAGAAGTGATATCAGACCCTAACAGCTGTTACATTATTGTTCTGGGAAGACTTAACAGCAGCAACCTGGCACTAGTAAACATATATGGTCCAAAATGGGATGATGAGGATTTAAAAAAAAAAAAAAAATTCTTCTCACTTCCTAATCTAAATAGCAGACAGCTCAATCTTGGGGGTGAGTTTAATTGATGCCATGACCCTTTACTTCACCGTTCCTAAAACAAATCATATTCGATTTCTAAGTCTTCCAAAATTAAACATACATTTTTGCAGCAATATACAGTCTCAGATGTTTGACGTTATGTCAACCCTAATAGCAATTTTCCTTTTTCTCTCCAGTGCATTCTGCTTTCTCTAGAACTGACTTCTTTCTTCTGGATAACAAACTGCTCTCCTCGGTTAGGTCATGTTAATATAATCCCATCGTAATCTCAGACCATTTTTCCATCACTTTGGCTCTCTCTCTCTCTCTCTCTCTCTCTCTCTCTCTCTCTCTCTCTCTCTCTCTCTCTCTCTCGTGCGCATGTGTGAGCGTCTGCTGCATGTGTGTGGGGTGGAAGGAAAACGAGTGTGAGGTTTTCTAAAGGTTTGAACGTCACTTTTTACAGTGGGTTTTCACTTGTTTCGCACTTTAACACATTTCGGTTTTCACTGGTGTTTAGTGTCTTTTCCGGCAGCACCAAGCTTTTTAGCTTGGTGCGATGGCTGGAAAAGGTTATGGTGCTGAAGGCTTTAGGAGCCTGTCACGTCGACATGGTATAAAAATACCGGTTGGCGTGGATTTTTCGGTTGAGGAGTGTGGTTTGGCTGTTGGGGAACTTGTTGGGTGTGAAAGTGTGAAGGCAGCGTCCAGGATGAACAATGCAGTGGTTATGTTTTTGGACTCGATTGATAAGGTGAACAGCGTAGTTGAGAGGGGGATTGTTTTGAGAAATACGCAAACTACGGTTTTTCCTTTAATGAACCCTGCTAAAAAGGTCATCCTATCTAATTTGCCACCGTTCAACAGCGATGAGGTGTTGCTGAAGGAATTGTCACGTCATGGTCAGATAGTATCAGCAATGAAAATGCTCCCGTCGGGTTGCAAATCAGCAAAGTTGAAACACGTTGTTTCTTTTAGAAGACAGGTGTTTATGATTCTCAAAAATGATATAGAGGAACTGAGCATAGTGATGAAATTTAAGGTTGACGGCTTTGATTACACTATTTTTGCGACAACGGAAACTATGAGGTGTTTTGGATGTAACCAGGAGGGCCATTCAGTTCGTAATTGCCCTGTAAATATTCAAAAAGAGAACGTTCGGGTTAACGAAAATCCAGGGACATCAGCGGATAGTGCGAATGGAGCCACAGTGGGGGTAACTGGGGAGGGAGCTCAGGTGGCTGACGCGGGGGAAGGAGGTTCAGCGGCTGATGCTGTGGAAGGAGCTGAAGAAATTAACGCTGGGGAAGGAGTTTCAACAAGAGAACAAAAGCAGTCAGATGTTTCAGAATGTGACAAGGAGGATGCCATTACTTATGTTGAACAGAGTGAAGAGAGTCAAGTGACTACACAAGAAGGATTACAAGAAGAAATGGATGTTGGTGAATTAGTTCATAGTGAGAGAAATCTGATTAGGGATGATGAAAGTGTTTTTAAAGTACCAAACACTAAAAGAAAATCTAAAGAACCTAAAG
The DNA here is from genome assembly GCF_011125445.2 of Fundulus heteroclitus. NCBI lineage: Eukaryota > Metazoa > Chordata > Actinopteri > Cyprinodontiformes > Fundulidae > Fundulus > Fundulus heteroclitus. The sequence continues at coordinate 22,487,623 of NC_046367.1, forward strand.
GGGTAAAACCTAAAAAGACTCAGTGGAAAGAAAGTGATTCTGAGGCTCTATCTGATTCTGATAGTGACAGAGAATCTTCTGATTCCTCTATTCCTGATGGCCAGAGTACTAATGGATACAGTCTAGAACAGATTAGGAGTTTTTTGGAAGTGACAAAAGGAAAAAGGGATGTAGTTATAGATGATTTTTTTCCAAATAAAAAATTATTTGTTGACTCAGTTAAATGGTTAATGAGACAAAGGACATCTGATGGGCTAAGGGATACTGAAGTTTATAGACTTCGAAAACTGGTGCAAAAGATCAGAGCTCGTTTTAAGTGAGATACATGAAAGCTAAAAACCAGCTGATAAGATGCTGTATTGTTTTTTTTCTTTGGATCTTTTTTTGTGTGATTATGAGTAGATTTAAAATCTCATCTTTGAACCTTAACGGGGCAAGGGATATGAAAAAAAGGGCTGGTTTTTTTTTAACTCTTAAAATCTAAATGCATTGATATAGCTTTTGCTCAAGAAACTCATAGTAATGTTGAAAATGAGGTTGATTGGAAGAAAGAATGGGATGGGAATATTGTTCTGAGTCATGAAACTTCACTAAGTGCAGGAGTAGCTATTTTTTTCTCAAGGAATTTTCTTCCAGTTTCTATTGAAATTGAAGATGTTGTAGCTGGAAGATTGTTAAAGGTTATTGTTAAGTATAAAAATATAAAGTTAATTTTACTGAATGTATATGCTCCTGTGATTTTAATTGTACAATAGATGATTTAGATAGGAATCATTTAGAACCACATATACATCCAAGGAGAATATTGAAACGTATTATTGAAACTTATGATTTGGCGGATGTGTGGCGTTTTAAAAATGGAAAGATAAGGCAATATTCATGGGCTCATTGTAAAGAGAATTATATTACTTTGGCAAGATTAGATAGGTTTTATTGTTTTGGGCATCATTTACAAATATTTAGATCATGCACTTTGTGTCCAGTGGGCTTTTCTGATCATAGTATGATCATAGGGAGTGTGTTTATAAATAATTTAAGACCTAAAAGTGCGTATTGGCATTTCAATACTGTTTTGTTAAATGATGGTTGTTTTAAAAAAGGATTTTCTTTTTTTTGGAAACAGTGGAGACTAATGAAATGTCAGTTTTCATCTGTACAGCTGTGGTGGGATATTGGTAAAATTAAATTTCAGCAGTTTTGTAATCAATACACTTACAATGTTACAAGAGAAATGGTAAAATCTATTGAAGAATTAGAGACTGAAATTGTGGATATTCAGAGTTGTTGTGAGTCCACAGGAAATCGAGGCCATTTTCAGGCACTCAAACGAAAAAAAGCGGCATTGACTGATCTGCTTGGGCTCAGAGCACAGGGAGCTTTGGTACGTTCACGTTTTCAAAATGTCTCTGAAATGGATGCTCCCTCAAAATTCTTCTTCAGTTTGGAGAAGAAAAATGGACAAGTCTCATTCATTGCATTCATTCTGAAGATGGAAAAGAGTTGATGGATTCCACTGAACTGAGGAAAAGAGCTGTTTTTTTTTCAATGTTATACGCAAGTGAGTTTAAACAAGATTCTGTGACAACAAAAGAGTTTCTTGATGACTTGCCAAGGGTGTCAGACCAAAACAATGTCTTCTTGGAGCATGCTCTAACGTTAGAAGAACTGCAGGTGGCACTGTTGAGCATGGAAAATGGCAAAGCTCCAGGAATAGATGGCTTACCTGTGGAGTTTTATAAATCGTGTTGGCCTGTGTTGGCTGAAGATCTGTTGGAAGTCCTCAATAACAGTGTGGCAACGGCATGTTACCCCTTAGCTGTCGAAGAGCTGTGCTCACTCTTATTCCTAAGAAAGGGGATCTTTATGAAATAAGGAATTGGAGACCTGTCAGTTTACTGTGTACTGATTATAACATTTTCTCAAAGGTTCTGGCATGCAGATTGAGGAAAGTGATTGATCAAGTCATACATGTTGATCAGTCTTATTGTATCCCTGGCAGATCAATAAGAGATAATATAACATTAATTCGAGATTATTTGGATGTCTCTAATTTATTGGGTTTAAACGTCGGTCTGATTTCTATTGACCAAGAAAAGGCATTTGATCGAGTGGAGCACCAGTATTTATGGAATAGTTTGAGAGCTTTTGGTTTCTCCTCTGGATTCATTGCTATGATTAAAACCCTTTATTGTGACATTGAAAGTGTATTGAAAGTCAATGGTGGTTTAAGTGCACTTTTTAATGTAAAGAGAGGTATTCGCCAGGGCTGTGCAATGTCAGGAATGTTGTATTCATTGAGCATTGAACCTTTGTTATGTCGAATCAGAAAAAAGTTGCAGGGTGTAAGGTTAAATGAAGTTTCTTTACCTTTTCAACTTTTTGCATATGCAGATGATATTGTTGTGGCAATCACTAAAGAGTCAGATGCCGTTACTTTAATAGAAATTATTGAGTGTTTTGGTAGAATTTCTTCATCCAAAGTTAATTGGAGCAAGAGAAAAGCTTTGTCAATTGGTAAGTGGACAAAACAAGAACCTAAATTACCTGATGAATTAAAGTGGTCAAAAAGTGGTTTTAAATATTTGGGTGTTTATTTAGGGGATCGAATAGAGGTAATGAAAAATTGGGAGGGTTTTGTTGAACTGATGGAAGGTAGATTAAAGAAATGGCACTGGCTTTTGCCACAATGTTCTTATAGAGGTCGTACACTAATTATTAATAATCTGGTTGCTTCAACTTTGTGGCATCGCTTATCTGTTCTTGAACCCCCGCCAGGTCTTCTGGTAAAATTACAGACTATTATTTTAAATTTTTTTTGGGACAGATTACATTGGGTCCTTCAGAGTGTTTTGTTTTTACCAAAGGAAGAAGGAGGGCAAGGTTTGATTCATTTAGATAGTAGGAGAGCAGCCTTCAGACTACAGTTCTTACAGAGTTTTTTGTATGGTGATCAAAATGTTTTGTGGAGACAAGTTACGGAATGGTTTTTTTCCAAAGTTGGTAATTTAGGTTATGGTAAAACTTTGTTTATTGTTGACTTTTCAAAATATAGTGTAAAGTGTTTGTCATCTTTTTATGTTAGTGTATTAAAATCATGGAACCTTATGGAAACGAAGACAGTTGGAACATCCACATCGTTAAATTGGTTGTTACTCGAACCTGTCCTCAAGGGATCTCGTTTGGGTTCAGCTTGGGACAATATGGCTATGATTTCTGAACTGATGATGAAAAGGGCAGTGGTTACATTGAAACATCTGCTTGAACTTGTTGGAACAGGGATGGATAATGTCGTTTCTTTGGCTCGAGGATTGGAGATTCACTCTTTAAGAACTGTAGGCATTATGCTGGCAACATTTAAGCGGATATTATCAGAAGACGACAAAAGACTCATAAAAGGATGGTTTGATGGACTTTTAACTCGTGATAAAGCAGATCCTTTTGTTAAGCTGTGTTTTAAGCCACAATTGGAAGATCTTGAATGTCCTGGACCTTTTTTGGAGGAAGAAAAACATAAATGGACACGTTTGTATTCTGTGAATGGAAAGATAATATATATGAAATGTGTAAAGGCTTTGAACAAGGTAAAATAAAAAAATAAAAAAGATACTCCTTGGAGAGATTTTTTTAAAGTTGATTTTGAGGTGAAACCGGTATGGGGATTACTTTATAAACCACCATTGACTAAAAATGTTGGTGATTTACAATGGAGAATTTTGCATGGTATTATTGCGGTTAATACTTTTGTTTCTATTATTAATCCTGCTGTGTCAGGTAAATGTCCTTTTTGTTTATCAAGAGAAACTATCTTTCATTGTTTTGTTCAATGTTTTAGAATAATGGATTTATTTACATTATTAAGAGATATTTGGAAATCATTTGGAGAATGTTTTACAGAACAGTCTTTTATTTTTGGTTTTTTATATGGCAAGAGAAAGAAGAAAATTGGACGGTTGTTAAATTTTTTTCTTGGACAAGCAAAGTTTGCAATATATTTGAGTAGGAAATTTAAGATTAATAACGAAGAGAATACTGATTGTGTAATACTATTTAAGAGTATGGTTAGAGCAAGAGTGATGCTAGAATATAACTATTATTTAAAAGTAGATGAACTAAATATTTTTCAAAATATTTGGGATTATGAAGGTGTTTTATTTACTTTTAATAATTCCAAACTTTCATTTATGAATATGTTAATTTGACAATATGTTGAATGTTCCAAATGTATCACCACTGAGTGAATAAATTAGTTTTTAAAAATCAATCTCTCTCTCTCTCTCTCTCTCTCTCTCTCTCTCTCTCTCTCTCTCTCTCTCTCTCTCTCTCTCTCTTTCTCTCGGGCAGACCTCCTTTATAGGCTCTATGGCGTTTTAATTCAATCTTACTTAATGATCCTGATTTTGTCAAAACTATTAATGACTGCTTAGACCTGTTTGTTTCAACTAATGTCACTCTTGATGTTTCCACAGCAACTGTTTGGTAGACATCTAAGGGATATTTATGGGAGCGGGGGGTGGAGGGTGTTGGAAATCTGAAATTGTTACTGTTGTTACTGCCACCACCCACTGAAGGAGGGAGGGTAAATGACAACCACACTCAGGAGACAGGGTCCTTGTGAATGTGAAAAAAGGGGATTTATTTTTCTTTGCAAAAATCCAAAAAAGGTTGTACAAACTGTGAGGGAGAAAAGAGACCGTTAGGCTGTGCCAAATAAAGGAAATAAAACAAAACAGGGCCTAATCTAATCTAAGTAAAAACAGAAGCAAAGAAAATCCTACTATCCTAGTCTAACAAAAGACTCTCAAATATTTACATGGGTGGCACTAGTGATGTGCCGAGGCTTCGAGGCGTGTGTCGAGTAATGGAGGAGGCGTTTCCGTAAAGCGCGTATCGAGGCTTGCTTCATTTAGGGGAGGAGCCGAAAACGATGACGTCCGAAGCCTCGCTGCCCGGCTGTACCACGTGACTGCTTCGGGAAGTGGCTCATGATTTTGCCAGATGACCGGTTCATTCAGAACCAGTCATGGCTGCACGCTGGATCATAAAACAGTTCTGCTAACCAGATGCAATTTAAAACGGCACTTGGTCTGTTTATAGGTTTAGTTTTTATTAATTCTGCATTTTTTAACTACACGCACCGTATTTCTGTGCCTCACCGCTTGCTCCTCTCCCCCCTCCTTTCCCTCGAGCAGGTGCTTTTATCACCGTTCACCATTCAAAACGTGAATCGCTACGTTTAATGTCCTCACATCGGTAGCAACGTGTGCCAGTTAAAGTCAATAGGACAGTTACTAGCTGTGTTTCATGCTCTTTTGTTTTTAACAACATAGAATCAGTGGCGCTTCGGTGGGCGTGCTGCCTCGCGCTTTAATTCAGGTGCGCACTTTTAAGGGTCATTTTAAAGAACTTGTAACATCAGGGGCTTCATCTCAGACCTGTCAGTACCCCTGTTCCCTTTATAGAAGCCCTTTACAGTATTTAGTTATGCATTTTCCCCAATGTTTATCCGTCGCACGCAGCGCACCAACGAGGGTAAGATCTGCCCACCGCACCGCCGCACAGACGAGAGCAATAGAAATTTGTCTGGTCAGCGCGGCGACTGACTGAGAAACCTGTCGCTGTGAAAGGTGATGAGAATGTTATAAACTGTAACAGTCTAGAAGTGCATTGAGCTGAAAAGAGGGAGACATCAGCAGCATGATCGTGCGTAAAGACGCAGCGTGAACCTCTGTGTGCTTCAGTGTCGCTGCTGAGGGGAAATTGTTGACCATAACCCCCACCCCCAAAATTAGCATAATCTCACACTCGTAACTTTTGATCAAAGTTGAGAGGTCTGATTATTACACACAATGCCATATCATGTGACACTACTATTTTGGGAATAATTACACACAGAGAATACATTCAAACAATATTTTATTATAGACATATGTGTATACATAATTTATGTAGACAAATGATTTCGTCCTACACCTTTTGTGAAGTCATTCCCAAGAGCCATAATAGACAAAAAATCAATGCATCGCACGTGTTAAGATACAGCTGGCTGTGATTATACACCTGGCCAGTAGGTGGTTTCGTGGGCACATGAAGCTCCAATAAATGAACCCTTTCTCGAACCAGTTGGCTCAAGTGGTTTAATGCCTCATGAGGCTTCATCTCACTATCACTAGGTGGCACCAGCCTACCTAAATAGTGTGTATAACAGAAAATCAACCTAACTGGTGGAAATCAGGGTACCCCAAAGTTACGTAGTCCTCTAACTCCCACCACAACCCTCTACACAAAGGAAGCCAAACACCACAACAAGTGTCAATCAGCCCACATTCTTCCCAGCAGGCCTCAGATGAGTACCTTATATAGGGCTGTCTTGAGTCTTGATTGGCCCCTTTCGATTCATGAGCCAATTAGGGCAATTGGCACCAGCCTGCGGGGAAACAGGAAATAAGAGAGGAAGGAAGAAAAACACCACAAATGGTCCTGCAGACATGTAACACTGTTTAAATTTTAAACTGTCTCTGTAAATAGGACTCCTGCATTTTATTCAGATTGCTCACTCTTTCCACATTGTCTACCATGTCATTTGGTGCTGTCTTTTATGCTCAGGTCACATCTGTGAAAGAAGTCTCAATCTCAATTGACTCTTTTATCTGGTTAAATAAAGGTTCAATGAAAACAAAAACAAAAATCCCAGGGCAATATTGAGTTCAGGGCAGTTTGAGGTTCACAGATTTAGCAGTGCATTTTCTCTACACACTATACTGTTTACATTTTCCAAGATTGACCCTGAAGCAGCAAACATGGAGATGACAGACTAATGATTAAACAGGTTTATTGAAGGTTTGGGTAATGGGAGAGAAGTGAGGTGGGACTGGAGACTGGCCGACTGGGTAGGTTATGGTCGCAAACTGTGGGGACAGAGTGGACAGTAATGAGCACCGGCAACAAGCAGGAAGGCAAGATGGTGCGGAAGAGGCTGACTGAGGTAGAAGCCGGTTTGTGGAGCACCAGAGGTGATGGTCCAGTTTTGTGGTTGGTGTGGCTCGAGGCTTGACGAATCTCAGCGTTGGACGGTGGAAAGGCCTTGCAATGATGGGAGCCGAGGACGCCAGCAGGGTTGGAAGGGCAGTGATCAACTGGAGTGCCAGCAAGTCTCTTGGGAGTACTGGATGCCAGGATTCAGCATAGGGTACCTGGGAGAGAGAACATCGAGCATTAGCCAAGGAGAAGTAGGATCCATGGAATGACTTGAAGCTTGGAAATATGGTCAAGAACCGCTCGGGGTGAGCTAATGCTCTGACACCTTCCATCCGTCTCCAGTCACCATCTACGCTCCTCCTAATGAGCGTAGATGGGAAACACCTGCGTCTGGCGTCAACCTGTTGCACCCTGCTGGAGAGAGGCGAGAACACACACCACACTTCCACAACACAGAACCACATACCTGACATACGCAATGAAATGTAAAGTTTAGACACGTGATCTCTAATTCAGACCTTGATTTGCCATGTGGGCTCAAAGATCTGTTACTGTAATTTAACAACTATTAAAATTTCACCTGCCTTGTAACTCAGGGTGTCGAAATAAGTGAGGTCAGGCCATGTTTTCATGCTGAAAAACCATGGAAGGTAGAAAGATCTAGAACGGGAACAGCCAGGGTTGAGTCTTGACAATATGGAAATCCCACTGGGAAAACCTGAAGGTACACAAAGAAGGTGTGGAAGAAACGGCTAGACAAGACAGGTTTAACCAAAGACAGATGAAAGATGGGGTGAATTCTGAGACTGGTGAGGAGTTTAAGACGAACAACAGAGGAACTTAAAACTGTGTCGATTTCAAAAGGTCCAATGTATTTAGGGGCAAGTATTTTTATTGGCAGCTTTGAGATCGATATCTCTGGTGGAAAGCCATACCCTTTGTCCTGGTATATATTGGGGTGGAGAAATTATTTTTGGCCGGTTCTGTTTTATATATTTTATTGAGTGCATGGATGGATTGTGTCGTATATGTCCTGTGCAGGGTGTAGCATAGCAGACTCAGATGTGCTATCCCACAGAATTTTTTTTTTTTACAGCCTGAGCTAAGTCCAACCCACACTTGACTGTCCTACGTGACATTGAATTTAACTTTGTAAAGTGCCTTGAGATGACATATGTTGTGAATTGGTGTTATATAAATACAAGACACGAACCGTCCTGAATTTGGGTTAGGTGTGGCTTCGGCATAAAATCTATACTCTGGTGTAAACACAGCTTCCATTCATGCTCCAAGGTGTCAGTCAGTCGGCATGTCATACTGTTGCTTGTTCTCACACAAACACATCTTTTGATGGGTAAGGAATCTTGAAAAAGGACTTCCCTTTGCATACATGCGGTTTATTTTTATAACCGGATGCCTGGCATTCCAGAGTGTTTAGACTGGAATCTATATCATAGTCCAGGGCCTGGTGCAGTTTGTACGTCACAATTATGAATATCATCACATGATTTGAGTGACAGCGTGTTATCTAAATGCCAAGATGGTAAGACCCGGGACAAGCACAGAAAGGATAACATATACAGCTTTACTCTATATAGGCACACATTGGTACAAAATTACTAATGATACTTGCAGTTGACCATGAAATAATGAATGAAAAAAAGAACATTGCCAGGGTATTGTTTGACTTTAAAAAGTAATATATTTCTCCCTCTGTATAGAGGTCCCACTAAACAAGTGATCAAAACCCAAAGTCATCAAATGTGAACAAAAGGTGAGCAGCTAGACATTTTGAGAACTTGTCTGGTGCATTATTTGATAAAGCTGTGTTTTTCTGAACAAACCACTTCTAAAGATCTAACAAAACTAACAAATCTAACAAAACTGGACAAACCTCAGGCTCTCCACAATATTTAAATTCATAGATATGTGCTTCCCTTATGTTTTCACTAATAAAGGGAAAAGGAGAATCAATCCTGCAGATCAATAAAGACATTTAACCCAGCAAGCCAAGTCATTACATCAGACCAATAAAAACATTTCTAATACAGAAATGTTGGCTTGATGAAAAGTATATTTAATACCTGTTTACAGGTTGTTACATTCAAAAGTTAATTTTAATCTGAAAACAGTTATTCAACTTTATAGAATATGATTTTATGTGAAGTTCATTAGAACAAAATATATAAACATAATTCATAGAAAAATAACCAGAAACCTCATTTTTAAAGGCCATATATATGTGGTAAAATATTTTAAAAACATCTTCAGTGAAGGTTAAATGCATAATTTCAGCTCTTTCTGGTTATTCAAATTAGCTGCTTCGAACAAACACCATGTAGGGGAGAACAGACGGTTGCGTGAACGATCAGAATTAGAATTTACAATTAATTAACCACAAAGTCCAGATGTGTTGTTAAAAGGGTTTGGTTGTTTTTTAGTTTATGTTCTACATGAAATCTATGAAGGACTAGATCTGTTTTCACTTAATTCTTACATATGGTAAACCAGAACAGGAGAATGGGTTTGTTTCTGCTACTAAAATAACTTCACATTTTTTTCTTTTTAAAACAAAATAAGCATTGTGCAAATTGACACATTTGCATCTGCTTTCTGTTAGTTTTGTCTTACAAATTAGCACCTGGTAATTGTATTGAAGGTAAATTGTTCTTGTTTTATTTCAGCAGAAGACATAGCACCAGAGAAGAAAATCAGAAACCGGTCCAAAGCCAGTCTCAGCTTCAATCAGAAGGACAGGTCAGTATATTTTATGTAATTTGGAAAGGTTTTGTCATGTCTTAGACAATGGGGTTTATTTTCAGAGAATATAAGCTTTTGACATCACTTCCTCCTTTATTAGAGTATTTTTCTCTGCTTCTACCAATACCAGATGTGCACAGAACATTTGTTGCCACTTTTCCTAACAAACAAGCAACTCTGACTCCACAGTTTCATCAGAGCACAAGAAGCTAAACTCATTCTACAGTAATCTCTGACCCATAGCCTTGTCATATATCATCAGTGCAGTTAATGTTGCCTGATAGACAGAGTGATTGCTTGTTCTTCTTCTCACTGTGGGTTTTTGCTCTTTGGCTCCCCCGACCACTAACTGTGACTCTGTCTCTATGTTCCAGGATGTCCCCACTCAACCACAAGCTTGTACAGATCGGTTGAGGTACAAAAAGCAGGGGAGAGAGTACATGGAGAGGCTGAATTCAGTTTATGGTCAACTCTGAACTGAGGTGCCTTTTATTCACTTTAAGCAAAAGAACCAGTTTGACGGACATTAGTTGTTTTTTTGTATCAAAGTAGATGCTTTATAATATCAATAAAATTAATTCACAAATTATACTTGTCTTTATATACTGTCTAATCTGCAAAATCTTTTTAATACTGACATCCTTTGTGATTAGTTTTTCCTGTCAAATCTGTCATATTAAAGCATCAATTCAATTCTTTCAAACATTAACATGAGTGTCTGAGAGCAGCGGTTATGGAAATTTGGCTATTATCAAATTAATTTTGTGGAGATAAAGACAGCAGAATTCTAGGCAATGGCATAAACAATGAGCTAATTTGTCAATGATGTCATGATGCACACACACTAAGGGGTAGTGTATAGGGGGAAGAGTTACAATCCCAAGGGCCCCTGACTGACAGAGGCCCCCAAAAAGAAAATGTTATACATTTATACAAACTTTTGGGATGATTATGATTTTTTTTTGTCATGGGGCCCAAAATTCTTGTCAGCACCCCTGCATGCACGCACATGTTTATCTGTCTGTCTGCCCTCTAACTGAGCCTCCAGCATCAATTTTCCATCTTACTATTTCTCAGTTCATCCAGTAGAAGAGGTTCAGTGAAGTGTAATCTGGTTTTTCTATAGTGTGACATTGTGTGAAGAACGATAAGGCTCATTCTAGTCTGATCTCTACCAAACAAGGTGGGTCAAAGTTTCCACCCACTCTCTGGTTACAACTGCCCAACGTCTCTCCCAAGAGCATGAACCAAACATGTCAGACAGGAAATAACAGATGGGTTTTATTTTTCCAGCAACAACAAAACCATAACAGCCAAAAAATAATGGCTAACATGCACAAGTAAGATAATTTGGATCACCCTGACCCGTTCTGTAACAATGTGCAAAAACATCTGAGCTGTTTTAAAGACACAAAGTGAGCCGGATTATTTTTTAACTATCTGTAACGCTTAAAATCTTCTAAAACATTTTCCAGGAAACACTGCATACACATGAAAACCTGAAATGTTCTAATTGTTCCTACACAGATTTAAAAATAGTCTTCAATATTTTTTAAGTCTTTGGTATCTCATGACTGTTTATTGACATCATGGATTAAACCTAACCTGAATACAGGTTCCCACTGTACGTCAGGCTAAAACTATGTATAACCACTTCTGTGTTTCTCTGCACTTCCTCTGAACTGACCTTTTGAAACAGACATCAGGGCTCCTGTCAGCTTCTGGTAAGTAGATGGTCATCATGTTCCATCTGAAGCAAGCAGCGCTGCTCTTCATTCAGCTGCTGAAAGTGTAAAACGTTGCTGCAGTGCAGGCACAGTGCAGATTTTCCTAAGTGAACATGTTTTATACAGACCTAACATGATTATTTATTTGTTTTTGTCATCAAAAGGTAACTCCATCAGCAGACAGCTAGGATGTTTCCATGTCCATAGGAGAGTCAGCCATGTTATCTTGAAACATATCCAACAAAAATCCAATGATGAAGCAACAGACCAAAGACAAATCTGATTTTCTATTCTCCTCTTCCCATAAATGAATCTCTTCAAAGTTTATCCTGTGACAGAATGAGAATATATACAAACGTACATTAAAGGCTTGATATTTTAGTGCTCAGCACAATGACACAGGACTTTATACGTGCTTGACAGAAGATGACGTAACAATATGTCAATTTAACGTATTTGAGAACCAAATAGGCATGCATTCTTAAATTAGTTTTTAGTTCCAACTGGTGACATACATTCTTCTTTGGCAAGGGCTCCATCAACAGGCATGCCCACGTCATTACACCAACACATACAAATAAAAAAAATCCATAAAAAAACACTTCACTAAACTGTTAAAAGAAAAACAGGTGTTATTCTGTTGTACAGTGGCACAGTTGGTGGCATTGTTGCCTTTCAGAAAGAAGGTCCTGGGTTTGAACCTCAGCCTGGGATCTTTCTGAATGGAGTTTGTATGTTCTCCCTGTGTACTCTGGGTTCCTCACATAGAACAAAAACAGAACCTGTTAGGTTAGCTGGTCTCTCTAAATTGACCTTAGGTGTGTGTGTGGTTGGTTGCTCTGTGTGTCTCTATGTAGCCTTGTGACGGACTGGCATCCTGTCCAGGATGTAGATAATTTATAAGATTTAAAACCATTTAAGAAGAGCTACTGCGGCCTGTTCTGTAAAAAGTTGTAAATCCATAAAATCTATGCTGGATGAGTTAGCATAGATTCCCATTCATCCAGCAAAAGGTAAAAATTTGTGTTTTTAACCCTTTCTTTAAATAGTGCTGGATGAGTCTGGAGATCTAAAAGACATCACAATAACATGATATTTACAGTGTTAAAAGCAGAGGAAAAGTCCATAAATAAAAACTGTTGTATGGCTGTGCTGAATCCATGGTTCACATTTAGGTTTTTAATGTTTGATCTGTTTGTTTATTTTTGTCCACAACAACATTTGCTGCTGCATTTCTTGGCTAGGTCCCCTTGTGAAAGAGGTTTTGATCTGAATGTTTTTTTTTTCTGGTTGAATAGTTTAAATAGAAAAATAAATAATATAATAAAAAATCCAGATGTTTAGTCATGGTGTCTAAAACATCTCCAACCCCACACACTGCCCATATGGGCAAACTGGTGTGGATCAGTTTGTCAGACACGATCTTCTTAAGCAAGTCACATACTATTTTTCCATGAATTTGCATAACACTGAAGTCAGGGCCACAAATCTTTGCACCTTTTTAGTAATTGGGATAACTGAAGATTCCTTCCATTGGTCAAGGACACAGCCAAGGTCTAGAAGCAGCTGGAACAGTCTAGTGACATTCCCACTCTGTGCAAGGCACAGTCCTTCAGCACCCTCCCTCTAGACTTTGAAATGGTCTTGTTAGTTTATAATTCACTGAATGGCTTGATTCAATTTCAATTCAATTTTATTTATATAGCGGCAGTTCACAACACGTCATCCCAAGGCACTTTACAAAGTCAAATTCAATCAAATCATACAGTTTGGTCAAAAAGTTTCCTTTCTAAGGAAACCCAACAGATTGCATCAAGTCTTGACAAGCAGCATTCACTCCTCATGATAGGGACACAGGGACAGTTGTCTGCATTGTCCATGTCTTTGCAGCAATCCCTCATACTGAGCATGCATCAAGCGACAGTGGAGAGGAAAACTCCCTTTTAACAGGAAGGAAAACTTGCAGCAGAACCAGGCTCAGTATGAACGGTCATCTGCCTCGACCGACTGGGGGTTACAGAAGACAGAGTAGAGACCCAAAAAGAGAGACAAAAAAAAATCACAAAAGCGGACAGGAATCCTTTCTATGTTATATGGTAATAGCAGATGATTTGCCTCCCTGGATGATGTCACAGCTAACAGAATGCCAGATCAGGTGTACCTACTATGAAGAGAAGAAAGATACAGAGAAGATAAAGTTAAAAGTTGAAATAACAACAAAAATTGCAAATTGGAGAACAGTAGGAGAACTCAGCAGAGTGAGAAAAATAGACCCTGATGTCCTCTGGCAGTCTAAGCCTATACCAGTATAACTACAGAGGGTAACCTAATCTGCTCTAACTATCAGCTTTGTCAAAAAGGAAAGTTTTAAGATTAGTCTTAAAAGTAGACAGGGTGTCTGCCTCACGCACCAAAACTGGGAGTTGGTTCCACAGGAGAGGAGCCGATAGCTAAAGGATCTGCTTGGATTCTAAGACCTACTATTGGTATCACTCTTTCCTGCTCGAGTTTTTAGTTATTTATTTTTTGTGGAACTGTAAATGTTTGGATTTGAGTTGTTTGTGTTACATCTGCTTATGCAGCTGGTATAGGAAGGTGCCAGGAGGCATTGGTCTCAGATTCAGAGGAGGCCAGGGCTGGGAGCAGGCTTTGGCCTTCCCAAAGGTATAATTACTTTATCTATACTCTAGCTCTCAATGAAATGCTGGAACTTGATTGAATCACCGTTTCCTTAACTAAGGAATCAGTTAATTATTATTTCACATAACAACAGTCTGAGAGGTGGGCGTGGTTTAGAAATCTGAGCCTTCAGGATGTTGCCGTATCACAAGTCAGCCACAGCGGATGGGCGAGCATTGGGGGGCAATGCCCACCCGCAGAGCCAGCCATGCATGCCCTGGACTGAAAGCTGCCTTTTGTTTTGTTTTTTAAACTCAGAGTGGTTCACTTTCTGTTATTCCTATCTCAATTTGTCATTCATACCATTCAACCAATCAAATCAACAACTGAAGGCAACGTGCTAGCCAAAACCTGCCCAACTAAAAAAAAATGAAAAAAAAAAACAAGCCAAATCTCAACCTCTTTTGGACTCATGTTAAAGCGTTGAACTATTAGAGACATAATAAAGAACATGCCATTAGTGCACAACTGCACTGAAGCAAAGAGAAAAAAATTGCACATACAGACTCCCCACAAAATGTACAATCTGGCAACCAAATAACATACACAAGACAATTTTAACAACCATGTTATAGCAACCATACATTTTTTTGTAAATGTAAGTTGTAAATCTAACTTTCTTTCACAGAGTATAGATCAATCCAACACTTCTCTTTCACACACATCCATTTGACAATTTTAAGTTGATCAGTCAAACTCAACCCCATTTGGAGCGTTTACAACATTGACCAATGCAGTTTCATAGCAACACTTGATTAATTAGAGATTATTATTCCTTGATATCAGGTCCAACAGATTCTACACATTTAAAATAAATTAACTAATAAAATTAGTGCAAGGAGATGGTATTGTATTAAAATGTCTACGTTTTTAGTTTTCTGCCACACAGTGGCAACTATTTTGATATATTTTGTTATTAATTTGTCCTAAAAACCCACCAAAGTTGTGAAATGCTTCCCACATTTTTATATCCCACAAATAAACAATTTTTTCCTTCTCAATTTGTTCAAAGGGATCCAAATTTGGTTGGAAACCTATCCAATCTGGCAACACTGACAACACTTTTGCTTTTTTGTTTGTTTAGATTTTGGGATTTTATTGGGATGAAAAATTCTTAGCACTATAGGAATGGTCACAGAGCCGCTGTTCAGCCAGATAAAATGTCATATAAAATGTTTTTGAAAAAGCATGCTCCCTTGGCAAAATGGAAACAACAAATTATTAGTCATACAAGAGTATACAACCATTTACATGTAAAACACGCTGTATTCTTAGTATATCACATTGGTGCATTCATAACTGACACATGCTACATATTAACTCCTGTTACATCCTCCAAAACATTTGCAATAGCAAATTATAAGCAATCCTTGAGTGTGTTAATTATTAATTGAACTGGAAGAGATGCACAAACTGCACCAAGGAGTGAGTAAACTATCCCAACACACTTAAATTGTGGGCCCAAGCCCAAAGAAAACCCTACGTAAGTATAAGTGTTTTATTTAAGGTATTACTGCTACTAGACACAGTCAGTTCATGCGGCGCTTACCACTGCACTAACTTCACATGCAAGGAATGCAAGTTTAAACCACTGTCAGTCAGCACAGTGCACTCCACAATGAGCACTGACCCAGATCTGTGTGTTGTACAGGTCCTGTGCAGGGTGTAGCACAGCAGACTCAGATGTGCTGTCTTATCCTTCGCTCACATAATTAATTTTTTGTTAATGTTAGAGCCTGAGCCAAGTCCAACCCACACTTGACCATCCTACATGACATTGAAATTGACTTTATAAAGTGACTTGAGACAACATGGGTTCCCGCTATATAATTGATTAGTATAAAGAGTTGTATAAAACAAATGCATCAAAGAAAAAAAAACATATTTAATAAATAGTTTTTAAAGTTCTCTAAAAGACGAGACCAGGTTGCACAAAAACATAAAAATAAAACAAGCACTTCAAATCATTTCAATCAAGCTCTGAGGTGCATGAAGAAATCAGTATCAACACCTAGTTATAGTGGTGGTAACTTGGTGTATGAAATTCAAATGACTCTGAAGTCTCCCATTGTTGTTTGAGCCTACATTCCAACTTTTGAGGTTTTCTGCATCTGACTATTGTGTATCTGTTCTGGGGAAAGCATTTTACTTAGTTGTTACTTAATTTTTAGCAAAATTTTTAAGACAAAAAATTACTAAAACCAGGGGCTGAATAGAAATAAAGATTCAGAATTGAATACCTGTGCAAATGATTCAAATGGGACTTTGCCTTATAACCAACAAGGTAAGTCTAAGCTGCACATTAGCCTAACAGCAACAAACCACTTCCTTTTCTCAGCACCTCCTCCACAACAACTTTTAAAGCAGACAATTATGTTCCAGCTTGTCTCTCACTGTCTGATGGTCATCATGTTCAGCCTGAAACAAGCTATTCCGCTCTTCCTTCAGCTGTTAAATACGTGCAGCATCATTGCAGGTAAAGAATGGTTTTCTGTTTGAGATGCATGATTCTTTAATTAATATGTCCTCTAATATTTATCTGTTTTCTTCAATGTCAGGGCCTACCACAGATGACCACTGGGATGTGCAGGTATCCAGAGGAGACTCAGTCATGTTCACTTGCAACATATCCAACGAGAACACAACGATGATCCAATGGACCAAAGACAGATATCATTTTTCATACTCCGTCTCTCGTAATCAAACGTCTTCAAATTTTTCCTTCCACAGACTGAGAATAGATACAAACATACCTACTACGCTTAATATTTTTAGTGCTCAACAAAATGATACAGGACTTTATTCATGCACCGTAACTAACCCAAAAGGCATTAACAATATAACGTGGAATTTAACAGTATCCGAGAACCTAAACGGTATGTAGAGCATTACTGAACACTTCTGCAACACATACTGTAATGTTTAAAGTTTAATCTTTGTGCTATTTTGACTATCTTTGTTTTTCAGAATCCAATTTATCACAGCATATTACAATCACATTACTATCTGCTTTTGGATTGCTTTTATGTTTCACCGCATTAGCAGTCTGCCTCTGCAGGTGAGTAATATGCTTGCATTTCAGATTTACAACAAACACGTGAATTTCACTCCTTTGTGTTCTACGAAGGAGCTGCAACCAGTGCAGATATACAACTGATGTTATTATAATGTTCAGACATGTTATGATATCATGCTTCACATTTTAAAAATTACAAATCGTTTATCTCTCATCTCAGTTGGACATGGCTGGTAGTTTCCCGAATAGTTTAGCTTGTGCTGTTGTTAAAAGTATGTTTTTTTTTTTTTTTTTACCTGAGAAACAGGCTGTTTATGAAGTCAAAACTTCCCACATCTCTTGAAATAAATTTGTGGGTTTGTTCATTCAGAATAAACATACATATTATTTTTGTTATAGATTATCATAGTTACAAGCATTTCCCTTTTTTTGCCTGTTAATGCAAATTTTTATTGGCAACTTTGAAAATAAATGTTTAGTTCTCACATGTATTTTTCTTTTGTTTTTTTTTCCTTGACTCAGCCCTTAATGAAATTTACAGAATAAAATCAAGCGTTTATATTGCATAGCCCACTGAAATACCTAACAGCAGGGACTTTGCATCATGTAACCTGAAATTTATAAAAACACAGAATATATTTTAACAACTTATAGCACCAAATGTATTTAAAGAACAGTCTTGGTGTGTTGATGTCACAGCCTGTGACATTTTACTATTCCAAACCAGAAAATGTTTAACAAAATTTTGAATTTACTAAATCAGATTTCCCATCTAATATTGCATCGGATTAATGAAAATTATTTTTAATACAGACGGGTTGGCTTAATAAAAAGTATATTTAATAACAGCCTAAAGTTATTTCCAAAATGTGGATTTAACCCGATAAACAGCCTCATTGGAATGTACATTCTAATTTATGGAATTTGACTTTATGTGTTTATAGGAAACCAATTTGTTTAATGTAACTCAAAGAAAAACAACTAGAAAAAATGTTGAAGGCCATATATGTGTAATGGAATAACTATATTAAACTACTTACAGTGCAGGTTAAACAAAATTTCATCGAAGGTTACATTAAAATTATTAATAATGAATTATTTTATGTTAGCAGGAAGAATGGGACCAGAGACCAAAACCAGGATCTGAACAACGGCAGCATCTTTAGTTGTGCTGAGTATAATGTTCAGCTCGGAATAGAGGTTAGAGAAGCTTCATTATTACTTGGTTTATTTTTATTTCCAGTAAAAATTGCCGTTTATTGCACAAAAATTCCTGTTTTTCCTTCTCAATCTTGAATCAAGCGTTTCCCCACTTTTTATGTTTGGTAGACAGTTCCTTCACAATTCAAAACTTCTACAACATGGAGGCGACTTGACAAGCAAGACTGAGGCGGCACAGATCACCAGAACAACAAAAACTAGAGAGTGCATGACGTGACTGAATGAGATATATCAAGAGAAAGATCCAGTTTAAAGGGGACATATCATGCATTTTAATGCCCTCCTTTTCACATTTATATCAATCAGTTGTGATCTATATGAAGTGGAATCTTTTGGTCTGAATGCCTTGTTATTGTTGCCCCACGTCCCCCCCCCCCCTTTTGCCCCTGTGCTGACTTCTGAGGTTCATCTGAGAGTAAAGGCTGGTTCACACGGCAGGATCTTTAGTCAGATTTTCACCCCAATTTTCCCTTCCGAGAGGCGGCGATTTTCAGTGTGTCTCTTAAGATAATCTTAAAAGGATATCCTGGCTTGGGAGTCAATGGCGATCGGGTCCGCTCGGTGGAACGTCGGGACTACTCCAACCTCAAATCGGGGATATTCAACATGTTGGATTGTCTTGCCCCGATTTCCTACCATGTGCGGTGTCCTCCAAAGACAACGAGCACGCTAAATGTGATGTTAGCCAACCAGAAAGCGAGTTGAGGGATTCCCAAGAGAAAATCTCCCCGAAAAACTTGCTTCTGTTTCTCACTGCAGCCAGTGCAGAACCCCAGGTCTCATTGCCTCTGCTTGTTTAACCAAGGCCTTTTTTATGTGTATATATTGTGTTTTTTCTCCGTTAAAATCAGTCCACAAACTATCGGTGTTATTCTCCCCATCATTTGTGATTATTTACTCTAAACTGATGTTTGATCCTGAGAGGATTCCCAAGATTTCCCGACTGACATTTTAATTATGTTAAGCGAAATCTTTTATCGTTACGTGTGATGTCTCTCAGGCTTTGAAAATCGGCAGACTATTTTAAAATCCTGCCGTGTGAACCAACCTTAACTTGTTTTGGTGCGGTCTCTTTCAATGCAAAAGAAACACTTCACACCCTGCTACCCTCCAGTTCGCAGAACATTTTTGTTGCATGCTGGGGGAGGGTGTAGTGAATTGTGTGGGTTAATACACCCAACAACTGAACATTTTGGTTTGTTCACTTAGAGCTTCAGCATCACTGAGCTTGGACTACACCATGAGAAATATTCAATTCAATTCAATTCAATTTTATTTATATAGCGCCAAATCATGAAACATGTCATCTCAAGGCACTTTACAAAGTCAAGTTCAATCATATTATACAGATTGGGTCAGATTATACAGATTGGTCAAAAATGTCCTATATAAGGAAACCAGTTGATTGCATCAAAGTCCCGACAAGCAGCATTCACTCCTGGGGAAGCGTAGAGCCACAGGAAGAGTCATCTGCATTGTACATGGCTTTGCTGCAATCCCTCATACTGAGCAAGCATGAAGCGACAGTGGGAAGAAAAACCACCCATTAACGGGAAGGAAAAACCTCCGGCAGAACCGGGCTCAGTATGAACGGTCATCTGCCTCGACCGACTGGGGTTACAGAAGACAGAACAGAGACACAACAAGAGAAACAAAAAAGCACAGAAGCACACATTGATCTAGTAATCTGTTCTACATTAGATGGTAGTAGCGGGTGAGCCGTCTTCTCTGGATGATGTCAAAGTTAACAGAACGCCAGACCAGGTGTACCTATTATGAAGAAAAAGAGAGAGAGCAAGCTGAAATGACGACAGTCATTTCAATGTAATACAATGCAAAACTGGAGAACAGTAGAAATCAGTAGAGTGAGAAAATTAGACCCTGATGTCCTCCAGCAGCCTAGGCCTATCACAGCATAACTATAGAGGTAGCTCAGGGTATGAGCCACTCTAACTATAAGCTTTGTCAAAAAGGAAAGTTTTAAGCCTAGTCTTAAAAGTAGACAGGGTGTCTGCCTCACGGACCAAAACTGGGAGTTGGTTCCACAGGAGAGGAGCCTGATAGCTAAAGGATCTGCCTCCCATTCTACTTTTAGAGACTCTAGGAACCACCAGCAGACCTGCAGTCTGAGAGCGAAGTGCTCTGTTAGGAACATACGGGGTAATCAGAGCTCTGATGTATGATGGAGCTTGATTATTAAGGGCTTTATACGTTAGAAGGAGAATTTTAAATTCTATTCTTGATTTAACAGGAAATCAAGAGAAATTTTGACAATATAAATGGCAGATGTGCAACATTTGTTAGCCAGAAGTCCATGACCTTGTTTAGCAGTTCTACAGCAAATACTGTTACTTATTTGTTCAGAAAATGTAATAAAGAATAGAAAAAAGAGAAAACTGAACAGATTGAAAAATATGACTCAGACAGAATATATAGTTATCTATGCAGTACATGGACAGACTAAATTCAACGTATCTGCATTCCTATAGATTCCAAGTACACAATAGAATGTATAATGGGCTAAAAATTGGATTTTGCATATGTTCCCTTTTAAACTATGTTTTGTTATAATTTTTCAAAGCTGGAAATTCAAAGAAGGAAGTTTAAAATGGAACAAAATAACAACTTCATTTTATACCTAACCACAGTTTGAAAGTTTGATGCCTTCTGGCTCTTTATTTGTAATCTAAATTAGTTAATATGTTCTGTTATCATGTTTCTGATTATTTTTTAAATAATGACTTAATGTTTCATATTATACTTTCTCCTCTATTGTATTCTGTTTTTTAAAACTATATTTAGAAACATCCTAAATATTTTTTAATCGTATTAAAATAAGCTCCAACTGAAATTTGATGTTAGAATGATAAATTAAAGTCAACTGGAGATTTATTTTAACTGTTTCCAATAAAGAGCATGTGTGATAGTTTCTTAGCTTCTTTTTATCTTAATATTGCTTAGTACTTTTAGTTAAGTTTCACTAGCCTAGAAGAGAGGATTTGTTGATTGAAATATAGTGTTAATTCAGATAAACAGAATTCTATAGTGATGTTCTCTGGATGTTCATTTATTTCTATTAATAAATTCTTGAACTTGAAGAGAAGTCTTCACTCCTTATTCTATATGTGTGCAGAGTTTGCTGTTAAAAGATTGCCAGTGTTCCTTTCAACAATTGTCCTGATAATGGCAAATGGACTGAACTTATACAGTTCAGTCATACTAACCACTAAAAGCACTGTACACTAGAGCCAGATTCACCCAATCACACACACATTTATAGACAGCTCAGTAGGCAACAGAGGGTTAGGTGCCCTGGGAAGGGGAAGATGGAACTGAACCTAGAACCTTTTGATTGCAAGACAACTACTCAACCCATTAAGCCACAGTCGCCCAGCTGAAATCCGCTGTTTGGGCTGATATTCACCGGACAATACCTAACAGACCAAATTTTGACAAATGTTACACAATAACACTATTCAGTGACTAGTACATAGTAGACCAAGTCAGAAGTTATACATTTTGGAATATAAAAGCTTTCGAAGACCAGTCTTGGGAATGGAAAATAGGTTTGACAGACAGACAGCAACTGTGTTGTGAGCCACAAAGAAATGTCACTAGGCTGGCAATGTGGTTGATCTGTCTTAGCAAAGTTCAGAACGCTGCTTTGTTTAGAGGTTAAAGTGTGAAGTAAAAATTGTGGCTATTTTTGTGATTGCCTATGTCAGGTGGGGGTGAGATAGCTACTAATAATTACGGTATTTCTTTTTTTTAAGGTAATACTCACGTTATCATGTCCAATCCTCTGAAAGAGAAAAGGACACGCCTCCGACTGGTAGCATAACAGTGGCAGACATTAGCTATCTCCTGAGCAGTCAAAAGGAAGAGCTGTCTGCAGAGTTCAAGTTGTCTTTTGAGTCTCTAAACTCCAAGTTGGATAGCATCAACTCTACTTTGACAGATCATGGGCAGCGTATTTGCTCGTTGGAAGATGATGGAACTGCCTCGGACGCACATTTGCTGCAGGTAGAGAAAGTGTGTGCTAGTCTTCAAAGAGATAATGAGTCGTTAAGAGCTAAAGTGATGGACCGGGAGGGATGCACGAGGCGCCAAAACATTCTCATTGTCGGCTTGCCAGAAGGCATAGAAGGTCCCCGTCCATCCTCGCCTTTTCTCAGCTTTTGTCTGAAGTCAAGACACACGTCCCTCCCTTCCTGAGATAGACCGGGTTAAGTCTATCTCAGTAAGGACTCTCGCCTTCAAGCCCGCCCTGGGATCCCGTCCTTGCCCTGTCATCCTGCGCTTCCATCGATTCCAAGAGAAAGACCTGATTATCCATGAAGCCCGCAGGAGAGGTGCGCTGGCTTATCAGAGTCATATGATTCACCTTTATGAGGTACTACTGACCAGAACTTGTGAAGTAGCGTGTTGAATACCGTAGTGCCATGTCTGAACTGTACAAGCAGGGATACAAGCCGGCGTTGCTCTTTCCTGTGAAATTGCGCATCACGCTCCCGAACGGGGATAAGAAGTGGCTCTCATTGGCCACAGATCCAGCTAAATTCATCCGGGAATTGGGTATATTATAATATTGGGTAATATTATCATTTTTTTGTCTTGGAAATTTAACAGGCTTTTTTCCCTTCTCCCTCTTGTTTTTAAATAATGTTTAAATGTGTTTAAATAATGTCAAAGTGTTTCCTTAATTCAATGCGGCCTGTTTGGCCTATTTGTTAGTTAATGCTGTATTTACATAGCATTGCATAGATGTATACACAGTTTTATTATTTAATGGTATAAGGATTGGTGTTTCTTCATGATGCGGTTGCAAGGAGTTGGGATTTAGGAATAAAGAAGTATTAAACTGCGTTAAGAAAAATATCCCAGGCAGAAGGTATGTCTCTCCCTGTTGCTGGGTAGAATAACATCATGAAGGTTTATTGCCAGAGGGGGGTTGGTCTGAACCAGAAGGATTCCTTTGTTAGAAACAGAGGGGCTCAACCACCCTCCCCCTGAGCTTAGCAGGAGGAGCACTAAGTTGATAAAAAGGATGTCTTTCCAAAACTTACTTCAAACAGAATCCTGCATCGTGCTGTGAAATCATCTTATAATGGTAATGTAATACTCTGTCTCCATATTTAATTTCTAATAAATTAAATATGCATATTGCAATGTTTTACCTCTGATCAACGTATTCCTCATTTACTGCCAAATCTGGAACCGGGGTAAGATGGGTCTTCAGAGATATGCAGCAACAGGCCAGCTCTTAATATTAACAACAACTGATAGAATTATTTTTAAAAAAAATTTTATCAGATGAACAAAAGAGGGATATAAAATTGTGTCAATTTCAAAAGGTCCAATGTATTTAAGGTCAAGTTTTTTTATTGGCATCTTTGAGATGGATATCTCTGGTGGAAAGCCATACCCTTTGTCCTATCATATATTGGGGTGGAGGAATTCTTTTTGGCCGGTTCTGTTTTACATATTTTATTGAGTGCATGGATGGATTGTGTCATATATGTCATGTGCAGGGTGTAGCAGAGCAGACTCAGATATGCTATCCCACAGAAATGTTTTTTTTATGTTAGAGCCTGAGCTAAGTCCAACCCACACTTGACTGTCCTACGTGACATTGAATTTAACTTTGTAAAGTGCCTTGAGATGACATATGTTGTGAATTGGTGCTATATCAACTGAACTGAACTGAATTGAATTAAAAAGACACAACCCTCCCGAATTTGGGTTCGGTGTGGCTTAAATCTATAAACACAGCTTCCTTTCATGCTCCAAGTGTTATGATTCTGGCCTGTCTGCCTGCTCTGCTCTCCCTGTGAGCAATTAAGTCCAGCTGCTGCAGTGCAATCAGCAGCATGCCTCTCAGCTGCTCGCAAGCAGTTATAAGTCAGCCTGTGGCAGGCAGACAGGGCCAGATAATTGCAAGCCGACAAGCCAGCAGTATCCAGCACTTCATGTACCTGACCAAGTTTTTGACCACGCCATCGCCTCACGGGTTTTCCCTTTTTGCCTAGCCCTCGTCGGAATTCTCTGCCTTTTGGACAACGACCTTGTTTCTGCCCCTTGACTTCTGCCTCTTGCCAAGCCCCCTGAATATTAATCCTGAGTTTGGCTTCCAGGACCTCAAGCCTGCTTCTGTGCTCCATGTCACTATCTGTTAAAGGAGCAGTCTGCTCTGTTAAAACTGCCGACCCCTGCTGAAGGAAGGACGCTGAAAAGTTATCCCTGGTCCTCGGCGGATGCACTCCTGAAGTCCAGAGTTCAGAATAAACTGTTTAAGTCCTACTTCTGTGTTTCTGGCTGAAAATTTTGGGTCTTCTGTCTAGTTCATTACACCAAGCTGTCAATCAGTCGGCATGCCATACTGCTGCTTGTTCTCACACATACACACACACACACACACACACACACACACACACACACACACACACACACACACACACACACACACACACACACACACACACACACACACACACACACATCTTTTAATGGGTAAGGCATTTTGAAAAATGACTTCCCTTTGCATACATGGGGTTTATTTTCATAACCATATGCCTGGCATTCCAGAGGGTTTAGATCTATTGACTAGGATCTATTTCATATTCCGTGGCCTGGTGCAGTTTGTACGTCACAATTTAAATATCCTCACATGATTTGAGTGACAGCGATTTAAATGCCAAGATGGTTGGCCACGTACACATTGGTACAAAATTACTAATGATACTTGCAGTTCACGGCTGCGCAGTGGGTAGCGCTGTTGCCTTGCAGCAAGAAGGTCCTGGGTTCGAGTACACCCCTGGGTCTTTCTGCATGGAGTTTGCATGTTCTCCCTGTGCATGCGTGGGTTCTCTCTGGGTACTCCGGCTTCCTCCCACAGTCCAAAAACATGACTGTTAGGTCAATTGGCTTCTCCAAATTGTCCTTAGGTGTGAGTGTGTGCGTGAAAGGTTGTTTGTCCTGTTTGTCTCTCTGTGTTGCCCTGCGACAGACTGGCGACCTGTCCAGGGTGTACCCTGCCTCTCGCCCAGTGAACGCTGGAGATAGGCACCAGCACCCCCTGTGACCCCATGAGGGATTAAGCGGTTTGGACTTGCAGTTCACCATGATATGATGAATGAAAAAATAACATTGTCAGGGTATTGCTTGAGTCTAAAGAGTAATATGTTGCTCCCTCTGTATAGTGGGTCCCACTCAACAAGTGAGCAAAACCCAAGTTCATCAAATGTGAACAAAAGGTGAGCGGCTAGACATTATGAGAACTTGTCTTGTCCATTACTTGACAAAGCAGTTTTTTCTTGGACAAGACACTTCTAAAGATCTAACAATTTAACAAAACTAACAAATCTGACAAAACTGAGCAGACCTCAGGCTTTCCACAATATTTAAATTCACAGAAATGTACATCCTTTGTGTTTTCACTAATATAAGGAAAATGGGAATCTTTATGGCAGATCCAAGAAGACATCTCAAACATTCTGCATGCCAGCTCATTTATTAATACATTCTTGCAACTTTGGATGCTACATTTACCAAAAGACTGAACGTTACATCATCAAAAGTAGCTTTAGCACTTCTGAAGCATGCAGAACTTTAAATGAATACAAGTTTTTTTTGGTTCCATCATACTTATTTCTTCCATGGCACAAAAGATAATTCTGTTGTTTTTTTAATGTCACACCAGTAAACATGTAAGGAACAATTCATTAGCAAGGACCACACCACCACTAAGAAGCATGGGTGAACAAGTTATAAATAGGCTGCTAGGGAAATTGGAGGGGTGGTTTTAGGCATGGTCCAGCTCCAGAACTTAAGTTAACATATTAACTTTGTAATGAACACACCAAATCATGTGGTCAAGAGATTTCACTCATTTAGCAGCATAAAGCTACAGCTCCAAAGTTATGTAAAAATACATTCTGCACATGTCATGGTCCTGTTACTGTAGCAGGTACTTAGCCTGGCCAACCAGACTGGATTACATGGAGCACAGATCAGTCTGGTAAGACTCCATTCTCTCCGGCGCAAAACAGATGGGACCAATCGGAGCATGGGAGGCAGGACTTTATGATGCATCACTGTCAGAGGCAGAATTACCCATAATGCAGTCGTGCTTTTCTGCTACCATAACAGTCACAATACATAGATATTTTTGTTGCTTGGTGCCTTGGGAGAATAAGAAAGTATATGTGAGTACACCATATATACTTTGTTTTAGACAAAAGCAGCAAAAAATCATTCACTGGAGAGTTTGCTCAATGGAAGAACATGTTTCACGGACTACAAATTGAAAAAAGTTTTTTACATGGCAACTGTAGTTATCCGATTGGCGCAAACCCGATGATGCTGACCCTGTTACTCCCGCCATTGAAATCAGGCTCTAGTAGCACTGATACACAGTGTGTACAGTCTTGCTCGCCAGGCTAGCAGGTACCTCAGGGGATTTGGTTTTCAAAGAAAGTCTAAACTAGGTAGTATGAATAAAAATGTGTCAGAGAAACAATATATTTAAAAAAGGGATTTTAGGTACTGAAACAGTTGGAACTATAAAAAGTCTAAACTAGGTTATATGAAATAAATGTGTGTGGGAAAAAAACATATTTAAAAAAGGGATTTTAGGAACTGAAACAGTTATAACTATAAAAAGTTTTGAATGTGTCATTGCTAGACTGCAAAAGACATAACCAGGTTGCACAAAAGCCACGCCAAATCATTTCAATCAGGCTCTGAGGTGCATGAAGGACGCACATGTCATTGTTTATACTCTCCCCTCAGTAAACTTTACAGGACATGTTACAGAGGCAGGTATGACACATTACTGGTTTTCACAGGACTTCTAAATTTGATTTGTATGCAAGAATGCATCAGAGAAGCAAAATCTTTACAATATCAGTTTTTTGGGACTGAAACCTTTTGAACTATGAAAAAACTGACTTTTCACTGCTAGGATGCAAAAAGCAACAGAAGTATAAGCTTTCAAAATTATCTAAAATACAAGACCAAGTTGCATAGAAAAACAAACACTAGAAATTAATTAAATCAGACTCTAAGCTGTATGAAGTAATCAGTATCAACACTTAGTTATAGTGGTGGTAACGTAGGGTTATTAAATTCAAATTAAGCTAAATAGCTCTGAAGTCTCCCATGTCTGTTGGAGGTGCTCTGCATCCAACTTTGTTTTATTTGTGCTGAAGAAAGCATTTTACTTTGACGATACTTAATGGAATTTTAGAAAAACGTTTTAAGACCAAAAATAACTAAATCCAGGGGCAGAATTGCAATAAAGATTCTGAATTGAATAAATGTGCAAATAACTCAAACAGGACTACATAATACACACAACAACCTGAAATGTGCAGCTTTGACTTAAAGTCAGCTTAACAGCACCAAACCACTCCCCTTTCTCAGCACCTCCCCCACAACAACATTTAGAGCAGACAAAAATGTTCCAGCTCGTCTCTCACTGTCTGATGGTCATCATGTTCAGCCTGAAACAAACTACTCTGCTCTTCCTTCAGCTGTTAAATACGTGCAGCGTCTTTGCAGGTAAAGAGTAGATTTCTGTTTGTGACTCATGGTTTTTTAATTAATGTGTCCTCTAATATTTATCTGTTTTCTTCAATGTCAGGTACTCCAACAGTTGAGCACAAGGATGAGATGGTATTCCAAGGCGACTCAGTCATGTTCACTTGCAACATATCCAACAAGAAGACAACGATGATCCGATGGACCAAAGACGGATATTATTTTACACACTCCGTCTCTCGTAATCAAACGTCTTCAAATTTCTCCTTCTACAGACTGAGAATAGATACAAATATACCTACTACGCTTAATATTTTTAGTGCTCAACATGAAGATGCAGGACTTTATTCATGCACCATAACTAACTTATACGGCGATAACAACATAACGTGGAATTTAACGGTATCTGAGAACCCAAACGGTACGTAGAGCATTACTGAACACTTCTGCAACACATACTGTAATGTCTAAAGATTAATCTTTGTGCTACTTTGAATATCTTTGTTTTTCAGAATCCAATTTATCACAGCATATTACAATCACATTACCATCTGCTTTTGGATTTATTTTATGTTTCAGTGCATTAGCAGTCTGTCTCTGCAGGTGAGTAGTATGCTTACATTTCAGATTTACAACAAACACGTGAATTTCACTCATTTGTATTCTACTGATGAGTTGCAACAAGTGCAGATATACAACTGATGTTATTATAATGTTCAGACATGTTATGATATCGTGCTTCACATTTTAAGAATTACAAATAGTTGACCTTTCATCTTAGTAGGACACAGCTGGTAGTTTTCCAAATACATTAGCTTGGGTTGTTAAAATTATTTTTTTCGTTTCAGAAACAGGCAATTAATGAAATCAAATCTTCCCACATCTCTTGATATTATTTTGTATTTCTGTTCTCATTCAGAATATACATACATAATGTTGTTGCTGTTACATATCATATTTACATTCATTTTGTTAAAGTTAGCAATTGCTAATTTCTATTAGCAATTTTGAAAATACATTTTAATTCTCACATGTATTTTCCTTTTTTCTTTTCCTTGGCTCAGCTCTCCAAGAAATTTACACAAAAATAAAGAGTTTAGGTTGCCTAACCCACTGAAATAACTACCTGCAGGAACTTTGCATAATGTAACTTAAAACCTCTGCAAAAACACAGAATACATTTTAACAAATTTTAGCAGAGAATGTATTTAAAGAACTGTCTTGGTGTGTTAATATCACTGCCTGTGATATTTTACTATTCCAAAAAACGGATATCCTGGAGGTCTAAATATTTCTCAGTTGCTTTGTGGTGATTGCTAACACCACATATTAGACTGGAGTATTGCATCAAATCAAATAAAAACATCTCTAATACCGACACTGTGGCTTAATAAAAAGTATATTTAACACCAGCTTAAAGTTATTTCCAAAAAGTTGATTTAAACCAATAAAGAGCCTCCTTAGACATATATTCAAAATTTTTTAACTTGACTTTTTGTGTTCATAAGACCAAAAAATATTAATTTAATTCAAAGAAAAATAACTAGAAATTGTTTTGAAGGCCATGTATGTGTGACGGAAAAACTATAAAAAATACCTACAGTGCACGTTAAACAGGTAATTTCACCAGTACAGCTCTTTGTAGTTATGTCAATTAGCTGCTTTGAACAAAGGCAATATAAGGGAGAAAACATGGTTGCATGATCGTAATGATCAGAATTCAAATTAGACAATTAATGTACCATACAATCCAGATGCCTTGTGAACAGTTTATGTCACATGAAAACTATGACAGACTACATCTGTTTTCATTAAATTCTTACACTTGAAAATCTGAAACAAGAGAAAGAGTTTGTCATGGTAGGGTGGCAGCGAGGACCTAGGCGACAATGCGGCGGAGACAGGCCCATGGGGTTAAACAGGATATTTTAATGGAACAAAGGAACTTAAAAGAAACTCTGGAGCACAGGTGATCGCAGAGCACAGGGGAGGAAACCAGAGTAAATGCAGAAAGCAGAATGACCCGACAATGGGGAAACAAACTGAGGCAACTTAAATACACCACGGGGATAATTAAACGCAGATGAGTCCAATCAACTGAAAACAAGATCACAGCTCAGAGGATAAGATAAGATAAGATAGGCTTTATTGATCTCACATTAGAGAAATGTGAATTTCTCCAATGTGAGAAGGATCCTGACAGAGTTTGTTTCTGCTAAATTAACTTTGTGAAATTTCCTTTTGAAAAAAGCTATAATGTGCAAATTGATAAGTTTTGTTAGCTTCACAAAGTATAACCTGAAAATTGCATCAAAGGTTACTGTTGAATTATAAATAATGATTATATTATGTTAGCAGGAAGAATGGCACCAGAGACCAAAACCAGGATCTGAACAACAGCAGCATCTTTAGTTGTGCTAAGTATAATGTTCAGTTCGGAATAGAGGTTAGAGAAGCTTCATTATTACTCAGTTTATTTTTATTCCCAATAAAAGGTGCTATTTATTGCACAAAAGTTCCTGTTTTTGCTTTTTCTGCTCAATCTTGAATCAAGTGTTTCCCCACTTTTTATGTTTGGTAGACAGTTCCTTCACGATTAAAAGTTCCTTCACAATTCAAAACTTCTACAACATGGAGGCAACTTGACAAGCAGGACTGAGGCGGCACAGATCACTAGAAGAAGAAAAAGCCAGTAGAGAGCGCACAACATGAATGAATGACATATATCAAGAGAGAGATCCAGTTTAAAGGGGACATATCATGCTTTTTAATGCCCTCCTTTTCAAATTTAAATCATTCAGTTGTGATCTATGTAAAATAGAACTGGAATGCTTTGGTCTGAATTCCTTGTTATTGTTGCCCCATGTCCACCCCTTTTGCACTTGTTCTGACTTCTGAGGGTAAAGGCTGGTTCACACGACATGATTTTTAGTCCGATTTTCACCCCGAGTTTCCCTTCCGAGAGGCGCTGATTATTGGCGTGTGTCTGAACATAATCTTAAGAGAATATCCTGCCGTGTGTGGCCTTTTTCTCTCTGTTAAAATCAGTTCACAAACTATCGCCATTATTCTCCCCATCGTTCATGTTTATTTACTCTAAACTGACGTTTCATCCTGAGAGGATGAAAGACGTTTCATCCATCTGACATCTAAATGATCTTAGGTGAAATCTGTCCGTGTTTTGAGTTCTCCATCTGACCGGACACCACACAC
Source organism: Fundulus heteroclitus (assembly GCF_011125445.2). Taxonomy (NCBI): domain Eukaryota; kingdom Metazoa; phylum Chordata; class Actinopteri; order Cyprinodontiformes; family Fundulidae; genus Fundulus; species Fundulus heteroclitus. The sequence continues at coordinate 22,518,754 of NC_046367.1, forward strand.
TGTACGACCAAACCTGTTCTATCTAGCATTTTTTAATCGTGAAGTGTGGTGTCTCTCAGACTTTGAAAATCGGCTGACTATTTTAAAATCCTACTGTGTGAACCAACTTTAACGGGTTGTGATGCAGTTTCTTTCGATGCAAAGGAAGCACTTCACACCCCACTACCCTCCAGCTTGCAGAGCAGTTTTGTTGTATGCTGGGGGAGGGTGTAGTGAATGTAGTGTGGGCTAAAAAAGTAGATTTTGAATATGTTCCCTTTAAAATATGTTTTCTTTTCTGGAAATTCAAAATAGGAAGGTTAACATTTACCAAAATAACTTAATTTTCTACCTACCCACAGTTTGCAAGTTTGATGCCTTTGGGCTCTTTTTTTGGCTTTTCAAATTTTTGTAATCTAAATTAATAATTATGTTGTGTTATCATGTTCTTTTGTGTAACATTTTGTCAATAATGACCGCTGCGGATGCGCCCCGGAGCGGTTAGCGGTTAGCGCGAACCATATTAGGAGGCCTTTAGTCCTCAACGCGGTCGGCCCGGGATCGACTCCGAACCGCGGCGCTTTGCCGCCTGTCTTCCTCCCTCTTCCTGTCAGCTCACTGTCAATAAAACACGTGCAACTAGAGCCGCAAACACATAAAAAAACTGTTTTTTTTCCTGCGTCGCTCTTAAATTAGTAAATTTAGTAAATTAAAACTAAATTGTATCAGCGTCACCGGTTAGCTTCGGTGTGAGGGGTCGAAGTAGCACGTCGATAAAGATGACAGACAAGTGGCTCATCCAATCATATGCAAGGATTTTTGATAAGGCCCAGCCTTCAATAAAGGCAATTCCTATGGAGAGGACTCATATAGATGTGAGTGGAGCTAGGTGGAGCGACATACGTCTGGCGAGAGTCAGGTTACTTGACAATACCTAACAGACCGAATTTTTATAAATGTTACACAATCACATTATTGATTAGTTCATAGTAGGTGAAGTTAGAAGTTATACATTTTGGAATGTAAAAGCTTACAAAGACCAGTCTTGGTATTGGAAAATTGGTTTGACAGACAGCAACTGTGTTGTGAGCAACAAAGAAATGTCACTATGCTGGCAATGTGGTTGATCTGTCAGTGTATCACAGATCTGTTTCAAACCAAGAGGTGAACTTAGCAAGGTTCAGAATGCTGCTTTGTTTAGAGGTTAAAGTGTGAAGTTAAAATTGTGGCTTTTTTTTTTTTTGTGATTGCCTGTGTCAGGTAAAGCCGGGCGTACACTGTACGAGTTTTTCAGTCGTGGTACTTATATATATCTCAAACTGTGCGACGGAACCGCGGGGTTTAAAAAGTTCACCGCTCACGATCTGTGCGGCGCGACGCTCGGACGAGACCGGACTGCTCACACTGTACGTCGTGTCCCCTCTGGGAGCGCTCGCTGTGGTGGCAGAGGCAGGCGAGCGACGGTAGGTGACAGGGACCCAGAGCAGGGGTTCGAGCCCAGCTCTGGCGAGGCCCGCAAGAGGCACCGGGCGTCGGGGGAACGGAGGGGAGAGAGAGGAGAGACGAGACGCATCGGCGGCCGCGTGGCACGGCAGGTCGCCTGGCCCGCACTCCCCCCCCCAGCAAGCGGAGGAGTGCCGAAACAGGCGGCCAGCGCGTTGCGCGGACCGGACGGCTTGCCCTCCCCAACACCGGCCGGAGGTTGCTTCAGGGATGCCCGCTTCCCTCCCTCCGCTGGCGGGGACGGAGAGGAGGGGAGGGCGCCCCCTCGTAGCTCTGCTTGAACAGCAGGATGCGCTCACGAAAACCTCACGACAGCCGACTGAATTTCAAACATGTTTGATTTTCACCGATCGTCCGATTCCTGATCGGGAGGTAGTCGTGAGAAGCCAGTCCCCCCTCCTCCCCCCCCTCTACGATCAAGCTGAAATTCGGTCCGATTCAAAAAATGCTCGCACGACTGAAGAATCGGCCCGAAAAGGGGAAAAACTCGTACAGTGTACGCCCGGCTTAAGGGACAGATAGCTAAGGATTACAGTATTTCATTCTTTTAAGGTAATACTCCTTGGAAACTCACTTTATCATGTCCAAGGCCAAAGGAAAATCCTCTGAAAGAGAAAAGGACACACCGCTGACTACTAGCATAACAATGGCCGACATTAGCTTGCTCCTGAGCAGTCATAAGGAAGCCCTGTCTGTTCAAGTTGTCTTTTAAGTCTCTGAACTCCAAGTTGGATAGCATCAACTCTACTTAGGCAGATCATGGGCAGCGTATTTGCTTGTTGGAAGATAATACAACCGCCTCAGACATATTGTATGACATATATTGTCTGACATATTGTCTGGATTGTATGGTACAATTAATGTACCATACAATCCAGATGCCTTGTGGACAGTTTATGTCACATGAAAACTATGACAGACTACATCTGTTTTTATTACATTGTTACACTTGAAAAACTGAAACAGGAGAAAGAGATTGTTTCTGCTAAATTAACTTTGTGAAATTTCATGTTAGCAGGAAGAATGGGACCAGAGACCAAAACCAGGATCTGAACAACAGCAGCATCTTTAGCTGTGCTGAGTATAATGTTCAGCTCGGAATAGAGGTTAGAGAAGCTTCATTATCACTCAGTTTATTTTAATTTCCAATAAAGGGTGCTATTTATTGCACAAAAGTTCCTGTTTTTGCTTTCTGCTCAATCTTGAATCAAGTGTTTCCCCACTTTTTATGTTTGGTAGACAGTTCCTTCACGATTCAAAGTTCCTTCACAATTCAATACTTCTACAACTTGGAGGCAACTTGACAAGCAGGACTGAGGCGGCACAGATCACCAGAAGAACAAAAAGCCAGTAGAGAGCGCATGACATGAATGAATGAGACATATCAAGACAAAGATCTAGTTTAAAGGGGACATATCATGCTTTTTATTGCCCTTCCCTTCAAATTTAAATCATTCAGTTGTGATCTATATAAAATGAAACTGGAAGGCTTTGGTATGAATTCTTTGTTATTGTTGCTGAAAGATCTTAAGCGAATTCTGTGACTGACAATGACTATTAAACGAAATCTGTGTGGTGTGTTGTGCTTATCGTCTGACCGGACACCACCCACTGTACGACCAAACCTGTTTTATCTAGCATTTTTTAATTGTGAAGTGTGGTGTCTCTCAGGCTTTGAAAATCGGCTGACTATTTTAAAATCCTACTGTGTGAACCAACTTTAACTGGTTTTGGTGCAGTTTCTTTCGATGCAAAGGAAGCGCTTCACACCCCACTACCCTCCAGCTTGCAGAGCATTTTTGTTTATATGCTGGGGGAGGGTGTAGTGAATGTAGTGTGGGCTAAAAAAGTGGATTTTGAATATATTCCCTTTAAAATATGTTTCTTCTCTTGAAATTCAAAGAGGGGAGGTTAAAATGGACCAAAATAACTTAATTTTGTACCTACCCACAGTTTGCAAGTTTGATGCCTTTGGAATCTTTATTTGGCTTTTCGTATGATACTTTCCCCTCTATTCTATTCTGTCTTGTAAAACTATATTCAGAAACTTCCTAAAAGTTTTTTAATCATATTAAAGTAAGCCACCTGAAATTTTATGTTAGAATGGCAAATAAGAGTGAACTAGAGATTTATTTTAATTGTTTCCAGTAGAGGGCATGCATAACTTTAAAGCATTTGATGGTGTTACACAATGAATTTCACTTCCATTGTTGTTACATTTACAAGGAATAATGTGTTGTTAAACTCAGGATTTGCATTGTGAATGGGTTGAAACGCGTACCAAATGTTGTTCTAAATTAGTTAAGCTAATTTGGTCTCATTCCACATTCTTTAAGATGAACTTTAGTTCTCTAACTTGGATCTGGAGTGAACCAGGACTTACTGAATCATTCTGATGATGGTTTTCAAGTGTTTTGTCATTTTGTTTCCTTATCTTCTTTTTATCTTGATTTTGCTTAGTAGTTAGTTATGTTTCAATAGCTTAGTAGATAGGATTTGATTATTGAAATATAGTGTTAATTCAGATAAACAGCATTCTATAGTGATGTTCTTTGGATGTTCATGGTATTTCAGTTTATACATTCTTGAACTTGAAGAGAAACTGTCTCATTTATTCTATGTGTTTCTTTCAACTATTGTCTTAATATCAGCTCTTTGGGCTGATATTCACTTGACAATACCTAACAGACCGAATTTTTATAAATGTTACACAATCATATTATTGGTTAGTTCATTAGTAGGTGAAGTCAGCAGGTATAAATTGTGGAATGTAAAAGCTTACGAAGACCAGTCTTGGTATTGGAAAATAGGTTTGACAGAAAGACAGCAACTGCGTTGTGAGCCACAAAGAAATGTCACTATGCTAGCAATGTGGTTGATCTGTCAGTGTATCACAGATCTGTTTCAAACCAAGAGGTGAACTTAGCAAAGTTCAGAATTGTAATGATCAGAGGCAGGGGACCCAGAATTCAGCCAGACCAGCAGAGGTTTCTTTAAAAAGAAGGATTTTAATAACAAATCAAAAACAGAGACAAAATCCAAAAAAAACCTGTTGTAACAAAAATGGCAGAAAAACAAACAGTCCAGTTGTGCAGGTAGGGCAGGAACAGCCAGAAAAGGATGGCTCAGGTTACTGAAGACAAAGGGGGTCAAAAATCCAAAAGCAAATCAAAAACAGAATCTTACAGAAGGAGACTCACCCATAACTCAACAAGACGACCTGGCACTGATTCTTCTTCTTCTTCTTCTTCTTCTTCTTTTTTTATGGCGGTTGGCAAGCAACTTTTAGATGTGCATTACCGCCATCTACTGGAATGGAGTGTGGATCGGGACGCTAACTTTAAACACCCCCCTCAAAGCAAAACAAAAAAAAACAACTTATATCTTTTCTATCAATTTTGTTTTCTTGAGATAATTAAATAACTTATATCTTTAGAAGTAGAAATTTTTCCTAAAATATCCTGTAAATTTAACTGTTATTTATTTTCTTGTAACCAACTAACTAATTTCCTTCTCTCAACAGAATATTTTGTACAGAACAACAAAACATGTTTTACCGTCTCTTCTTGACCACAAAAATCACAACTTCCATTTCGATGTTTTCCTATTTTAAATAAATTACTGTTTATCCTTGTATGTCCAAAACGCAACCTAGATATAACTGTTTCCTCCTTTCTATTTCGTCCTGTTCTCCTCATTGCACCAACTTTTCTTTGAATACTGTACAGCCATCTACCAGTTCTATCTTCCTCCCACTGTCTCTGCCATCTTTCCTTAACCTTTTGTTTAATAATAGATTTGATTTCTTCTTTACTAAATGGAACTAATATATCAATAACACTATATTTTGAAGCTTGTTTTGCATATTTATCTGCCAACTCATTCCCTCTTATTCCTATATGTGACGGTATCCATGTAAATATAACTAATAAACCCATTGCTTGAATTCTATAAGTTATTAACTGAATTTCTAATAAAAGATCCGGTCTATTAATAGCGTGATTATTTTTCAATGAATATAATGAAGAACTTGAATCAGAACAAACTATGCTTCTTAATGGACGGACTTCCTCAATCCATCCTAAAGCTAAAATGATTCCCATCATCTCTCCAGTATAAACTGATACTCCATCAGTAATTCTTTTACATTTTTTAACTCTGAATTCTGGAACAATGAAAGACACGCCATTACTGCTATTTGAGTTTTTAGATGCATCTGTAAAAACTTGGACATATCCATAATACTTATCTAAATATGATTGAACCAAATATGGATCTGAAATGTTTTCTCCTTTCCTTTTCTCCAACAAAGTCAAATCAACAACATTATTATGAAATAGAGACGAGTAAACTGGCGAAAGAGGAACTGACCTGGCACTGATGTCTGGTCTCAACTGTTTATATGGAGGAGGAAGCAGGTGGAACCGGTCAGAGATGATTGCAACAGGTGTGGAGTAAGGCAGGTGTACAGAGTGGGTAATTAGACCAGACATCAGTGCAGAGGATCAAAACAAGAAATAAACCAGAAACCAATGCTAAAAAGCTGACAGGACAAGTGGACAGAAACTACACCAAAACTTACTAAGAAACAAAATCACTCTAAAGTAAAAACCTAAAACAGAAAATAAAGCTAAGACTAAAACAAATGACAAAACAGGATAAACTAACAGTAAATAAAAACCCAGACAGGACACAAACTCAAAGCAAGCAGAGAACCTAAAGCAGGAGAGGAAAATGACTCAAAAATAAAACCAGAACAGATACCAGAATATTACAAGAATACTGTTTTGTTTAGAGGTTAAAGTGTGAAGTAAAAATTGTAGCTTGTTTTTTTTTTGTGATTGCCTGTGTCAGGTAGGGGTGAGATAGCTAATGATTACAGTATTTCAAGGTAATACTCCTTGGAAACTCACTTTCTCATGTCCAAGGCCAAAGGAAAATTAGCTTGCTCCTGGTCAGTCATAAGGAAGCCCTGTCTGCAGAGTTCAAGTTGTCTTTTGAGTCTCTGAACTCCAAGATGGATAGCATCAACTCTACTTTGACAGATCGTGGTCAGCATATTTGCTCGTTGGAAGATAATACGACCGCCTCAGACATATGTTTGCTGCAGGTGGAGAAAGTGTGTGCTAGTCTTCAAAGAGATAATGAGTCCTTAAGAGCTAAAGTGATGGACCGGGAGGGATGCACGAGGCGCCAAAACATTCTCATTGTCAGCTTGCGAGAAGGCATAGAAGGTCCCCGTCCATCCTCGTCTGTTCTCAGCTTTTGTCTAAAGTCTTCGGTCAAGACACACTTCCCTCCCCTCCTGAGATAGACTGGATGCATCGGACCCTCGCCTTTAAGCCCGCCCTGGGATCCCGTCCTTGCCCTGTCATCCTGCGCTTCCATCGATTCCAAGAGAGAGACCCGATTATCCGTGAAGCCCGCAGGAGAGGTGCGCTGGCTTATCAGAGTCATATGATTCACCTTTATGAGGTACTACTGACCAGAACTTGTGAAGCAGCATGTTGAATACCGTAGTGCCATGTCTGAACTGTACAAGCAGGGATACAAGCCAGTGTTGCTCTTCCCTGTGAAATTGTGAATCACACTCCCGAACGGGAATGAAAAGTGGCTCTCATCGGCCGCAGAGTCAGCCAAATTCATCCAGGAACTGGATCAGGATCAGTAAAAAAAAACCTGGGTAATGTTATTCTTTTTTGTCTTTGAAACCTAACAGGCTTTTTTTCCTTCTCCCTTCTGTTTTTAAATAATGTTTAAGTGTTTCCTTAATTCAATGCGGCCTGTTTGGTCTATTTGTTAGTTTATGCTGTATTTACATAGCATTGCATAGATGTATACACAGTTTTATTATTTAATGGTATAAGGAATGGTGTTTTAACCAATCTGTTTCATTATGATGCGGTTGCAAGGAGTTAGGATTTAGGAATAAAGAAGTATTAAAGTATACTGCTAAGTCTATCAGAGTCCGGGTGGTTGCCTTTTGCAACACCATCTTTTTTGTGTTTTTTTTCTTCTTTTTTCTGTTCTTTTTTTAATATTTTTTTCTTTCCTCTTTTTGTGTGTATGTGCAGTGGGTCTCTCTTTTATTTACAGTTCACTGCTCATTGTCCTTTTTTATGTATTCCACACCTTGGGTATTATGCATAGTACTGACACCCTGTTGGCACCAGGGGGAGCTTTAAGACTTCTCAGTTTGAATGTTAACTATAGGGATGAACTCTTGTATAGTTAAGTGTAAAAAAGTATTTAGTCATCTAAAACACTTGAACACAAGAATTGCTTGTGTACAGAAAACTCAGGCTCCACTATGGATGGGTTGGTCAGGTACTCCATTCATCATTTAATAGCAAGGCATGGGGGTTGCTATCCTAGTGCATACATTTGTTCTCCTCTCTGTGACAGAAGTGATATCAGACCCTAACAGCTGTTACATTATTGTTCTGGAAAGACTTAACAGCAGCAACCTGGCACTAGTAAACATATATGGTCTGAACTTAGATGATGAGGATTTAAAAAAAGATTTCTTCTCACTTCCTAATCTAAATAGCAGACAGCTCAATCTTGGGGGTGATTTAAATTGCTGCCTTGACCCTTTACTTCACCGTTCCTAAAACAAATCATATTCGGTTTCTAAGTCTTCCAAAATGAACCATACATTTTTGCAGCAATATACAGTCTCAGATGTTTGGTGTTATGTCAACACTAATAGCAGACAATTTTCCTTTTTCTCTCCAGTGCATTCTGCTTTCTCTAGAACTGACTTCTTTCTTTTGGATAACAAACTGCTCTCCTCGGTTAGGTCATGTTGATATAATCCCATCGTAATCTCAGACCATTTTTCCATCACTTTTGGCTCTCTCTCTCTCCCCGGCAGACCTCCTTTATATGGCATTTTAATTCAATCTTACTTAATGATCCTGATTTTGTCAAAACTATTAATGACTGCTTAGACCTGTTTGTTTCAACTAATGTCACTCCTGATATTTCCACAGCAACTGTTTGGTAGACATCTAAGGGATATTTACGGGAATGGGGAGTGGAGGGGGAGGGGGAATAATATCTTACTCAGCATATCTTAGAAAAATAACCATACAGAAAAGTATTGCCCTACCTAGTGCTATATCTGACCTGCAAATGAAATGAGTCCCCTGCCCCAGACCTTATAAGAAGTTTGTTGATTAAAAAAAAAGCAGAATTTGACACTCTTACCTTTGATGCAGCTGTGGCTTTAAAAACCTGGTATAGCTACTATGAGGTCAGTGACAAGTCCAGCAAAATTCTTGAGCTTCCACCCAGCACAGTATTGAAGTGAAAGTATCTAACGGGACTTCCATCTGTCATGGTTTTAATATGCTTAGCCCATATGCAGACACGATACGGAAGCCAGAGCGCAGTTTAAGAAGTTTTATTACGACTGACGGTGAGACAGATCGATTAACCAGAGGATTCGGGGAAACCAGCAGAATCCGGAAAGGGGAACCTCGAGCCCCTCGAGCCTCTCTTGGTGTTACCAAGGTAACACCAAGAGAGTGTTCCAAACCTTGCAATAAACCTTTTAACTATGCGCTGTTGTGTCCGTGTTTGCTGCTTCTAAGTCATTTATGGAAAGTGTAAACATGACATTATACCCACTGTCATCTATTCCTTCACTGTAATTAATCCAATGAGACAACTTGTTAGTTAGATAAAAAGTGCAAATCATAAAACTTTAACGTCATCAATGAAATACTTTATTTGAGTTCGTTTGTGGTTGTAGTTTGCTCTTACCCATACAAAAGGGAAAAAAAAACCAGTAGGGTCAACGTCACATGCGTCTGTCACTTCAGTTATTGAGTGAGAGATACACTCATTTTTCTTAACCTGTGAGGGTAAATGAAAATTAAATTGTACCATTGTCCTTCCAGTTAGTAAAGAAAACTGTCTGTCCCATATATACCAGCTTGGCATTTTATCACGAAGAGGAAAGCAACAAACCCAAATCCAACCCAGGGAAGAGGCTCATGGTGTGGCAGAAGGTGAGACATTTAAATGTACACTGTTATGTTGCATGTGGTAAGGCATACTACAGATGGGTAACTCTATGCTGATATTCAGACTGTGCAACAAGTTTACACGTTTTGCTGCTTGTGTTAAAAAGTCTATTTCAGAAGGTGTAAAATGATACGACGCAAAGACCTAAATTTCTTTGTCTAGATCACAAGAGGCCTACAGATCACTGCATTCCTCAGCTGAATGGCTGAGCTTTAAAGGGTAAACCAACACAACAACAAGATAGAAGTGGAGGCTGTCCTTGTCCTGACATTTCAGGTGAAACAGAGATACCATTAAGCCCAGTTTGTAAAATATGGTGGTGTAAAGAAAACATTTTGATTCTTGGCTCCCTAAGATTAAATGGGAGAGCTCAGTCGAATACCTGATTGCAAAGGGTTCTTTTTAATTTTACAAATGACTGCTTGTTGACTTTATTTAAAAATTAATCAGCTGTCTTGTCTGAACATTGTTTCTATGAAGTCTTTGACACATACTCTTGCTCAATTTGTTTTGATGACACATTTAACCACTTGATTTCTCAGCACTTCCTTTGCATATACATTTATAGCAGATGATAAAGTTTCAGTCTGTTTCTTACTTTCTAATGGTCACCATGTTCCATCTGAAGCAAGCGGCTCTACTCTTCATACAGCTGTTAAATGTGCACAATGTCTTTGAAGGTACAGTGAAGATTTCTTCTTATATTGCATGTTTTCATTCAGATTTGAGTTTTACAGTTAAACTGGTTTTTATATTTCAGCTTCAGCGACTGAGACAACAGCCAATTTCAGTGTGTTGGTGTCCAGCGGTGACCCAGTCACATTCAATTGCAACATAACTGAGAATGGCATAATGCTAATCAACTGGACCAGTGTCCAATTTAATTTTTCATATTTCAGCTCGCCTAATCTGACAACATTAAATTTCCCATCTGAAAGAGTGAAACTAGACTCTAATATACCTTCCAAGCTCACCATCAGTAGAGCACAACATGATGATGAAGGACTTTACACATGTACTATAACAGGTGGAGAAGGTGTTCACAAAATCACATGGAGTTTAACTGTATCTGAGAAAAGAGGTACGCAGACAAATGACCGATCAGTTCCATAGCATAAATTGTACAATTAGAAATCTTCTTCCACACTAATGATTATCTTCTTTTTTCAGGTTCTCGGTTTTCAAAGTATATTTTTTTCATTCTATCACCAGCCATTGGACTGCTTCTATGTTGCATCATGTTAGTTGTCTGCCTCTGCATGTGAGTAATAGCTTCTGAGTTTACATTTACAATTTATTTCTGTTAACAATGTGACAACTCAGGCACATCTTAATGTTAAGTTGTGTACTGAATCATTAAATTTACTTCATTTTGTTTTTCTGGACATTTTGAAATGGCTTGAATCTGTTGAACCAAACATCATTAATGCTAAATAGTCATTGGTCAATCAAGCGTCACTCTGAAATGGTATTGGTCAATGTTAATTGTAAACGCCTCAAATGGTGTTAGGACTTTAACTGTTTAACTCTCTGTGTCTGAAAGAGAAATATTATATTGATCTCTGTGAAAGGAAAAGAGATACATTTTATACTAAGTTAGATTTAAAGCGCATGTTGATTGGCTATTGATAACTTTTTTTACCAGCTCTTTAACCATCCATCCATTTTCTTTAGCTGCTTATCCATGCAGGGTGGTAGGGGGCTGATGGTTATCTCCAGCAGTCAATGGCAGGAGGCGGGGTGAACCACCATCATGTCAAATTGGTTCCTGTAATTGGTTCCTGTATTATTTCAGCAGAAGACATTGCAACAGAGAAGAAAATCAGAAACCGGTCCAAAACCAGTATCAGCTTCAATCAGAAGGACAGGTCAGAATATTTTATGTATTTTGTAAATGTTTCTTCTTCACTTGCCGTCTTAGACAATGGGGTTTATTTTCAGGGAATATGATCAACTTTTGACATCACTTCCTCCTTTATTGGAGCGTTCTTGTCTGCTTCTGCCGATACCAGATTCAATTCAATTAAATTTTATTTATAAAGCGCCAATTCATGAAACATGTCATCTCGAGGCACTTTAAAAAGTCAAAATCAATCATATTATACAGATTGGTCAAAAATTTCCTATATAAGGAAACCAGTTGATTGCTTCAAAGTCCTGAGAAGCAGCATTCACTCCTGGAGAAGCGTAGAGCTACAGGGAGAGCCGTCTGCATTGTCCATGGCTTTGCAGCAATCCTTCATACTGAGCAAGCATGAAGTGACAGTGGAAAGAAAAACCACCCATTAGCGGGAAGGAAAAACCTCCAGCAGAACCAGGCTCAGTGTGAACGGTCATCTGCCTCGACCGACTGGGGGTTACAGAAGACAGAGCAGAAACACAACAAGACAGACAAAAAAGCACAGAAGAACACATTGATCCAGTAATCTGTTCTACATTAGATGGTAGTAGTGGGTGATCTGTCTTCTCTGGATGATGTCACAGTTAACAGAACGTCAGACCAGGTGTACCTACTATGAAGAAAAGAGAGAGAGAGCAAAAAGGTTAAAAGATGAAATGACAACACTCATTTCAATGTAATGAAATGCAAAAATGGAGAACAGTAGACTGGAGAACAGTAGAAATCAGTAGAGTGAGAAAAATAGGCCCTGATGTCCTCCAGCAGCCCAAACCTATAGCAGCATAACTATAGAGGTAGCTCAGGGTAACATGAGCCACTCTAACTATAAGCTTTGTCAAAATGGAATGTTTTAAGATTAGTCTTAAAAGTAGACAGGGTGTCTGCATCACAGACCAAAACTGGGAGTTGGTTCCACAGGGGAGGAGCCTGATAGCTAAAGGATCTGCCTCCCATTCTACTTTTAGAGACTCTAGGAACCACCAGCAGACCTGCAGTCTGAGAGCGAAGTGCTCTGTTAGGAACATACGGGGTAATCAGAGCTCTGATATATGATGGAGCTTGATTATTAAGGGCTTTACGTATATATTAGAAGAAGAATTTTAAATTCTATTCTTGATTTAACAGGAAGCCAATGGAGGGAAGCTAAAATAGGAGAAATATGATCCCTCTTGTTGATTTTCATCAGAACTCTTGCTGCAGCATTTTGGATCAGCTGAAGACTTTAAACTGCATTTTGTGGACTTCCTGATAGTAAAGAATTACAATAGTCCAGCCTTGAAGTAATAAATGCATGGACTAGTTTTTCAGCATCACCTCTGGACAGAGTGTTTCTAATTTTGGCGATATTCCTGAGGTGAAAAAAGGAAACTCTGGAAACCTGTTTAATATGGGATTTAAATGACATGTCTTGGTCGAAAACAACAGCAAGATTTTTTACTTTATTACCAGAGGCCAAATTAATGCCATCCAGATTAAGTGAGTGATTAAGAAGTTTATTTTTTGAGGACTCTGGTCCAAAATTTACAACTTCTGTCTTGTCAGAATTTAAGTACAGGAAATTTAAAGTCATCCAGCTTGTGATGTCATCAAGACATGACTGCAGTCGAAGTTACTGATTGGTTTCATCAGGATTTATGGATAAATATAGCTGAGTGTCATCAGCATAACAGTGGAAATTAATCCCATGCTGTCTGATAATTTTGCCAATCGGAAGCATATATATATATAGTAAAGAGAATTGGTCCAAGGACTGAACCCTGTGGTACTCCACAAGTGACCCTAGTGTTTGAGGAAGATTTATTATTAACATGAACAAACTAGAATCTGTCTGACAGATAGTATTTAAACCAGCCTAATGCTTTCCCCTTAATTCCTACAGTATGCTCAAGTCTTTGTAGGATAAATTTGTGATCAACTGTATCAAATGCAGCACTGAGATCTAACAGGACAAGTATAGACACAAGTCCATTATCTGAGGCCATGAGAATATCATTGGTGACCTTCACCAGAGCTGTTTCGGTTCTATGATGAGCTCTGAAGCCTGACTGAAACTCCTCAAGTAGGTCATTACTTTGTAAATGTTCACAAAGTTGATTAGCAACTACTTTCTCAAGAATTTTAGATAAGAAAAGAAGATTAGATATAGTTCTGTAAAACTGATCTTGATCAAGAGATGGTTTCTTAAGTTAAGGTTAAGGTTTAATAATAGCTACTTTAAAAGCCTGTGGTACATATCCATTTACTAAGGATAGAAAAATCATGTCTAAAATAGGACCACTGATCAAAGGCAATACCTCCTTAAACAACTTGGTTGGGATTGGGTCTATCATACAGGTAGAAGGTTTAGATGAAGCTAAAATTTTAGATAGCACAGAAAGCTCTACTGCTTCTAAACAGTTCAGACACTGTGCAGGTTCTAAAGATTCCTCCAACGCTGCCTCACTTACTGAGGACGAGGTAATCGTGTTTGGGAGGATGCAAATTATTTTATTTTTAATGGAATCAATTTTATTTATGAAGAATCCCATAAAATCATTACTGCTAAGAGCTAAGGGAATAGATGGATCAACAGAGCTTTGACTCTTTGTAAGTTTGGCAACTGTACTAAAGAGAAATCTAGGATTATTTTTGTTCTCCTCAATTAATGATGAAAATATGCTGCTCTAACTCTGCGAAGGGTCTTGTTATACAACAATAGACTGTCCATCCAGATTAGGTAGGATTCCTCTTGGTATGTAGAGCGCCATTTTCTCTCCAATTTCCTAACATTGTGCTTCAAGGAACGCAGCTCTGAATTAAACCAGGGAGCCAGCTTCCTTTGAATAATCACCTTTTTTTTTCAAGGGAGCTACCTTGTCTAATGCAGAACGCAATGACGAAGTAATACCGTTAAGAAAGACATCTATTTGTGAATGGGAAGAAACAACATTGCTGCTATCTGCAGGGTATTTCTGCAATACTGACGATATTAAAAGGGGGACAGACTCTTTAAAGTTTGATGCAGCATTGTCCGATAAAGATCTACTATAATGGAACCCTCTTTTGGGGGTGGAGAACTCAGTTAGATTAAACTCAAATGTTATTAAAAAAAATATCAGATAGGACAGGGTTGTAAGGAAATACTGTTAATTCTTCACAATCAATGCCATATGTCAGCACAAGGTCTAAAGTAGGGAGCCAAGAGTGGGTTGGTTTATGCACATTTTGAACCAAAACCAATTGAATCTAGGATAGTGTTAAAGGCTACGCTAAGGTTATCACATTCTGTGTCAACATGAATGTTAAAATCCCCCACTATAATAACCTTGTCAGTGTTTATCACCAAATCAGATAAGAAGTCTGACAATTGATCCAAAAACTGAGAGTAAGGGCCTGGTGGACGATACAAAACAACAAACAGAAGAGGTTTTATTGCTTTGCAATTTGGATGAGGGAAACTGAGGGATAAATGTTCAAAAGAACTGTAGTTAATTATTGGCCTGGGACTAATTAATAAATCAGACTGAAAGATGGTTGCCACTCCTCCTCCTCTTCCCACAGATCTGGGAATGTAGAAATTTGAATAATTGGAGGGAGTTGACTCATTTATACTAACGTAGTCCTCTTGTAGCCAGGTTTCTGTGAGACAAAATAAATCAATCTGATTATCGGAAATCAATTCATTAACTAACAAAGTCTTTGGAGGGAGAGACCTTATATTTAATAGACCACATTTAATTGTTTTATCTTTTGGTTCAAGGTGAGCCGTATTGATTTTTATTAGATTTTTATGATTTGTTCCTTTTAGATAAGTTTTTGATCTATTAAGTTTTGGCCGTGGGAAAGATACCGTCTCAATGGGGTAATGGGTGGGTAACAGTACAGAAGCTGCAGAGAGGTGTGTTAAACTACGGCTCTGCTTCCTGGTCTGGACTCTGGGTTGTCAGCATTTAGGAGAACTAATTAATCCGGCCAGATTCCTAGAAAGAAGAGCTGCACCATCCAAAGTAGGATAGATGCCGTCTCTCCGAAACAGACCAGGTTTTCCCCAGAAAGTTTGCCAGTTATCAATGTACCCCACGTCGTTTTCAGGACATCACCTAGACAACCAGCGGTTGAATGATGACATGCGGCTAAACATGTCATCACTGGTCAGATCAGGCAGGGGACCAGAGAAAATTACAGAGTCCGACATTGTTTTAGCAAACTTACACACCGAAGCAACACCAACTTTATTGACCTCCGATCGGCGTGACCGGGTGTCATTACCGCCAGCGTGAATAACAATCTTACTGTATTTACACTTATTCTTAGTCAGCAGTTTCAGGTAAGATTCTGTGTCGCCCGTTCTGGCCCCTGGCAGGCATTTAACTATGGTCCTTGGTGTCTCTAGTGCCACGTTTCTGACTATTGAGCTCCCAATCACCAGAGTCGGCTTCTCAGCGGGTGTGTCGGTGAGTGGGGAAAACTTGTTAGAAACGCAGATGGGTTGGTGGTGACCTAGGGGCTGAAATCTATGGCTATTCTTCCTACGAACCGTCACCCAGCCGGCCTGGTTACCTGGCTGCTCGGGTGCTTCTGGAGGACCGCTACATAAAGTCACTCTATGTGGCTCCGCGCTAGCAAAGGGGCGGTTATCAGCTGATTTTTCCACAGCACGGAGCTGGGTCTCCAATTCTGACACCCTCGCCTCCAAAGCTACAAAAACACTACATTTATTACATGTACCATTATCACTAAATGAGGCAGAGGAATAACTAAACATCTGACACAGAGAGCAGGAGATAGGGGGAGACTTAGACAGAGATATCAAAGCGGAGGAGAGAGTAAAGGGGGAAGCAATTGTGGAGCTAAAGCTAGGCTAGGCTAAAGCTAGGCTAGCGCCCTTTTACTACGCCAAAAAAGCAAACCATGAGAAACACGAGGAGTTCCCAAGCGCGATGTGCAGCAACAGAGAATGTTTTAAAAGTGCTTATGTGTTAAAAACAGATGTTACAGTAAAGATATTAAAGAGAAAAGCGAGAGAGTCTGGAGCAACAAACCGTCGCTCATGCCGTGAAAACAGGAAGTGACACAATACGCATTACCGCAAACAGGAAGATGTGGACAGAACGTTTATTGCCACTTCTAACAAACAAGCAACTCTGACTCCACAGTCTCATCAGGTCACAAGAAGCTAAACTTTTTCCGCAGTCATCTCTGACTCATAGCCTTGTCAATGTGGTTACTTTTTCTTCTGCTTCTTGCAGGTTTTTTTCTATTTGTCTCTCCCGACCACTAACTGTGACTCTGTCTTTATGTTCCAGGATGTCCGCACTCAACCACAAGCTTGTACAGATCAGTGGAGGAGCAAACGGCAGAGGAGAGAGTACATGGAGAGGCTGAATTCAATTTATGGTAAATTCTGAGCTGAGTTGCCTTTTATTCACTTTAAGAAAGAGAACCAGTTTGGAAGATATTAGTTGTTGATTTTGTATTAAAGTAGGTGCTTTAAAATATCAATAAAATGGATTCACTAATCAACAACGTAACTGTTTAATCTGCAAAAGCTTTGTATTACTGACATGTCTTGCTGATTGTTTTCAATTAAAATATGTCATTTAAAAGCATCAGTTCAATCATTTACTCATGTTGATTTGGATTGATTTTACTGGGTAACTGCAGTGTAGTGTAACTTATGCCCAGTGGAGGGCAGGCGGTGTCATGCTGAATGTCATAATGCTTTGAGTCTACAGTCAATCAAGTCTTTACACATCCTCTCATCGGCAAACACGTATTTCCGCCGGTTGCCTCGCATTAAGTTATGCGTCACGAACATTGCAGCAAGCGTAATCAGCATTGCTTTTTGAAAAGTGGAGCCAGGCTTTCGCTTTTTTATCAGCCATGCTTGTTTTGTTGACTGTTTCAGCAGTTACTCATGTCATTATGCTCTTGCGCATGCAATGCTGTGTTCAGGTCAAGCATGGAAAATTGGCCACTCTTCCACTCCATCAGTGTCATAATGATGCGTATAGGTCCTCACTAAGACTAAGAAAGTAGAGCACATCACACATGTTTTAAAGTTCTTACACTGGTTTCCTGTATCTCAGAGAAAATACTTTTAAAACATTTCTGTTAGTCTATTAATCACTTGGCACCTAAATACATTACAGACTTGTGTTCAGTGTATCAGACCACTAAGGTCTTCTGGCTCAAGACAACTCTGTATACCCAGAGAAAGTATAGAGAAACTTCATTTAGTTCCTATGCTCCACTTATCTGGAACAAGCTGCCAGAAGATTGGAAGAGTGCTGAAACCCTGAGTTCCTTTAAATCAATTTGTTTAGAGTTGCTTTTGAATGTCAGTTTTCTACTCTAACTGTTGTATTTCACTGAAACCTCAATTAGATTAAGTTTTTAGTTCAACTTTTCTTGACCTGATGCTACTATGTTCTTTCACGCTGTATGTTTTATTTTATGTTCAGTTCATGTACAACACTTTGTATTTCTTGTTACTGAAATGTGCATTAAAAATAAACTTGCCTTGCTTAGACATGTATGCCATCTGCAATCTGGTTGGTTAAATTGTTCCGAGGAAGAGCAAGTGTGAGCTGATGTCACATTTGTTAAAATCCCCCGATTAAAAACACTGGCTGCTCTCCACTTTGATTGTAAGCTCTGTTGTACAGTAGGTGTCAGAGATGGGACACTAGTTCATAGCGGTTACAGACCTGTCTCTCTTGTGGTATAGTACAAGAAATTACATTTTACAGATGGTATGAATGTTTTCTTGTAAACGGACTGCCTGAAGAAGAATCACATCAAGGTCACAGACCTATTTGGAGATGTCAGTCCTAAAATCTGTGGAGGCACTTTGCGTTGCTGAGTGACTGGATTGTTGGGGAACCTAAAGGATTTAGATGTCCTTATTTCTCCCTTTGTATAGTGGGTCCTAAACAAAGTAACACCAAAACAAAAGTGAACAGAAAATGTTTTGAGAGCAACTGGTCCGGTCCATTACTTGACAAAGTGTTTTTCTGCGCAAGGAACATCTAAAGGGGATCTTACAAAATTGGGCTGACCTCTCCACAATATTTAAATTCACACAAATGTACTCTCCTTGTGTTTGCACCAATAATGGAAAAGGGGCGTCTGTATGCCAGATTCCACACCACTCCAGCTTTATTTATAGAGAACTTTATGCACCCATGGGACCAAAGTGCTTTACACACAATAAATAAACAGCAGTCATATGACACCATAACAAACTGATATTAAAATCAATAAGACCTAAAATAAATAAAACAGCCCAATGCTAAAATAATAGTACAATCATATAACCTGTAAAAAATGATGTAAAATTAAAAACAATAAAACCAAAATAAAAAAGAAAATAACACCAATTCAAGCGGGAAGGGATATGTTTTAAGAAGGGATTTAAAAACAGACAGGGAAGAAGTCTGTCTGATATCCTAAGAAAGGTCATCCCATTATTACAGTAAGAGCAGCTTATCTCTGAGCTTATGCTTTGTCTTTTGCACACCCAGGAGCTGATCAGCTGACCTGAGAGAACAACAGGGTGTGTGGGGATGTAGCAGCTCTGACAGGAAGGGAGGGGGGCAAGGCTATTTAGAGCTTTAAAAGCTTTTTAAACATGGATTTTTGTGTTAAAATATGCGCAGCAGCATTCTGTATCCTCTGAAGCTGAGAGACACATGAATCCCTGTCACCTTTTTAAAGTGCATTACAGTAATCCAACCGAGGTAACAAAGGCATGGATTACTTTTGTGAAGTGCTGAGGAGAAAGAACTTGCTTTTCTTTAGCTTGGTGTCTCAAATAGGAAAAAAAACTGAATTTAACAACTGCTCTGGTGTGATTTTTCTAACTTAAGTCCAGCATCCACTGACCACTAAATTTGTAACAACTGGCCCGATGTATCAGACATTTATCTCTAAAACTCAAAATTTCGCTCAAAAACATTTATTGATAAACCCTTGCAAGCTTCGATGCTACATCATCAAGTGCAGCATTTACACTTTTGAAGCATGCAGAACTTTGAGTGAATACAAGGTTTTTCCAACTCTACAGTGAATGCACATGCAATATTTTATTTCCCTATCAGTAAGCTGTGGAGAATTATATTATCCTTCTTATTTCATCTTAAGAATAATCAGCTTTCATGAGCAATATTACACTGAAAAAATCATCTTGGATTTATTTGATTCAATTGTGGTCATTGGCAGCACACACAAACCTTTTGGTTTCACAGCAATCTACAATGTTGTGTTAATTCAAAGCAAATGGGTAACTTCAGTTCAACACAACTCAGTCACTTCCCTTCAAAACTATTTGGTCAGTTAAAACTAAGGGCCAGTGTTTGAAGTAATTCTGAAATCCTGCAACCTGTTGAGTTCTAAAGGTGTCTTCTTACTCTGTGAATTATGACATCAGTGTATTAGAAAATGGTGGTGTTGGATTTTGAATCTGAATCTAGGCCCCTGTGTGAAATTTAGGTTCAAAACAAAAACAACTGGACTTGTTTTCTGTACTGAAAGTCCAGTTGTTTTTGTTTTTTACTTTTTTTTTTTGGAATGACCATGACCTGGATGACTTCACCAGCATTTTCCATATTTTGATGTTAAGTTTAGTGGAAAGCAGACTGGCGTGGAGAGGACGCTTGCAAGCACAGAACCCATGTGAACCAATAGCATATGCATAACAGATTATGTCTGGGAAATTAAATTCTCTCATGAGCTCATCGCATTAATTTTGATTAAACATCTTGAACATGTCACATCTTTTTCTCTCAGTACACAAGATAACATACAACAACATAATAACAATGCAGTGTTTTTGTTACTTTGCCATGAGGTCTTTGTAACCTCATGCGTCATTTTCAATTTAGGGACAACTTTGTCAAGTGTTGCTAATGTGCAAATTTTTCATATCATGTAGCATCTACACAATATTATTATGCTCTCTAAGTACATGAAACAATAGTAGGAAAGTACCATATTTTTCACTCTATAAGTCACACTTTTTTTCACAGTTTGGACCATCCTGCGACTTATAGTCTGGTGCGACTTATATATTAATTTTAAATGGTAAATCATACTGACCAAGATGAACCAAGTAGTAAACATTACTTTATGTTGCTCTGAAACATCTGTGTCATACTGTTAGCGTAGCACTGTTACATTCACTGTCTGATTTCAGCGCGATTAGACCAAAATGCTCTGACGAGAACTTTCCATATGGTAATCTGTTTGAGCTAGATGTCCAACTTGATAAACACAGGTTGCCTGAACTGTCCATAATGAGCAAGCATGAAGCGACTGTGGAGAGGAAAAACTCCCCTTTGGGAAGAAACCTTTGGCAGAACCAGGCTTAACATGGCGGTCTTCTGCCGGACCGTTTTAAGGAGTGACTGGGAATTCCATAATAGTCCAGGAGGAACAACACTCTGGTAGGGACGAGGTTGAAGCAGCACAATAGGAAAGACAGGCGAAGCTTGCTACGATGGTGGAGAAGGGGATGGATGTGGGTTGAATCCGGTCATCAGAGTCCAAACCAGCCACCGCTTGCTCGCTGAGGAGAAGGCCGAGACAAGGATGTGGAGTTCTTTTAAGATGAACCCAGGATGCTGATTGGCTTCGAGGAGGAGCAGTTCAAAGCTGATTGGCTTGCGTCGGAGGCGGATGAGTCTCTGATTGATGGAGGTAGGCAATAGAGTTTCTTCAGTTCTAATTTTCGCTTAAGCTTCATTCAGCTAATTGTGGATATAGCTGTGCAATAGAATAAGTTGCCTTACCAGTTTAAATGTCAGTTTTCACTCTTGCATTGTGTGAAATCACTTTATAAATAACTGCGACATCCGGTGTGACCTATAGCCAAAGAAAGACGGTAACTAAATGTGCTTGAATAGAACAAACAGACACTTGATATCTTTTGTTCAATGTCATTGCTATAGTTTTTAGTATGTGACTTAAATAGAGTGTGTGATGTTCTTATGGAACAAAAGAGTACTAGTTTTGCAGGGGTGTGGTGGAAATAAACTTCAAATGAGCATGGGCTTAAATAATCAGTGAGACAACCAGTTAGCTATTTAGGCTCAAGAAGTTATCACTGTTTGCAAACAGGAGAATATCACCCTGAGTCAAGTTTCAGAGAAATTCTCTGCAAAATTCAGGGCTCTTTGTGGATGGTTTCTACATCCTCTTCATGCAATCTACATAAATACAGACTTTCAACCCACAAGAATAAGCTGACCTTCATAGTCTAGTTGTGCAGGTGTCTGTTCTCTGCCTAACACAAACCAGAAACTCAGTTCTTGCATAATGGGCTTTGATTATGCCCTAGGTCCCAGAGTTTGTCTGCCCGCACAGGATTGTCACATAAGCAGTTCTTTAGCTCCATCTGGTGCATTGAAGTTTCACTTCTACTGATAGGCACATGGGAGTGTATAAGTTAGAAAGCATAGGAAACCATAGGTAATTAAAAAAATTCCTTCACAAGCAGCTATTGTGCTGGCGGGGAAAGGTTACTTTCTCTCACAGGATGTGTACATTATATGGGTCCCAGCTGGCTCAGACGAGATAGGTTGTTTGTTATGGTCTGAGAGCAGTTAAACAGCCCGAGACACACCAGGCTATCAAAAACAGTAGCAGCGGCGCATAATGATAGGACTTGTGGTTTTGACTTATGGTTTTGAGTTAGAGACTGTTGAACAACCTGGAGGACCTCAGATACTTTTTCCACTTGTTACATGAAAGTTCTGAAGGAATGTTGCTCGAAACAGAATACTATATTTTAACATATTTAATCTAAAAAAGCTTTGGAGGTTCACCTGTAGTGTGAACCTCCAAAGCGGTTCACACTACAGTTTAGTCATTCACCCATTCACACCTGGGGCAGACTGACAGAGGCGAGGCTGCCATACACGGGCACCACCAGGCCCTCTGACCACCACCAGCAGGCAATGCGGTTGAAGTGTCTTGCCCAAGGACACAGCGACCGACAGCCAGAGTGGGGAATCGAACTGGCAACCTGCCGATTGCAGGACGAACTCCCTAACCTCTGCAGCTCTCTAGTATATAAAAGAACACACATTTTTAACAAAGCATAAAGGGAACAAAATGAAGACACAAACTCTTACCTAAGAACATGTAGCCAGGAGATTTAATTGGTTTTACAGTATAAAACTGCTATAGCTGCACAGTTTGGTAGAAATAAATACCACCTGTCATGGTTTACCCGTGCCATCAGGCTAGCGAAGCGGAACCACAGTCAGAAAATCCAGGAGCTTTTCCATGATGCCAGCAACACCAGGAGCATGTGGAAAGGCATACGGCCGATCACTGAATACAACATGCCCACACCCCCGGTGGGTGAAGTTGAAGCTGACATTCTTAACGGACTAAACAACTTCTTTGGGAGGTTTGAGGCACTAAACAGCACTCCAGCAGTGAAATCTGTCCCCCATCAAGAAGAGGAGGTGCTCTGCCTTGACACAGCCGACGTGTGGAAGACACTGAGGAGAGTCAACCCACGGAAGGCCCCAGGCCCCTGGACAACATACCTGGGCGGGTGCTCAAGGATTGTGCAGGTCAGCTCAGGGGCGGATCCAGGATAATTCAAAGGGGGGTGCGCACCTAAGGGTCATGTCAAGACAATGTGAGGGTAAACGACCAAATAATGCCATCTTTACTCTTTCACACTACGCTAATTATTCGTCTAAGGGTTTTTGAATTGATAATCATTTTAATGGATGAACATAAGTGGAATTAGCATGATTACATTATTGTAATTGAAAAATTATCTTTAGGACAAAATTTCTTGGTTTTTACAGCATGCACAAGGTTAAAAAGTAGTTTGAATAAAAAATTATCCTTATCAACAATTAATCAAACAAAGATTTTCTTTATTTCCAGAAATGAAATTTATCTAGTAAAATGAAATAAAAAGACCCAAGGACTTAAGAATGGCTTGGTATGGTTGAAATGATAAATGATTTTTTAATATACATGTATTTTAACAATTTATTTCATCCAGATAAACTATATTAAGAAAAAAAATGACTTAAAAAGACCCAAGGACTTAGAACAGTTTGTTATGGTTCAAGTGATAAAGGAGTTTTGAATCTATTTTAACGAGATAAACTATGTTGAGAGAAAAAAAAAACTTTAAGGTAAGTTAAACCAATGAACATGTATGGTGAAGGTAAGCCATAAGCCTATAATAGAACAGTAAGACTTGACAAAGAATATTTTTCTCTTCTACAACACCTTCAACTTTATGATGACGATGATAATGGGTTAATGAATGTCAACCCTCTAGGATGCTTCTGGGCAAATATGTCAATGATTTTGTTGATGTCTAAATGAATGTCCTTGTGGACATACATAAGTAGCAAAGCCACAAACCTTTCTTGTCCCATTGTCGACCTCAGCAAAGTTTTCACTGCTTTAAGGCCTAATTTAGCACGTTCCACAGAAGCACTCGTAACACATATGCAAGTTGCTTGAAAATAGTTTTAATTGCATTGTAAAACGCGAAATCTGAGCTGTGAGCAATTCAAATTCATGCTTGGACAGACCCGGCTGCAGAAACAAATTACAGGGGGGCATTACATTTTTCAGGGGGGCACACTTAAAAAAAAAAAGCATTTTACATGCCTCAGGCTGAACAGTGCCTCTGTGACTAGTCCTACAGTGCTAAGAAACAAACTCTCAATAAAATCCCAAAATCTAACAAAAAGAAATAGTGTATTCAGTGTTACCAAATTAGGCAGGTTTCTACCCAATTAGGCTTCTTTTGAACAAAATAAGCTGGAAATAGGTTATGGGTGTCAGGGTTCTCTGTGTCTTGCTGCTCTAACTCTACTCCTCAGGTGTGTCTAGTTGGCTGAGGAGGCGTGGCCCACACCTGCAGCTCGTTGCAGGCGGCTTCCTCTGGCTTCTTAAGCAGAGCGCTGACAGATGGAAGACGCCAGAGCCTTAACCAGTCGTGGTACGACGTGGCCTCTGGCCCAACTCTTGGAAACCAGCTTGTGAGTTTTTTTGCTCTTCGATTTTGACTAATTTTGGATCTCTCTGTTTTTGCCTTCAGATTTTGGTGCTTGGATGCACTCACCTGTCTTGACGTCCCGTCCGAAGAAAAAGACCAGCAGGACCTGTCTGCTCAGATTTTGCTCTGGCGCTCCCCTCATACTTCCTGGATGTTACCCAGCGAGGCCTGAGATCCCCTCTCCCGGATTCTGCTGGTTCTGCATTCACTCTGGTCAATCCATCTGTCAACCGTTGCCGATGAGGTTCGCTCAGGATCCCTCGCCAGTTACATCTGCCGTCCTCAGCCACTAGCCGCCTATCTCCAGCAGAGTAGAGTCATAGAGTTCTCCCGACGCTACTTCTCCCCGGTTAGGTCCGCCCAGCCCAATGGTAAGCAGCGCAACTTCTAGCAGTTCTCCTGGTTCTCCTTTCAGAGTTACTCACTCCCTCTCTCTTGCAGACTCTCCAGCCGTGACGTTCTGACCCAGCCGAATCGCCTGTAGTTCCGTCCGTAGATCTGCCTGTTTCCAAAATAAACATCTTAAAGACTGTGCATTGCCTCCCAATCGTATCTGCATGTGGACTCGTCACCTGAAAACCATGACAATGGGCAGGTTGTAAAAATTTGGTTGGCCGCACCCCCGCCTGTATCCGCCACTGCAGCTGGCTGGTGTTCTCACAGACATTTTTAACAACTTGCTGGAGCAAGCCACAATGCCAGTATGCTTCAAGTCTGCCTCCATCATTCCGGTGCCAAAGAAACCTCAAGTCACCGGTTTCAACGACTACCGGCCTGTTGCACTGACTCCCATCATGATGAAGTGCTTTGAAAGGCTGGTGAGAGAACACATCGTCTCCAGTCTCCCCCCAACATTCGACCCCGCTCCAGTTTGCCTACCGACGGAACCGCTCCACTGAGGACGCCATCTCCTCTGCTCTTCATCTGAGCACCTGGAGGAGAACACGCACGTGCGGATGCTGTT
This sequence comes from Fundulus heteroclitus, assembly GCF_011125445.2. NCBI lineage: Eukaryota > Metazoa > Chordata > Actinopteri > Cyprinodontiformes > Fundulidae > Fundulus > Fundulus heteroclitus. The sequence goes on from NC_046367.1 coordinate 22,544,158, forward strand.
CCTGGACTTCAGTTCAGCGTTTAACACCATCATCCCACAGCACCTGGTGGGAAAACTGGAACATCTGGGCTTCAGCACACCCCTTCGCAACTGGCTGCTAGACTTCCTCACCAACAGACCTCAGTCAGTCCAGGTCAGACAGAACACCTCTGATGTCATCAAATGCTGCTGAACTCTCAGTTTCTAAAATGCATTCTTGCACAAATAATTTCTGCACATACAAATGGTTTTTAAGAAATACTCACCTGTACACTGTGATCACACAGTCTATTTATCCTGCATTGTTTACAGTTCAATTGTTGTACTGTTAAATCACTGCTGCACTTTATCATGTAATTTACTTTATCCTGTAATCTACTGCAATTCACTGTAATTTTCAAGCTGTATGCAAACGAAATTTCGTTCTGTACGCACTCTGCATACAGAGTGACAAAGTTGTCTAAGTCCTTCAATAACCTCTACAGGTCATGTTATTGCAGCAGGAACCACAATTTGACCGTTTTCACAGCAAGTTTAACCTTGAGTTGCATGAAAGAAATGAGTCACAAAAGAAACATCCTTGTAAAATCAGGTTTTAGGAACCGAAACAGTTAGAACTGTGAAAAAATTTTAAATTTGTGTTTTCAACATGTCACTGCTAGGATGCAAAAAGCAGCAGGTGTGAAGTTTTCAAAGTGATCTAAAAGACGAGGCCAAATTGCACAGAAAAACAAACACTACAAATCATTTCAATCAACTCTTAGCAGTATGAAGGAATCAATATCAACATCTAGTTATAGTGGTGGTAACTTGAACTTAATGCACGGGCTTACCTGGGCTGAAGCCCCAGGACTTACAGTGTTAAAGGGACTCCTGTTTTGAGGTCACATGGAAAAAAAATCCAGTTTTGTAACTACTGCTGTAATATATTTGTTTGTAACGTGACAGGCTCTCTGTCTGTCAATCACGTTTGGACATACAGTATGTCTACCATTTTAGAGGCAGGTTTGTAGCCGCTGATTTCCCCAAATTGAAAATTGCCTATGCGGGTTGATGGATTTACGTAAAGAGCTAGTTATTGCACTGTCCTTCCACTGTAACTGAGTGACGGTTGTCAACATGTCAAAAATTACTAGAAGTCTGGGAGACTTTGTCTCCTCTTGGTGATGCAGTATATTATTCCTCCACTAGACGGTGTCAGCGAGCATGGTGGCTGGCTGAAGCGGCAGGTGTTACCCATCAAGCCTCATCAGGAGAGGAGTATTTTAGGAGCCTGCTGCCAGCACTTTTTCACATGAGTGTTAACCAATGTGGTCTGACTCTAGCCTTCCCATCAGTCCTGGCTCTCAGACTTGGAAGAATTGGTCTTATCTTGTGTGTTCCTACTTCCTAGGGTACTCCTGCGTACTGGTTTCTACTCCAGTTCTTTTCCACAGTTATCTCACACTAGTGATGGCGAGATGAAGCCTCGTGAGGCATTGAACCACTTGAGCCAACTGGTTCGAGAAAGGGTTAATTTTTTTGGAGCTTGGTGTGCACACGAAACCACCTACTGGCGAGGTGTATAATCACAGCCAGCTGTATCTTAACACGTGTGATGCATTGATTTTTTTGTCTATTATGACTCTTGGGAATGACTTCACAAAAGGTGTAGGATGAAATCATTTGTCTACATAAATTATGTATACATATATGTGTATAATAAAATATTGTTTGAATGTATTCTCTGTGTGTAATTATTCCCAAAACAGTAGTGTCATGTGATATGGCATGGTGTGTAATATTCAGACCTCTCAACTTTGATCAAAAGTTAAGAGTGAGATTATGCTAATTTTAGGGGCAGGGGGGTTATGGTCAACAATTTCCCCTCAGCAGCAACACTGAAGCACACAGAGGTTCACGCTGCGTCTTTACGCACGATCATGCTGCTGATGTCTCCTTCTTTTCAGCTCAATGCACTTCTAGGCTGTTACATTTTTTTAACATTCTCATCACCTTTCACAGCGACAGGTTTCTCAGTCAGTCGCCGCGCTGACCAGACAAATTTCTTTTGCTCTCGTCTGTGCGGCGGTGCGGTGGGCAGATCTTACCCCCGTTGGTGTGCTGCATGCGACGGATAAACAGTGGGGAAAATGCATTACTAAATACTGTAAAGGGCTTCTATAAAGGGAACAGGTGTACTGACAGATCTGAGATGAAGCCCCTGATGTTACAAGTTCTTTAAAATGACCCTTAAAAGTGCGCACCTGAATTAAAGCGAGAGGCAGCACGCCCACCGAAGCGCCACTGATTCTATGTTGTTAAAAACAAAAGAGCATGAAACACAGCTAGTAACTGTCCTATTGACTTTAACTGGCACACGTTGCTACCAATGTGAGGACATTAAACGTAGTGATTCACGTTTTGAATGGTGAACGGTGATAAAAGCACCTGCTCCGAGGGAAAGGGGGGGGGGGGGAGCAAGCGCTGAGGCACAGAAATACGGTGCATGTAAATAAAAAATGCAGAATTAATAAAAACGAAACCTATAAACAGACTAAGTGCCGTTTTAAACTGTATCTGGTTAGCAGAACTGTTTTATGATCCAGTGTGCAGCCATGACTGGTTCTGAATGAACCGGTCATCTGGCAAAATCTGAGCCACTACCCGAAGCAGTCACGTGGTACAGCCGGGCAGCGAGGCTTCGGACTTCATTGTTTTCGGCTCCTCCCCTAAATGAAGCAAGCTTCAATACGCGCTTTACGGAAATGCCCCCTCCATTACTCGACACAGGCCTCGAAGCCTCGGCACATCACGTAACATCACTATCTCACACCAATTCAAGTTTTTTCCTTGGGCTGAACCTCCTGGCTGGCAGTGTGTGGCTTCCTGTTTCCTTGGACTCACCTGTGATCGATCCCTGCTCACCCTCCACGTGCTTACCCGCCATCGTGTTCATCATACAGCCCTCACTCAGATTGGATTCACCTCTCTCCAGCTGAAGCAGACTTCCAGGCCCCACTCATTCCTCCGTGGTGGTCACCATCAGCTCTCAAGTAAGCTGACAACCAAACAATATTCCAAGATCCATCAACACATTTATTAACCCCACATGTCCTCTCCTATGTGCAGTTAAAGACCCGTCCTGTGTTCCTGGTTCTGGACTCCAGATAAATTACTCAACCAATCAAAGAAACTTTTCCTCTGTCTCCTGAGTGTGTTCTGCATGTGGGTCAAACAACTAAAAACCATGACCGGGGACATTCCCCGTTTTGGATGACCTGTCCCCAGAAATGTCCCCAATTGCAGTGTATCATGATGGAGTAAAAAAGTTTAGTGCAACAAGAGGTACCCAGGTTTCTTTAGTGAAATCTGGTCACCTTGCTGTAGAATCAACCTCTGCAGCTTTTCAAATGTGGGCTCCTGACTGCAGGAGAACAGATTATTTCAGGGGAACTGAACTTCACACAAAACTGGGAATGTGTCAAAATTAAAGCACAATTTGACGGCGATCAAGCATGCATCAAGAAAGAGTTAGGACCCTCTAACTGAATATGCATCCTTTGTGGTTTGGATTTAATGTCATGGGTATATGTGTAAAGAAGACTAGGAGGGGCTCTTTTTAAAAGTTTTAGTTGTGCAATGATTTCAGAGGAATATGCATCCGCTCGATCCTTTACCAAGAATATACTGCAAATCTTGGGGGGGTGGACCAGTGGAGGTGGCACAGGGGTAGCATGTACAGAGGCCTTAGTCCTTGATGTGGTTGACTCAGGTTCAACTCCAGTCTGTGGTTCTTTGCCGTATTTCACCCCCTTCCTGTCAGTCTACTTTTAATTAAAGGGCAAATAGTGATGCACAAAAAACTGGATCTGTGATATCTGGCATTCAGGGCACGTCACTGTAGCTGTGCTGTTCAAATGGTGTGTATGTATCTCTTTGTACATGCATGGAACCTTGTAAATAGATCTGTGGAGAAAACTACTTTAAACTATTTATGCTTTTCTTTGCTTTCTATTTTATTGGTTGGTTAGTTGGTTTAGTAAATTATTTAAATTATAACACTGATAACTTGCTACCATCATCTCAGTTTGGGACAATGTTCTTCAGGTATCGATTAGCGGTGAACAGAGTCCCTTAGCCCTGGGACCTGCCAGCAGGTTAAGTAGACTTGAATTATCCCATGTCTGGTTGAGCCTAGACTCCAACTATGGAGGCACTCTGCATCTGACTTTTCTTATTTCATCTTACTTAGCAGTTACGTGTTTAATTTTTAACATAAACTTTTAGGGGGCCAAAAAAAAAACCCAGTCGGGGTTTTAACCCCCAGTCGGACGAAGCAGATGACCGTTCATACTGAGCCCGGTTCTGCTGGAGGTTTTTCCTTCCTGCTAATGGGTGGTTTTTCTTTCCACTGTCGCTTCATGCTTGCTGCAAAGCCATGGACAATGCAGACAACTCTCCCTGTGGCTCTACGCTTCTCCAGGAGTGAATGCTTCTTGTCGGGACTTTGATACAATCAACTGGTTCCCTTATATAGGAAATTTTTGACCAATCTGTATAATATGATTGATTTTGACTTTGGAAAGTGCCTTGAGATGACATGTTTCATGAATTGGCGCTATATAAATAAAATTGAATTGAAAAAAAAAAAAAAACAGGGGCTAAATAGCAATAAAAATATTCAGAATTAAATAACTGTGTAAATGACTCTAACACGACTTTGCCTCAAACCCAACAAAGTGATATTTGCAGTTTGAACTTAACAAACAACAACTAACCACTTCCTTTTCTCAGCACCTCCTCCGCAACACCTTTTAAAGCAGACAATAATTTTCCAGCTCTTCTCTCACTGTCTGGTCATCATGATTAGCCTGAAACAAGCCACTCTGCTCTTCCTACAACTGTTGAATATGTGCAGCATCTTTGCAGGTATAGAGTAGATTTCTGTTTGTAACTCGTGATTTTTAAATGAAAATGACCTCTAATATTTCTCTGTTTTCTTGAATGTCAATGTCTCCAACAGCTGATCAGTGGAATGTGCAGGTATCCAGAGGAGACTCAGTCATGTTCACTTGTAACATATCCAACAAAACTACAACGATGTTCCGATGGACCAAAGACAGATATTATTTTACATACTCCGTCTCTCGTAATCAAACATCTTCAAATTTCTCCTCTCACAGACTGAGAATAGACACAAATATACCTACTACGCTTAATATTTTTAGTGCTCAACAAGATGATGCAGGACTTTATTCATGCACCATAACTGACAACAACGGTGTTAACAATATAACCTGGAATTTATCGGTATCTGACAACTCAAACGGTAAGTAGAGCAGCTACTGAACACACACTGTACTGTTTAAAGTTAAGTCTTTGTGCTATTTTGACAATCTTTCTTTTTCAGAAATCCCTTTATTAAATAATATCACAACCACACTACCATTTGCCTTTGGATTGTTTTTATGTTGCACTGCAATAGCTGTCTGCCTCTGCAGGTAAGTAATATCTTTAAATTTCAGATTTGCAACAGACCCGTGGATTCTGTTCCGCTGGTATTATTATAATGTTCAGACATGTTATGATACCATGTTTCATATTGTCAGAATTACAAACGATCTCTTTCCTCTTTTAAACATTCCTTGTAGTATATAATTTTTTAAATTTTTGCTATTTTTTGTAAAAAAATTGAGCTATAAAGATTTATTTGTCACATTTTAGCACAAGTTGTGTTTAAAACATCTTATTTTGTTGATATTACTGCCTATGGTATTTTACTTTTAGAAATAAGAAAATGTTAACAAATTGTTAAGTTCAGTAATACAGATTTCACGTCAAGCACAAAAAATGTCAGTCTTTTCATGGTGATTGCTAAAACAAAAATTAAAACATAGCATTTAAGATTACATTAGACCAATAAAAAAACTGTATTTTTAATCCGATGAATGTGCCTCATCACCATATATTTGAATTTATTGAATATGACTTTATGTGACGTTCATAAGGGAAAAAAATTATCAACATAATTAAAAAAGACAACTGGAAAACTAATTCTGACAGCCATGTACATATGACTGAAAAACTCTGTGAAAAATACCGACAGTGCAGGCTTAACAGGTAATTTCAGCTCTTTGTGGTTAGACTAAATCTGTTTTCACTAAATTCTCAAAACCAAGTGTAAGAATTTAAGTAAAATAACTTTAGGAAATTTCTATCTTAGAATATGTATTGTATCGTGGAAATTGACAGGTTTGTACTGCTATTTGTTAACATTACATAGTAGTACCAGAGACTATTGAATTATTTTATGTTAGCAGGAAGGATGGGACCAGAGACCAAAACCAAGACCTGGACAACGGCAGTATCTTTAGTTGTGTCAATTCTGACGTTCAGCTTGGAGTAGAGGTTAGAGGAGCTTTATTATTACTCGGTTTATTTGTATTTTCCCCTTACTCTTTTATAAAGGGTTCAGTTTATTGCACAAATGTTCATGTTTTTTGTTTGTTCTCCTCACTCCCTAAATAATCCCCAACCCCCACACACATACTTTTTATGTTTGGTAGGCTGTTCCTTCACAATTCAAAAGTACAAGAAACGTGGACGAAAAATTGACAAGCTGGACCGAGAGGAAGCACAGATCACCACCAAAACGAAAAGCAGAGCAGATAGTGTGACATGACCGAACGCGATCATATGTCAAGAGGGAGTTCCAGTTTAAAAGATAATACTTTGTTTCCAATTTTCAAAGCTGCAGATTCAAAGCAGGAAGGTTAAAATGGACCAAAATAACAACATAAGTTTGTACCTATCCACAGTTTGCAAATGAAATTATTTAGGCTGTTTATTTTCTTGTTCCACATTGTGATAATCTAAATGAATTATGTCCTGTTGTGTAATATTTTAACAATGACTTGCTTTAATGTCATAAATGAAAGTGTCTAAGATGTACAATATAATCAGGGCCAAGGACATGACAAGACAGCGGGGCGGGGAAATCCTCCCCTCTCCCCAGCGATGCCTCCAGCACCCAAAGTCCTACAGGTGTGGCTGCGTGATGGAGCAGGCAGATGGGGAGGAAAGACTAGGGAACATCATGCCCTCCCAGGAAGCCAGCTCCCCAGCTGACCCCAATATGCAACCTGTTCTCCAAAAACCCAGCCGGTGAGGGAGGTACTACCAGCCACAGCACCATAGTCTGCGGGGCCAGAGATAAATGGCAAGGCTGAGATCCAACCACAAGGGAGGGCCAGTATGGTCCAGGGAGAAGAAACAGAGAGAAAAAAAACACTCTAGTGAGCCAGCCCACCTGAACCATGCAGAGCCCTGTTCCCCGGATAGAACCAGCACAGAGAGCCGCCAGCCGGCAGTAGGTTTATTGGGTCTTATGGGTTTTCTGTTTGTGTCGATGTGCTTGTCCAGGTATCCTCTTTGAGCACCATTGGTCCTGTCATGTATACTAGGTAGAGGTGCTACAGCTTTGCATGCTTATTTGGGTCTCTCATTGTTCCATGGAATAATGCTGCTGATGAACTCATTTCTGGTTCACACAGTTTGAATGTTGTCTGTAAGTCTGGACTTGCTGCCCAGATAGTTCTTCATGGTTCATCCAAGTATAAGGCTTTGTCCAGGGCTTTGGAGATTCTCAGTAACTGATGCCTTTGTGTCATGATTGTCAATCCTTTCCCTTCCTCCTTAGGGTAGGACTGTACAACTGAACACACAAAGGATTTAAACCTGACCCAAATAACAAGTAGTGTAAGTCAACTCTTTGAGGGAACTTGTTAGCTCTACCAGACATGCCGTTTGGAGCCCCCTAACACGTTCAGTAGTTGCTTGAAAGTTGTTTACTAGTTGGGAGTTACCTCGAGTTTTACTGACAACACAAAAATAAATTTTACTTTTTGTTCATTTTATGCACTTGGCAGTTAATTTCTTACCATTCACTCCATGTGTCTGCTTCTCTTTTCACTTTTGGCCCCCATCTCTTAGCATGTTCACGACATTTACCCTGCATAACACTAACATAGAGATGGACTGACAGAGTGTGTTAAACGCACTGTAATGACAGAGACTGGAGACAATTCAGCCAGACAAGTGCAGTTTCAAAAGGTTTATCGTGGCTTTGGAGCCCGTGTACAGGGCCCAAGAGTGCAGACAGAAAAAAAAACAGTCCATGAATTTGTTATTTCAAGGTTGAATTGTTGTCATTCTTTAAACCTCGAGGACCTTCAGCATATCCACAACACTGCATCAGGAGTTCTGATGAAAATTAAAGAGACATTTCTCCTAATTTACCCTTCCTTCTTTGACTACCCTGTCCAGATTAGAATTCAAAATAATCCTTCTCACATACAGTATAAAGCCCATAATAATCAGTTAATTAGTTGATCTGACTGACCTGTATTGAGCATGTTTTCAGTGGATTCCCCGCTGTATTTAAGTTCTGTGGTTTTGTTCCTCCGTTGTGGCGTCGTCCTGTTGACCCTGTTCCTGTACATCTGTTTTCATGCCCTGTTTGGTTCCCTATGTGTATTCAAGAGGTTGCCTCCATTAAATATCATTATTTTCCACATGCGCCTGCCGTCATCTGGTTGCTGCTTTGGTCTCAACCGGCCAGCGTCTCACAACGTACTCTCCCACGCTTAACCTTGTCTCCTGTGCCCTAGGTGGACAGCTCCGAATCCCACTTCGGGGCTCTTCCCGCGACTCTCAAACCTCAGCCGAGCAGGACAGCCTCTGGCCTGCCCCGCAGTCTCCCTGCGATTCCAAGCCAGTCCGTGAAGTCTCGCCAGTCCCAGCACTCTACCAGAGCGACGTCCAGCTGACAGCCACCTGCCGCCGACCAATGGGCGAGTCAACCACAAACCAATTCATATGGGCCAACAGACCTCTGCAGTCTACAGACTGCAGTCAGCATGGCAGAAATACAGCGATAACCAATTACATAATAAACATACATTTATGGTCCAGTTTCTGCAACGTTCTCACCAAGTAAAATCTCGTTTTCAGAGCCAATCTCAGCCCAAAATGGTGATCTACACAATGTGATCTTCTTTCAGTAGTTATCGCTGGCTATTGTAATCATAAACTGCAGAAAATACAGCTAAAGTTGCTCCTTCTACGTTTACTCCTGTTTGCTCGTGCAAACTGGAGTAGGAGAGACCCATCCAATATTCTAGCGCCCCCGGATGCGCTCCAGCACGCAATGAGGCATCGTATATAAGGTATATGGGAGGGGGGTTACCAACATGTGGTCCTCGGGGGCACCAAGTAGCCCCGAGGACCATATGTGGTGCCCACGAGCCTGTTCTAAAAACAGCACAATCGCCAGTGAGCTGCATCTAAAGCTTTATTTTATTCTGTTCCTTTTCCTGTCTATTCACCCTTGCACTTATATAGATTTAAAAACAGCAATATCAATAACAAAGCATGAAAAATATGTTTATTTTACATTAAGTTAAGCTGAATTCTGACTCTTCTAGTTCAAAGGTCAGTACTGGTCGTGTGACACAACACCAATGAAGTAGCTGTCAGTGCTGGGTCTGGTCCCATATGAATTGGTTGGTGGTTGACTCCCCCTAGTGGCCTGCAGTACTTCCAGTACATAGAGCTACAGTAGTTTGCAGCTTTTCTTAACTTGCAGTGGTTTTTGCCTTTGCATGTTTTCTGTGTGTTTATGTGTCAGCATCATTTGTGTTTGCAGCATGTTTGCACTTTGTGTGTCTGATTTCTGTGGTTGCAGCATTTTTCTCTTGCTGCATTTCTCCATTGCGTGTGTCAGATCTGTCTTTTGTTTGGAGTACTTTTTGTACTTTTTGTCAATGTTTGACGATCTAAAAACAATAATCAACTCAATTGAGCACAATATATTAACCAGGAAATTTGAGAATCATCGTGTATATTGGTTTATTTGCTTACTTTATGGACTTTAAGTACTATAGACTCATGAATAAAGTAGGATTTATTTATTGTATACCTTTGTTTTTCCTATGTCGGTAATGTGTTGTTTTTTTCCTTTGTAATGTTTTTCTGTTCATGTACAACACTTTGAATCATCTTGTTACTGAAAAGTGCTACATGAATAAACTTACCTTGTAGGAGGGAGAAGGGGTATGATCAAAATTAGTTGCACTTCTACATACGTCTTTTCAGACATAATCACTAAATTTTATATATTACTATTAACATAATTATATATATTATTTGTAAATAATTTTTGTATGTGTTCAATGTATAGTTTCACTGGATTGTCCCTGTGACATAAATTATTCATTCATTCGTACTTGAACGGAGTGATTTGGTAAATGGACCTTTTGAAAAAATACGTTTAATTGACTGATTTTGAGTTCATTTTGAGTTACTGATGAAATGATTCAGGACACTCAAAAGAACTGCCGTTGCCATCACTAGATCAGACTACATGACAGCAACACTGATAAACTTATTTAAATTTAAAAAGACAACTCAATTTACTGAATGGAGGTGAAGCTACAAGGAAGTCTAATCAAAGGGCAGAGGACAAGCTTCAGATTTGGAGCACTGATCAGACAACCAATCCTTAACAGGCTGCACAAAGCTGTGCAAGCCAGTGAACAAATAACAATGGTGAAGCCCAACTCTAATAAAAAAAATAAAACCATGAACTGCACAGTGGGTTGTAGAGCATAAAGTGTGTTACATGCAGTTTTACAATTCTCGTTCCTAAGAGCAACACTACATGAAGCATTAGACCAAGCTTTCCTGTTTCTCTGAGGTGAGATGCAAAAACACAACCCACGACTGACCTGCTACCGATATATTCGACCAAGGCACCACAGAAAAGCTTCATAGGTGCTATAACCACGCACCAACAGACCTGAATGTGTTAAGAGCAAAAGCAGCCTATACATCAATTGGAAGCTGGTTTTAATGTCAACTCCAATTGACCTATTTAATATTTAACGTGTTTTTCTGCAATCCCACTGTAACAAATATCTCCAACCAAACTGTTACAAACCACACTGAATGACATTTAAGAAAAAGAAAATTTCACCCTGGCAATACCTTTTCTTTCCATTATATTTACCACTTCCTTTTCCTGCATGTCATCTGCACAAGTTGGAAAGTTTTTTATCTGTCACTCATTATCTGACAGTCATCATCATGCTCAATCAAAACCTGGTTGGTCTGCTCTTCATTCAGCTACTAAAATTACGGATTGTCTTTGCAGGTACAATGCAAAGTTTTGTTAATAAAATGTTCTGTTTGCTATGGAAACAGAACATTTTATTGACTTATTTTTATTTATTGATTTATTTATGTTTGCTATGCTATTTTTTTTACCAGATTTAACATAAATGTCTATTCCTGTTGACATGTTTTGGGTTGTTTGTTTTATTTAATCGATAGCTAACTACTGGGATGTGATGGTGTCTACAGGAGAGTCAGTCATGTTCACTTGCAATGCATCTAAGGAGATTACATCACTGATCAACTGGACTGATGGAAGATCTCATTTTGCCTTCTCCTCCTTGCTTAATAGAACTTTTTCAAATTTCTCCACACACCGACTCAGCATAGACACCAACATGCCAACAACTCTGAGTATTTTTAGTGCTCATCAGGACGATGCGGGTCTTTATAGTTGTACTGTTACAGACCTAGAAGGATTCAACCAAATGACATGGAACTTGACTGTATCTGAGAAAGACAAGGGTATGTCAAGCTAAAAACATGATTATTCATTTTTCTGGACTGCTTGAAACTTGATTGTTTTGCCACCTTTGTTTTTCCAGGAAACAGCTTGTCAAGATTTTTTATTCTAGGGCCGCCCATCTTTGGAATAATTTTATGTTGCATCTCAACTGCTGTTTACGTCTACAGGTAGGGGATATCGTGCACCTTTGAGTGAAATTAAACACGTGCATTTCTGTAGTATCTGTTTGATATAGAGCATTGTAGCAGTGGAAACCCTCATAACATTGTTATATGACCTTTGTGATTTTTAAGTTTTGGTTTAGCGTGTCAGTTAGGTTTAGGGTTACGTAGGTATATGCTGGTTAAGGTTAGGCCATAAAAAAGATTGAAGATTAATGGAAGGCTATGGAAGTTAAGGCACGGTGTGTGTGTGTGTGTGTGTGTGTGTGTGTGTGTGTGTGTGTGTGTGTGTGTGTGTGTGTGTGTGTGTGTGTGTATGTGTGTGTGTGTGTGTGTGTGCCTCTACCTTCTCTAAATGCAGTGTGTGTGACCTGCAGGTGCGTCTTCACACCTGGGACACGTAAAGACCAACCTGCAGAAGCTTAAAGAGAAGCGGATCCCTTATGGCATTTGCCAGGGTGTTTGGTAATCAGGCCCCTATTTGTTTTGCTCCTGCATTCTGTGATATCCTGTGCTTATCCCTTGTCCACCTTTTAAAGAAATCTGATTCCAGTTCATACTCCGTTGCTGGATTCCTCCTCGCTTTCAGAGTTTGTTGAAGAACTCGCATTAAGAGCCCTCTGAATCTCCTCACTGCTCCTCTGACTGCTCAACTTGACGTTGCTGTTTGGACGCATTCATATCCTGCCATCGCTACTCACGTACCTGTCCACCCTCCATTATTCCACTATCTCTTCCAGGAGGAAAGAACAAAAGAAACACTACCAATAATCACCACTGACCATCACCTGCCAGTCCCAGCATCTGGGTGTACACTCACCTCCTCCCTGGAAACTCCTGCCTCTCACCAGCAGTGAGATAACCACCTCTGCTATCACGTCCACTGTATACTGCTCTTATGATTACATAAGAGCAGTATACAGTAGTCTTACATATCCCCCCTGAACCCGGATGAACAACTCATTCATATACATTTGTCAATAAACTACTTAGTTGTTCTTCAAAACTGTTGCCTGTATGAGGGTCCCATGCAGATCCATTATGACAAATGAGGGTGATCTCATTCCCTCATTTTGTGCTTAACCCTATCCTACTATATGAATAAAGCTGCAGAACATTTTGTTAGGGTCAATGTTTATTATATTTAACTTCTGCATTGAAACAAATTTGTGTTTATGTGTTAGTCTTTCTACAATATTATAAAACCATAGTGCAAGTTTGTCATTTTCAGCTTAGAATCTGCACTTTGATTTGCTTTTATGTTACTTTGGATTCAAGTTTAGTGTATTTTAGTTTCTTAATGTTTACTTATGTTCTGTGGTGTGATTAATTGTCCTATATTCATCCCACTCAGCTGTTTACTTTTCTCTTTGTAATGTCCAGAATGTTCTGTCATTTTTAGTCACCAAGTTATCTTGAGTTTATTACTCTTAGTTGCACCTAGCTCCACAAATCATTGTGCATACAATTACTAGATACACAGTGTTGTAATCAACACATGAGGAATAAAATCAGACTAAAGTTTAAAGCTACTGAAATGTGAGACTTTTATAGGCCCCCAGGGGACTGACCATCACAGCAGGGGAGTGCCAGCACTGTAACAAAGCAATTCTGCCTTTCTCACAATTCCTTTTTGCCTGTGGACCCTCGAGGAGAGAGGGGGAGACAAGCCACCCATGCCGGCCGTATGGGGTTTCCAGACTCACTAACATGCTCAGATGGGAATGGAGCTAAGTCTGCAGCCTACCTCCTGTGTAGCCAGACGCTGAAGTAAAGAATCCATCTACACCAAAACCAGCCTTGTGATTTTTCTCAGCTGTTGCCGGGTTTTTTTTAAACATAATGTGTGTTTTCGTTTCGCTCCTTCATCGTTCGAGAATGCTATGAGCGTTATTACAGCATTAATATGGAACACAATACTTACATTTATATGGATTGATTATATGTTGGTTGGGAACTGCAATCAGTCGTCTGTCTATTAAAGGGGATATCATGCGTCTGTGCATCAATTCTTTCTCTGATATTTCAAACAAAACTGATTCTAAAATGTAATAAAATTTGATAAGGGAACTTATGCTTCCTTTTTTTAAAGTTAGGATAGGTCTATAAGCTATACAAAACAAGTTCATTACATTTTGGCTCACAACTGTTAGATATTATATGAAACTCAAGATTGCTGGAGCTGCTGAAAGCAGTTACTGGGAAGATAACAGATGGACAGATGGCGTTTATGGCCAGAAAAAGAAATCATTACTTACACAGCCGGCCCTATGTAAACAAGACATAGAAGAACAACACAGAGAGATGCCGTGTGACGTTTAACGTCCATCTAAAAAGACACCTTTAGCGTTTCACAAATCTATTTTTAATTTTTTTCTGTCTAAGAAAATTAGATTTTGTTTAATGCTCCTTTAATTAAACGTTTATGTTTCTCTTAAGCTGAAAAAGAGGAACTGAAGCTGAAGGAGATTAAAAAAAATTTTTGTCTCATGGTACTTTGGATGACAAAATTCACTTCATTTCAAATTATGCTTTCACTCACTTTAATATCATATTGTATAAAATTTGTCCAACGTAATCTATTGATTTTCAAGTCAGTAGGTACACAAAAACATCAAGGAGAACCTGGCTTCATTAAAAATTTGCTTTGCACCACCTCTGCCTGAGGATGCACTGGGCGGCAGTGGAGAGAAAAAACTCCAGAGCTGAGTAGTAGGAGAATGTAATGGTAAATGGCTTGTACTTGCAAGTCTGACAACCCCATTCACACCATGGCGGTGGTGAGCTATATTTGTAGCCACAGCTGCCCTGGGGCAGACTGACAGAAGCAGGGTTGCCATACATCAATGCCACCGGAGCTTCTGATCACTGCCAGTAGGCAATGCGGGTGAAATGCCTTGACCAAGGACACAACGACTGAGACAAACAGTCAAAGTGGAGGATTGAACCGGCAACCTGCCCGTTAGAGTACAACCTTCCTACCTCTTGCGCTATCATTGCATGTTTTAAGCCTAGTCTTAATAGTAGACAGGGTGTCTGCCTCACAGACTAAAGCTGGGAGCATGAGAACTTAAAGATATGTGTCCCATTCTACTTTTAGTGACTCTAAGAACCACCAGTAGACCTACAGTCTGAGAGGGAAGTGCTTGTAAGGGAATATATAAGGGAAATAAAGTAAAGTGACAGCAGCGACTGTATGTTTGAAATGTTCCACTAGAGGGCAGGTTTGGACCGTTTTTCTACAAAACATCCACAGGTTTATATGAGTTCCATGGTTTCGTCTTTAGAGTAGATGGAGAGATCAAAAAAGAGAAATGAGAATGTAAATACATTGCTTTGTATTAAGAGTAGCTAAATGGGAGTGCAGAAGAATAAAACAAAAAAAAAAAACATTTTGATGTTTCCACTTCTTAAAACATACACCAAGAACATTTAACTGTGCAGGATCACCCTCTCAACACGACAAGAATAATAACAAGAATTCCTTTGTTGTCACACAACTGGGAAATTCGGGTGTGACAGTGGCACACACACAGAGAGAGTTACACACAATTATAGCAATGAGGAAAAAAAGAGAAGAAGAAAAAATAGCATGTCTAATCTCAATTTAGCTCTAAAGAAAGAGAGTAGAACCTGTGCAACAATTACCATGATGTAAACAGGTATCTTAGCATCTAGGAACAGTGTAAAAAAACAATGATTCAAGCTTTCAACTCCTGCTTAACCTCCAAGCACCCACACCTGTACAGGAAGCAGCTGCACAAACCCAATCCACAGACACCAGTAGACCAGAGCCAGGAAACCTACAGCTAACATTTGAGAATAAGATACTGTAACAACATACAGGTTGATTTAAACTGTTTTAGAGGCAGAAAGTGACTTGCACAGTGTTATCGGGATGATTTCTTTTTTTTTGTATATAGTTGGTATCTGCCACAATTACAATGTCATTAAAGCATACTCGGTCAGTCAGTAACAAAAGTTTTTTGCAGGGAATAAAAAAAAAAAAAAAACATTTACGTTATTTCAGTCCATCAAACTGGTCTTTACATCAAGGAATGAGATTAAGCATGTGTTGCATGAGTTATCAGGAAGCATTTCACACCGAAGACACTTTGGTTATTTTTTCTGCATCTAACCACTTCCCTTTTTTTCACACCCTGTCCACAACGGTATTTCATGCAGGCAAGAAACATTTAAACTGTCTGTCACCTCCCATTTTGTGCAATAAAACTGTAGGTGTGGTTTTGCAACGAATGAATAGTAGTATGTGTCAAAAGGAATTAAAAAACAAAGTAAGGAATATTTAACCAAAGCCTGGCGCCACATAATTTTTAGGAATAGTAGCCAAACAAGTCTCAGTGTCTGTCATGTATTGTTCTATGAATACCTGTCTGATGAGGTGTAGTTTAATGGACTATTAGATGGACGAGTGGATTTGTTCACTGCCCCGCACAAATATAGAGATTAAACACAAACAGTTTCTCTCCAGACACAAGGGTTTATTAACAAAATGCTTCATCTTTAAGTTAAACTCCTTCAGTCAACAAACTCTTTAACTAGGCACCGCTCCCTACTATCAAGGACATCTATAGGAAGCGGTGTCTGAAAAGGGCCGGAAAATCACCAAGGACTTCACTCACCCTGCACACACACTCTTCTCCCTCCTGCCCTCTGGGAGGTGCAACAGAAGTCTACGGACCAGAACTACCAGGCACCGGAACAGCTTCTTTCCCACAGCTGTCACACTCCCGAATGCCTCCTGACACAACTATAAGGACTGTAACCCCCATCCCCCCAAACAATAAAAACATATGGACTGTCCTCACACACACACACATACCATGAGCTGTTCCCCTCACACACATACACAATTTGTATATAATCTGCAAATCTTATCTGCCATTATTTATCTTATATTAAAAACCGCGAATACATGTATAATTATTTTCCTAACATCCTGTATATTCTGTATAATCTGTATAATCTGTGAATATAGCTCCCATATTTTTACTTATATTTATGTTTATACACAACATTTATAGTCCCTTACTATTACGCTTGCTTGTACATACACCTGTAAATAAATGTTTATATCCTGTATAGATCTTCTGGATAGATGCAAACCACATTCCGTTGCTTGTACTCGTGACAGTGCAATGACAATAAAGTTGAATTCTATTCTATTCTAAAAAAACAAAGCAGTAATATCATAGTTCAGTGTGAATTTACATGAATATTTAAGAAAAGTGGCTTGTTTGAGAAATTTGAATGACTCCAAATTGGCTTTAAAACTAACAGAATAGCTACTGCTATTTGTTCAAACAACCAGTTCCCAATTATTTGCAACTCCACCATCTTCCCCTGAACCTATGCAGATCGTCCGGGTCCATCTCACACCGGAACAACGACAACAGCGCATTGAATCTAAACAGTGCTGGTTGGGTGGCCCGTACGGGTCATGTTGGCCCCCTCCCCGGGGGCCTGGGGGCGTCTGGTCCAGGTATGGGATGTGGGGTCGGGACAGAGCAAGTAAGTCGGATTGTGCCCCCCCCCCCCCCCCCCACACACACACACACACACACACACACACTTGGGATTATTGGATGTGAGTGTTATGTGGAAATGTGTGTACGGCGTCGTCTTTTTTTTTTTTTTTTGCCAGGTTTGGTTTCGAACCGCTCCCTCTCCCAAGAACATCTCAAGTCTCCGCTAGGAGCGGAGCCCATCCCCCCCATCCTGCCCCCCTCCGTTGGCTGGTGCCTTGGCCCGCTGGTGCATTGGCGGCCCTCGGGTTCGGGGCAGATTCCCAGTTGGGTACCGGCTCATTCCTGGTGGCTGCTTCACGGGGCCTGGCCCCCCTGGGCTCGGTCGGGGCTCCCCCCGGGGGGCGGGGCACCCCTGGGGCCTCGGGGACCTGGGGCCCATGGCCGGTTCCACTTCAGCATAGCTGGCCTGGGGCGGAGGCCACGGGCTTGCCCCCGCACCTCCTTGGGGTTACGGCATTGCGGTGGCTGGGGGATTTCCTCTGGGTCGTCTCTCCTCTTCCCTTGGTGGGGGGCAGATTTCCTGTGTTGGCCCCTCTTGGGCGCCCTGCTTTGGGGGCCCCTTTGGGGGACTGGGGTTATGGTTTGGTCCCTGAGATTTATCATGATTTGCGCCAGAAATTCAGTAAAAGCAAAGCTGAGTCGTTACCACCACATCGCCCCATGACTGTGCCATCAACCTTTTGCCTGGCGTCCCGTTACATACCAGCCGCCCGATAATATCTCCGGGGCGGAACGCCAGGCTCTCGAAGATATATAGGTGAATCCCTCGCTTCAGGGTTAATTCGGCCTTCCTCCTCACCACTGGGCACAGGGTTTTTTTCCGTCGGTAAGAAGGATGGTTCCTCCACCCGTGTATAGATTATCGTGGGTTGAACCAGATCACCGTAAAGAATAAATACCCGCTCCCTCTGTTGTCCTCGGCACTCATACTAGTCCAAGATGCGGTTGTCTTCACCAAATTAGAACTCCGTGATGCTTATCATTTTTATAGGCGCTTTGTTAGGGGATATAGTCAGATCACAGCTCCCCTACACGCACTCACTTCACCTAAGATCCCCTTTACCTGGAACCCAAAGCCAGAACCGCCTTTAAAGAGTTAAAGACTCGGTTCTCTCAGGCCCCCATCCTTGTACACCCAGATCCTAGTAAAAAGTTCATACTCGAGGTAGATGTTTCTGATACAGGTGTAGGAGTGGTCCTCTCTCTGGCTGGACTCTGATCAGAAGCTTCACCTTTGTGGGTTAATTTTGGTCGGTTGTCTTACACCGAACGAAACTACAATGTAGGTGATCAGAGAACTTCTTGCCATTAGGTTAGCTTTAAATTCTGGCGACATTGGTTTGGAGGGGTCCAGAGCAAGCCCATAATAATCTTGACTGATCACAGAAACTTGGCATACCTACAGTCCGCCAGATGTCTCAATCCCCGACAAGCTCGTTGGTCCCTGTTATGTGCTTTGGGCACACAATTTATTTATTTTTTTAGATTGTTTTGTATAGATTTTAGTTGAGTGGTTTTGTTGAGAGATTTTAGAGTTGGATAATTTTTATTTTGTTTGGTAATTTGATTACATTAGTTGTGGTGCTATTGGTCCGCCTATAAATAGGCTGGGTCTCAACATGTTAGGGAGCCCCGCCCTTCCGCTTGTCACCAAACCAAGGATGTGTCCTGAGTGCGGTGTGTGCACGTCTTCTGGAGCTGTATGACACAGCTGATGATAACAGCTGACGACTCCAGCCGGCCATGCGGTATTTTTGTTAGCTTTTTGTTTGTTTGCTGTTTTGATTTTGGCCTGGCGGGACCGGTTGTCCTGTTTTTGGTTCTTACTTTGCAATAGTTTTTTTTACTTTAGTCTGCTTGTAGTAGAGGCTTCGATGGCCCTGTATAGGTTGGCCCTCTGCTGGAGCATTCTGTTCTTTTGATCGGCCCACCAAGTCCAACTTTCTGTTAATACTTTGGAGAGTTATGTTTTTTTTCTATTTTCTCTCTCCCTTATTTTTGGACACGTAGAAACCGAGGGTATTTAAACTCTATCTCTTTTTTTCCCTCTCCCTCCACAGAGAAGCAAAGCAACTTTCTTTTCCCGGTTCAACTTATCCATCACCTATCGTCCCAGCATTAAGGAACCTGCAACCGGGCGCTCTGTCCCATCTGTATGCTCCAAAAGACACTGTTAAAGAACCTGCTCCCATCTTACCACCCACCTGAATTTTAGGTGCCCTCCACTGGGAGCTGGAGGATCTCATCACTGAAGCCTTGCAAGAATGTAATGATTATGCAAGAGAGAA